>NW_016107737.1:1698039-1713581 GCF_001604975.1 Cebus imitator | reverse complement strand
AAAAACGAAAGAAAAGAAAGAAGGAAGAAATACACACTGACTACCTCTTCAGTCTCTGCTCATGTTCAACATTCTAGGCATGTCCAGCTACTGCAAGGTCCTTGTATGTGTTGTGTGATCTCACCCCCATCCCCTTGTACACATGGTTTCCTCTGCCTTGAATGAACTGCTTCTTCCCTTTCTCCCAACTCAATGAATGCTTTTAAGATCCAATTTGATAAAATAAATGCACTTTTCCACTGCTTGTTTTTTTTATTTGTTTCATTTATTGGATTCTTTTTTTTCCACTCACTTCATAACTTACAGATGTAAACATCAGTCAGGCAATGCCACGGAAAAGTCAACCAACTATTGTTTACTGTGACTTGTACATCCCACCTCAGAGAAATACATTGAACTGTCCGGGGCTAATGAGACGTACTGGTATCAAGAGGGTTTAGTATTGAGCAAAATGTTCCCAAGAGGGAGATGTGTGGCAGAAAGAACAACAGAAACATTCCAGAGGTAAGATCAGAGAATTTGCAAGCTGGCTGGACCTCTAATCAAGAAGTAGGCATTGAAAGGCGTTAAGCCCCAGTGTGAAGCCAGAAAGCCAGGGCTGTCTTAACAGATGTCTTTTGATCATCCCAGAAGATCTCAGCTGAAATTTCAATCCCATTTTGCATCCAATACACTGCACATGATGTATAATTATGAGGGTTGAAGAGGGTTTAGAAGAAGTTCAGTCCATGCATGCTGGTTCACTTTACAAAAAAAGTCAGGCCTTTGGAAGTCCACCAGATCCCAATCCTGGAACCACAGGGTGAAGCAACCACAGTAAATACACCGATGAGGGACAGGACTTCAAATGCTGACCATGAGTACCTGGGCTGAACACTTCACCTCTTGGTATCTCCGCTTCCTTTCTTTGTAAAAACGGATAATAATAGGCTATCTTTTTTAATGTTGTGGAGATTAAGTTTCAATAGTAAACAGGTTCCTGAAACCGTGCCTGGCACATGGCAAGCACTCAAAAAATGTTGGCGCTTTTACTGTTTTAATACCAAAATTGGCCTCTCTTTTAAGATGATAGACTCTAAAAGTAGTAGGAGCGTTGTATTCACATAAAAACAGGAGCAAAGCCTCCAACTAAACTGCCACTTGATCCTCTGTGAAGTCCCACTCTCTCAGCTTAATCCTATGACATTTTCTGACTTTTTACTGCCTTTACCATAGTGTATCACAACGTAATCCTTATTTTACTTCCAGTGTAAACATCTTGAGGGTAGAGACAACAAAATATATTGTATTTATGTCGTTATTCACGAGTACAAGAGCTGATATAGAAGCCAATAGTTATCAATGTCCATTTATTCAATATGTATCAAAAATTCATTTTAAATGTTCATGATTACTGTTCACTGACTAAATATTTTATTGAGGCCAATGTGAGCCAGATACTGTCTGGAGCAACAGGGATACAGCAACGAAAGAAAGAAACAAGCTCTATCTTCCACCTTATAGTCTGGTGACGAAAAAGCAAAACAAGCATATAAATCTGCTTTATAAAAGTGATTTAGACTGTGATAACTGCTATGGAGGAAATATGCAGAGGAATGTAGGATATAGAGTAATGGAATTTAATCCAAATACCCTATTTTAATGAACTAACACATTCTCAAGGGTTATATCCCCCCAAGCCAAAGACATTAACACGATCAACTGACAAATAATTAAGAAGAGCCTGGAATCAAGCTTTGCAGAATCCTCAGTTGGTTCATTTGATATGATTCATTGGAACATTAGCATCCTAGTACATGCTCCTAGTAACAAACAGGTATGGGGGTGAATGTCATTCTATTAGAAGCCCTTACTTCTGGAGCTATAAAGATGGGTATTGATTCTTGCTATGTCAATTACTGAATCTGTCAAACAGCCGTTTATACAGATGCTGGACTAATAAGTCCCAACTCTTAATGGGAATTCACAGTAGTTGGAAGAGCTTAGTTAAGATTTTGTTTATTATTCTGACTTACTGTTATTTTAAGATTTTACACAAAAATAAAAGGTAAAAGAGATAACGTAGTGAAATATGCTTTATGGCTATCAAAAATATTAATATAATTCCCAATGGATGTAAAACTTTAAAATACATAAAAATATTGATTTTATTCTAAGACACCACTGACATATAGGAGGTGATTATAGATTAGCAAAGTTACAACTAAACTTGTTTAATACTTGTTTGAAGTTTTAAATGTAGGAATTTTATGGAGACCTGACATGAGACCTGATGGGGACATCATCTCTCTTGAAAAAGCATCATTATTACATGATCAAAGAACTACAGCTATGCTCTGCCAGATAATGCCAGTAAAGAAATTAACTTGTGTTAATAATTATAAAAAACCACAAATACCTCCAAGAAGGTACAGGGCTAACAAGGGTAATTTCCTTAGTTAAGAACAAGCTGTTTTTCTCATTATTTCACTCCAAATGGCTAAGAATGGAGGAAAGGAATTTGTTGCCAAAACACTCCCTAGAGCCGATAATCATAAAATGTTATATGCTTCTGTAGCTTGGTTACAGAAATAGCTCTGAATCTGTCACGGTGGCAGAAAGGGACACAAAAGGGGTAACAACGCATGAAAAATTACATTGGATTAAAAAAATATTCCTGAAATCTGACACACAAAGTTTATTTAAAAACTGGAACCAGTGTAAAGAGAAAGCATCAGATTTCTCCTTGGCCTCATTCCCTGAAGGCCACTCCAGCCACAAAAGGGTCAGAAGGACTCAGGCACCTGCTCTTGCACCTGTCACGCTGAAGTGGCAGATCAACCTAAAACATTAGTGAATGGACTTTACCAAAGATGAAATGGGGAAGAAACAAATACACCAAGCAATGGGAATGAAAGTGCTCAATGTCAAATGTTGTAAGAGACAGGATATTTCATGTTCTTAATATACAAGTAACTTGCAAGCTTTATCAAAATTTGGTCTAAAACATCTGTTAATTTAACAAATTTCTGATGTTATATTAAATGCATAATACATAAACTAAACTTGATGATATTTAATGTATAGTTTTTTAACACTGAAGACATAATATCTATGTGCCTTGGAGTTAACCACTCCTGGGTTGAGATCTCAAGTCTGTCACTTACAAGTTTAGACGTTCCTGAGCAAATCAGCCTCCTCAGCTTACTCACTTGTAAAATGGGACCAAGAACCCTATAAGTGCTCAGAACATCTCATGCTATGGTAAAATAAGAAAAAAAAAGAAATGCAAAAGAAAAATATCTTCACGTACCCAGTAAAAATATAAATTCAGCAATTCTTGGGGATTTTTAGAAAGGCCAAGTATCTATGCCCTCTCATATGTACATTTTCAATCATCAAGCAGCAAAGGAACACTTTTGTTAAATCTAATAACCAGAAAAGCAAGAATTAAGAGACACCGGCATAGGAGGAGCAATGGTTTTGGAGATGACAAGTAGAGGAACCTACAGGAAATGAAGTTCAAGCTTGACAGCATCATCATTACTGAAGCAGCTGATCCTATTAAGTTGAAGTCGTCTTCACAATGTTCTCCTCATTCCAAATTAAGTATACTATTGAGATCACACCTATTTCAATGTATGTTATTACACTGATTAACTATGGAACTGCTGCATTTTGAAAGTCAAGTTTTAAAAGTGTATTTGTCACTCTTAACTCATGTCTGGCCTTACACGCCACTAGATCCTACACTTTCAGCAGGTTGCTTAGGTAAGGATTCTCCACATCAACAAGACCCTGACTGTGATCGTCATCAGGGCCGTGGCAAAGATTAAAGCTCTGATTTTACTGAGGCATAGGAGTAACGAGAATGATGAGGATGAGGATAACAGTGGAGGAACTGAAGAAATGAGTGGAAGGGGAAAAAGAGATTGAGAAGAATATAGCACATGGGGCATGGCAGTAGTTCTAAGATCATGTAATAACCATAATTCTTCAGGCGAGATGATGTGTTACCGTCAGATCTCACGCCTTATCCTCATAAAATCACACATTCAAGACTTAAAAAAATAATAATAAATTTAGTTGTAATTGTGCTAATCTGTAAATATCTTTATATTAAAAGATAAAATATCCCAAAATACTGATTCTACCCTCAGGTGTTACTGAAATATATGAGATTACACTCCGGAGAACTCTCCAGCAGAAAGTGAAAAATGCTGAAAGGAAAACAGTTATCTTTGTAAATGCATCACTGGGAAGTAGGAAAACAGAGCCTCCTCCAAAACCCAGCCACCAGAGAACAGCAGAAATCCGGTAAGTTCTGAGGCTGAACTTTGATGACCATGAACTATGTTTTGATTTCCACTGGGGGCCTTGGCCATGCCAACACAGGTTACCAGGAGAAGATCCCGTTACAAAGCAAGAAACTCAAAGGACACCACCTCCAGCATCAGGCCTAGCCAGCAACCACTCAGCTTCATGGAAGGAGACAGCAAGGAAACCTGCCTGTCTTGGCCTGGGCAACAGGTAGAAGGAGGTAAACAAAAATTATTCTCTGAAATTTGGAAACACAAGTTGACCTTCAAACAAGTCCTTCACACTGCTTTTGTGTTCTGAAAAACCTCAAGCTAGGAATTAATTTTAAAGTGAGTCCCCAACTCTGGTATTGATCCTGGGCACATGGCAGAAGCAAGCAAATATCACATTTAAGGATACATTAGACCATTCTCATTAATGCCCCCAATCAACCAACATGTATTGATATGGCGTGGCTGTGTCCCCACCCAAATCTCATCTTGAATTGTAACTCCCACAATTCCCACGTGTTGTGAGAAGGACCCAGTGGGAGGTAATTGAATCACACGGGCAGGTCTTCCTCATGCTGTTCTCATGATAGCAAGTGAATAAGTCTTACGATATCCGATGGTATTATAAAGAGAAGCTTTCCTGCACAAGCTCTCTCTCTTTGCCTGCCACCATCTGACTTGCTGCTCCATGTCTTCTGCCATGATTGTGAGGCCTCCCCAGCCATGTGGAACTGTAAGTCCATTAAACCTCTTTTTCTTCCAAGTCTTAGGTATGTCTTTATCAGTAGCATAAAAACAGACTAACACCATAAATTGGTACCAGTAGAGTGGGGTGTTGCTGAAAATTTTGGGGCATACTCAAAAATGTGGACACAACTTTGGAACTGGGTAACAAGTAGAGTTGGAATCGTTTGGAAAGCTCAGAAGAAGACAGGAAAATGTGGGAAAGTTGGAACTTCCCAGAGACTTGTAGGTCCAGGCTGAGACTTGTAGGTCCAGGCTGAGGTGGTCTGAGATGGAGATGAGGAACTTGTTGGGAACTAGAGCAAAGAGACTGGCAGCATTTTGCCCCTGACTTAGAGATTTGTGGAACTTTGAACTTGAGAGAGATGATTTACAGTAACTGGTGGAAGAAATTTCCAAGCAGCAAAGCATTCAAGAGGTGGCTTGGGTGCCATAAAAGACATTCCATTTTGTAAGGGAAGCAGAGCACAAAAGTTTGGAAAAGTTGCACCCCCACAATGTGATGGAAAAGAAAATCCCATTTTCTGAGAAGAAATTCAAACGGGCTGCAGAAATTAAATGCCTCTGGGGCATGTCAAAGGTCTTCACGGCAGCCCCTCTCATCACAGGCTTGGAGGCATAGGAGAAAAAAATGGTTTCATGGGCTTGGCCCAGGGTCCACATGCTGTGTGCAGTTTAGGGACTTGATGCCCTGTGTCCCAGCTGCTCCAGCCATGACTAAAAGGGGCCAAGGTATAGCTCAAGCTGTTGCTTCAGAGGGTGCACGCCCCAAGGCTTGGCAGCCTCCACGTGGTGTTGAGTCTGTGAGTGCACAGAAGTCAAGAAATGAGGTTTGGGAACCTCCACCTAGATTTCAGAGGATGTATGGAAATGCCTGAATGTCAGGCAGAAGTTTGCTGCAGGGGTGGGACGTTCATGGAGAACCTCTGCTAGGGCAATGCAGAAGGGAAATGTGGGGTCAGAGCCCACCACACAGAGTCCCTACTGGGGCACCACCTAGTGGAGGTACAAGAAAAGGACCAATGTCCTCCAGGCCCCAGAACGACAGATCCACCAACAGCTTGTACCGTGCACCTGGAAAAGCCACAGACACTCAATGCCAGCCTGTGAAAGCAGCCGGGAGGGAAGCTGTACCCTGCAAAGCCACAGAGACAGAGCTGTCCAAGATCATGAGAACCCACCTCTTGCATCAATGTGACCTGGATGTAAGACATGGAGTCTAAGGAGATCATTTTGCAGCTTAAGATTTGACTGCTCTGCTGCCATGTGAATAAGTCTCATAAGATCTGATGGTTTTATACGGGTTTCCCATTTCACTTGGTTCTCATTCACCCTTTGCCTGACACCATGTAAGACAAGACTCAGCTCTTCCTTTGCCTTCTGCCATGATTGTGAGGCCTCTTCAGATGTGCTGAACTGTGAGTCAATTAAACATCTTTCCTTTATAAATTATCCAGTCTCGGGTATGTCATTGTTAGCAGCGTGAAAACTGACTAACACAGTGAGTAAATAATTATCTTGTTTTTATTAATCTTTCTTAAACATATGTATGGCTCACATTTATTTCGATGTTTAATATTAGAAATGCTTAGAGTCTTTATTTGGAAGTTTGGTGTTTTAGTGACAAGAAATGACCTCTAGGAATTTTATAAGTCTTATTTACATCAATGAGCAGATGGTCAATTTGGTTTCATTATAGATCATTTCACTTTAAGTTGCAGTTTCCAAGATCCTATCAATGGCCTTAAGTGAGGGCTTGCTGTGTTGAAAACTGTTGAAGCTAAGCAAAGTTATAACATAGGTATTAATGATAATTAATACCTATACTTTTGAAATTTCCAAGAAAAAGTTCTTAAAAAGTTGACCCCCTCCCCCTCCAAAAATAAGTTAAAGGAACAATAGAAAATGTAGATGCTACAGGGGTTCTCAAAGCCTGTGTCAAAGTCATGCTGCCCCAACATCACCTGAAACTGACTAGAAATGCAAATTCTCTGAACCCACTTTAGACATGCTGAAATGGTAACTGGGAACGGCAGGGAGGGGAAACCTGGGCAGCAATCTCTGCGTTTAACAAATCCAGCGGGTGATCCTGATGTACGGTCAAGTTTTAGGAACAATGTTGTAGAAAAGCTTAAACATGAAGAAAAGTCTGGCAAGCAAGATTAAGAAAAAAAAGAAAACAATCGTAACTGTCAATACAGAAGTGATGACACTTTAAAATAAATGAAAAAGCCATACATGTGTAAAAATCTATATATAAACTCGTGTAAGGTGCATATCTCACTCACATATTTTAAAGTAAGAGACAGTAAAGGTGCCAGAAACCATCATCAAATCTAATCTTTAAATATAACTTTCTCATCTTATAAAATGAATACATATACTGTTTTCATAAGAAAAATCACTTTAGTAAATACATAACAGACGCTTCTGTTGCCTGACAGACAACCTTCAACTGTTTTTAAAAGGCTTCACTAACACATCACTTAGATCTGGCAGTTTGATAGCTTTTAGTGCCTATCCTGAGACAACAAAAGTACCAGTTTGTGTTGGCCAGGCTCAATCACAGATTAAAAAGCAATTGCCCCCACAATACTTTAGCTATAAAATCATCCATAAAAGAATAAGTTTTGGACATAATACAAAAATCAATTTAATTAATTATTTGTCTATCTAAGCTATCTGCATTTTAGGATAACTTGGCATAATTGCATGCTGTGGTAATTAACTTAAAATGAAGCCCTTAAGTCTCCTAATTTCTTTGCACTACACTAATAAATGATGAAAGCTATGGCCTGTGGTTTAAATTGCCAAAGAATTGTATGTCAGTCACTGCATCACAAGCAGTATTACATTTATATCTCAATTATTCAATCCTGAATATTTTCCTGTTTCTCATGCTGACAGTTAATAAGTTGCCATCACTTGCTTCCAAAGATAATCATAACTTTTCCGTCCTATGTTAACCAGTAAAAGTGGCAGCAATCTTCTTCAAACTCAATTTTTACAGAAGTAACTGATGAACTCGTGATTGTGTAAATGGACTTCCTTCTTAGCTTCTGAGGTTATAAAAATGTTAAATTTCATGACCTAATAAAATTATATCCAAGTTTTGCAAGTATTTTGCAAAATTGTTCACCTGTATTTGTACACATACACTTTTCAACTTGTACAGAGAAAATAACATCCCTATTTGAAAAATGAAGAATGGACCCATGGTTAATTAATAACTAATGAAACCATGTATATTTCCAGTTCAATACAATGCTTCCACCTAAGAACCTGTCAATGCAGCCAACCATTCTTCCACACGCTGGCCAACAGTTCAATATATACCTCTGGATACCACGTGGCTCAAATTGAGAGGTGAGCAAAACAGGATCACATCATCAACATGTATTCTTCGATGGTGAATGTTCTTCCATGTCCTCATTCCAAATACCACTGCAATTATTCTAGTAACTAGAAACATCCCACTCCCAGAAATGACTGCTAATCCTGTGGGCAGCTAACCTGTGATCTTAAGCAAAAACGGAGCACAATATTAATCACAGAGCCAGAATTCAAATGGCTTCTCTCAGTGCAAGAAAAATTCACTGCAGGAAAGAGGGCTGTAGCTCGGAGACACAGTCAAGTATCCGGGCACTTATTAGAAAATCATGGCCCCTGAAGTTCAGAAAACAAATGAAATGTTACCCCAATGACAAGTGAGGTGGCCTATCTGCCTAAGTCCCATTTATATACAAATATCTATTTTCAGCCGGGCGCGGTGGCTCAAGCCTGTAATCCCAGCACTTTGGGAGGCCGAGGCGGGTGGATCACAAGGTCAAGAGATCGAGACCATCCTGGTCAACACGGTGAAACCCCGTCTCTACTAAAAAAATACAAAAAATTAGCTGGGCATGGTGGCGCGTGCCTGTAATCCCAGCTACTCAGGAGGCTGAGGCAGGAGAATTGCCTGAACCCAGGAGGCGGAGGTTGCGGTGAGCCGAGATCGCGCCATTGCACTCCAGCCTGGGTAACAAGAGCGAAACTCCGTCTCAAAAAAAAAAAAAAAAAAAAAAAAAAAAAAAAAAAAAAAAAAAAAAAAAAACAAATATCTATTTTCCTTCCCTTAATAACTACATCCTACCAAGTAAAGTACCTCATGTATTAGGGCCACAGTTCCACCAGAATGCAAGATACTAATTCTTATATATATATATATATATATATATATATATATATACACATATATACATATATATATATGTATATTATATATATAAAAGAATACATCTATTTACATATATATAATATGTAGATATCAATCTTATATAAGAATATATCTAACATATTATATTATAGATAGATCTAGTATATAAGAGCATATCTCTATTAATATAGAGATATATAACATATATTTGGATATATAAAAATGAAGCCCTTAAGTCTTCTAATTTCTTTTCACTACACTAATGAACAGTGAAAGCTATGGCCTGTGGTTTAAACTGCCAAAGAACTGTACAGCAGTCACTGCATTACAAGCAATATTACATTTAAATCTTAATGATATATACTTAGATATATCTAAAAGAGCATTCTATTTAGATATATCTAAATATATATTATGTAATATATATTAGAATATATGTGATGTATAAGTGTGTGTATGCAATTGATATATAAAAACATTAGAATGATTCATAGAAAAAAGGCTTATTATTTACATTTTAGCAATATTAATGGATCTAAGAAGTTCTACATTATAGAAATATGCAGGTTTTGTTTAGTGTAGTGCTTTCCCCACCGTCGTGTACAGAGTACTTTTAGAATCAAGGATCTAGAAATAGAAAGCCATTTGACCCAGCAATCCCATTACTGGGTATATAACCAAAGGATTATAAATCATTCTATTATAAAGACACATGCACACATATGTTTTTGATGGCACCGTGCACAATAGCAAAGACTTGGAACCAACCCAAATGCCCATCAATGATAAACTGAATAAAGAAAATGTGGCACATAAACACCATGGAATACTATGCAGCCATAAAAAAGGATGAGTTCTTGTACTTTGCAGGGACATAGATAAAGCTGGACAGAAAAACTTCAACTGTTTTTAAAAGGCTCCACTAAATACATCACTTAGATCTGGCAGTTTGATAGCTTTTAGTCCTATCCTAAGACAACAAGAGTACCAGCTTATGTTGGCCAGGCTCAATCAGATTAAAAAGCAATTGCCCCAATGCTTTTTCAGCAAGCTGACACAAGAACAGAAAACTAAACACTGCATGTTCTCACTCATAAGTGGGAGTTGAACAATGAGAACACATGAACACAGGGAGGGGAACATCACACACCAGGGCTTGTCGGGGTGGGGGGCAAGGGGAGCGATAGCAGGGGGCAGGAGGATAGGGGAGGGATAACATTAGGAGAAATACCTAATGTAGATGACGGGGTGATGGATGCAGCAAACCACTACGGCACGTGTATATCTATGTAACAAATCTACACATTCTGTACATGTACCCCAGAGCTTAAAAGTATAATTAAAAAAAAAAAAGACAGGGCCACATTATATGAAAAGGCAAAAGTGATACTACAGAAAACTCTTATGGATGAGTCAGGGATCTGGGCTCTGTTTTCAGGCCTGCCCTAACCTAAGTGTGGGCTTCAGTTTACCAGTTGCTTGAGGTTCCCTCTACCTCTAGAATTCATTTCTCTGTAAGTGATTATATTACAAAAGAAATTGTACAAATACAGTTCTCCTGAAGCTTTAAACGTAAAGATTAAGAACACATTAATTCTCGCCCTTGCAAATTATTCAAAACATCGTTAATTTGCTGCTCATTCATTCTGAAAACTGTGCTTGTCAATTTTTTTCCCCTAAAGGATATCATGTGGACAAGCATCTCATGGTTTTAATGCGGTCCTGTTAAAATATGCCACTTTTAGAATTCATTGTGTGATATTGTGTCAGAATTGCTAGCCTTTGCTTACCGGTAATAACTAAAATAAGCAGCCCAGTATAACTAAGATCTGTGTGTAAACAAATGCTTATCTTGACTTCTGTAAATCACTGAAGTAACAAACAGAATGACAAAAGTCCCCTGGCCCTTGGAATGTCCGGAGACCCCCACCCTCGTCTCCACCCAGGAGGTGACTTACAGAATCCCCTGGCCCTTGGAATGTCTGAAACCTTTTCATCCCCATCCCCGCTCCTCACCCCTACTCCCAAGGTGGTTTTTCGGGTATAAAAAGTCTTGGCACCCTCCTTTCGACGCCACAGGTTGGAGAGACGTAAGTCCTCTGTGGTCGCCGGCATAATAAATGACCCTGCAACCTGGCATACTTTTGTCTTGGTGCTAACTTTCTCCACTCGGTCCAGTACAACAATTGCATGTTTAAAACTTGTATATTCTAACCATTTGGAAATTCAACAGACTCTCATTGCTCTAAGGCATTACAAGGGCAATTAAAAGAAACTTACTGGGCGACTAAAACTCCCGTTACAAATGACGAGCGAAGGGTGTGTGGAGAAGAGAAATCAAGCAGGCCGAGCTAAGCAGTCCTGCCTAAGCCACAGTGTGGAGGCAGAACACTGCTTTCTCACCAGCTACCTCTGCCGTATCTCTGGACCTTCATGTCCAAGAACTGAGAGTTCACCTCTCCCCATTCCAGTAACAAACAGGTCATTATAAGAGAAGAGGCAGAAGTTTCTCAACAAAACAATTCTGGAAATTTAAAAGCGTGCTTAGTTCAAATATGACAAACATAAACAGGCTTTAAAAAATCAGATTGAACTATGTCACACTACCATTTGTTGACACTGTATGCTACAAATCTGAATTTAGAAAAGTACCTCTTTTGATTTTTCCTCTTTCGTAAATCTTCCAAATTTTTCGATCATTTCCGCCACAAATATAACATCCATTTTGTCAGAAAAGTTGGCTGCTTCCACAGTGTAAGCCAGTAACTGCCGAGCTGTTGCCACAGCATTGGTTAGATTAAGGGGCATCTACATTTCAAAGGCACAAATGATCAACAAAACGGTCATCAGCAAAATGATCAATACAATCTTGACATTTTCACTTTGCAATTCAAAACAGCCACAAATAATAAAAACTTTATTATTTACTCATCATGGCCTTCTTAAAAATGCTTTTACAAACTCAAGAAAACTGGAATTTTAGTGGAAACTCACCTGAGGGAAATTTTTTTAAGCTTGGAGTGAAATACAATAATACATAAAAATACATGAGGTTAACAAGTTTCACCATCTATATCTTCCCTGGCTATCCAAATTCTACACATACCTCAATCCCAATTGCCTAATAAGGCCTTTCCTGAGTATTCCTGCTGCGAGTGATCAATAACTCCCCAGGAACTCCTACTGCACAAGAGTATGGACTAGTTATTTGGCACTTATCTTTATCGCCATGCCCAGCCTCTAATGTTTTACATTTGTTTATCTATTCAGTCTAACACTGACTTAGCACCAAACATTGCAAAAAGGTTTACGAGGTGCTAAGGGGCAAAAGAAAATACATCACACAGAAGCCATCTTCCACTTGCTTATAGTCTGGTAAGGTTTAAAAAGATGCATAGAACCCAAGATAACAAAGAGCATGTTCAAAAAGTAGTCCAAGTATTCTAAATGATCGCTTTAGACAAAGGGATTATAAAAGGAATCCAAGAGGTGGCTTTCAATATGAACTTGAAGGATGGTTAGAATTCTGTCCGGTGGCTGGATACAGATTCAAAAAGGTATTCAAACAAAGGCAAAAAGAGAGACGGTGACTGGAAAGGAAGAATTCCGTAGAGGACCTTGATTAGTGGTTAAGATAGACCTGATCCTGAAGGCAGTTAAGTCAACTAAAGTAAAAACACCAAACCCTTATATTTTACCTAGTAGTAAAAAAAAAAAAAAAAAACACTTGCGTATTTGGTTTGAGTATCATGTTTTCTCCACAACCCAAGTAAGCTTGAAGACTTTCTAGTTACCTGATTAAACATATAAAGAACTCTAGTGACATCATTTGCATACTGGCAGCGAGAATAATCATCATCTGCCCAAAAGCCGCCTCTATCGCATCTGCGCCAAGCTTTTCTCTCGTCCTGTGGGCTTCCGGGATATATCCCACTGCCATGGGAGTTCCGCGTACACTGCAGATATGCAGTAATGCCCGCCAACGTTCTGGGCCATCTAGAGACAAAGACAAAATGATACAAGAAAATCTAAATGACACAGGTATATTGGGAACAACAATAGCAGAGAAAGAAATCAAAGAGGAGGACATATGTCAATACAACCTTATGACACAGATCATCAAAACTGGGCTGGGAGAAACCTTTGTTATTTGAGCTCTATGTCTCCAAAACTGGGCATGACATCCAACATGTTTAATACAGGTTACCATTGATGCTTATCATAGAAAACACTAAATTATACTATCAGTCACACCAAAATAGAATTCATGACAAAAATCACATAAATAGATCAAGCAATACTAAACTCAATCTTGTTAATGCAATGGGAGTTTAATTGCATAATATCTTAAGGAGTGTCAAAAGATAAATAATTCATCGATTATAAACAACTCCTCTATTTTTAAAAACGTAAAGCACTCAAAAACTATGAGAATATAGAAAATCTACCATAAATAGTAAATCGTATTAGAATTATTTAATAAGAGATGTTGAATATAACAAAATTATCAAATGTCATACATTTCACTTAAAAGCATAATATAAATATTACAAATCAACACTTAATCTACATAAAAGGCTGATCCATTGTCAATAATAAATGTTGATTTCCACGTATTCATGTCAAGAATTTTGTTAAAAAAGAACAATGATGAAGTAGCTGAGATAAAGATGTTACTGTTGCTTCTTTACTTTGGACTTGAAAGATTAACACCAAAGCGTTTTCCCACCCTTCAAACACTAAGGTTACAGCCAGGAGGTAACCACCGAATCCATCAGAGTAAAGGCCAACTGGGAAATAAACGATCATCATACTGCTTCACAGAATAACATATTTCCTTTTGTTTGTATCAACTATAAACTCATTTTTAAATCCCTGAACATAAATAAGATCAAGTAAATAACATATTTAAGGAAGTTTTAAAGCACCTTTGAAAGTAAAGAGAGTTTAAGGTCAAAGCTGCCATCTCCTGCAAATCCTCAACTTTCTACCAAAAATAAATAAATAACTCCCTTTGCTTATCTTAACAGGGCTCAACAAACCCCACCTGGGATTCTGTGGCTCCCCAACTTTCAGGCTACCCAACAGCTTTCATTTCTCAACGTCCTTCTTGCTTGATTTCCAAAAGAACTGAACATGGGGAGAAAATTCGATATGTGCTTCTTCTAATTACGAGACCTACTGAACCACCAGTAGTGAAAAGTACCTTAGCAATATAAGACCTTTCGATGTTCATCTATAAAAGAGCCACTGGGGAAAAAAACAGAAAATACCTTAACTTGTTTAAATTGTGTACTAGAATATCCCAAATTTTTCCCTAAGGTAGTGGCTCTTATACAACAAAACCATTTATTAAAAATGACTCTACTTTCAGAGACTCTGAAATCAACAGGTCTGAGATACAGTTCAAGCAACTCTTTTGTCCATCTCCATAAGTGATTCTGAAATCATTATTCTAAAGGGTAGTCCTCAGACATGGATGGTTCTCAAATTGTGTTACTCAGGATAGGAAACCTATAATGTGTCTTAGACAATAAAAGGATCTGGGCAAATTAAACTTTTCCAGTATTTTCCATGACACTGACCTGAAATCACCTTTGTTGTTGACCACCCTCTCTGGAGGACAGTACTGTGCAGAACTCTCTAATACCACAATATCCACAGTCCTCGTATTATTCCCACGTTTGGTCTGGACATGACAGCCCCAATTTCCAGTAGATCCAGCCTGAATATTAGAAATGGTTAGAGCGCTGCATAAAGAAAGATTTTAAAAAGAGAGAAAATATAATTAGGAAAAAAGGGAGACAATAATGGGCCTCAATCATTCATTTAGCAAATATTTTTGAATGTACATTGTGGGGTAAGCACTTGCTATATAAAAATGAATTTAAGAAATGATTTTAAGTCCTTCAATGTCAAGACAAAAAAGCAAAGAGATCTTTAAAATATATGATCAGGGCAATAAGAGACCTGATTGATATGAATCAAATGCAATGCCATATGGCGCATGAGAATTCTCCTTGAAAAAATAGGGAGAGGAGAACACTTTACAGAACAGGAATGGCAAATAATCCCAGCACTCTGGGAGGCCAAGGCGGGTGGATCATTTGAGGTAAGGAGTTCAAGACCAGCCTGGTCAACATGGTGAAACGCCATCTATACTAAAGATACCAAAAAAGTTAGCCGGTTGTTGTGTTGCATGCTTGTAATCCCAGCTACTTGGGAGGTTGAGGCTGGAGGATGGCTTGAATTCAGCAGGCTGAGGTTGCAGTGAGCCAAGAGAGCACCACTGAACTTCAGCCTGGGTAATAGAG
>NW_016107737.1:1687467-1698029 GCF_001604975.1 Cebus imitator | reverse complement strand
TATATATATATATATATATATATATATATATACACATTCTTTAGCAAAACTTGGAGAGGTTTCCAAGCTACATCTCCCTTTTCACAGACTCTGAAGAAAATATTCAAACATGAAAAAACATTATGAAGTTACATAATTAAGAAAATGTTTAAGGTAAAATATAAAGGGTTACACTAGAAACAACAAGTTGCCTCTCTAAAAAGATTTGGTAAATTACCAATTAATACTTTCACAAAAGGTTTCCATGTTAAGGTATATTTCAATTTATAAAACAGCTGTATTTCTAAATGGCTGTCAGTAAATCCAATTTCCAAGATGAAATCATAATTCTCTAATATAAAACCTATTAATTAAGGAGCAAATGTCAGAGCCTTCAATTACCCTTTATTCCCCCCACAGGACCCAGTATGCTTTGCTGGTTATGTAGACACAAATGATAAGAAATAATTAGACAGAAAGTATGTATCATTTTAATTAACTTATAAGATGATGTCTGAAGTTAATACACATGTGTCCGGTCTCCTAAATAATTGATGACTACAGCAAATGTTCTAATAAAGACTCAAGACACTTTGATATTATGAATCATCAAAGAAAATGTTTATTGTCTTTACTAAATTAGGAAAATAAACATGCTGTAATTAATATTTTTAAGATAGAGTGAGACAAAAAAAAGAGTTTGACATTAAATTTTATTTTGTCCAACATTCTACTTTATAAGGCGTTACTGAACTAGGAAGAAATATATTCTGGCAATAAAAAAATTCATTCCTTAATCCAAAGGTTCCCAAACACTGTCTTACTTCACAGAACCTTCACTGACATGGTCACTTTTTCATGGTGCCCTCCAGCTCAAAAAAATACCTATGGTGGTTCCTATTGCTAAATTAAATCCCAAAAATGTATATCTATATTCAAATTCTCTAGTATCCATTTGATAAAAGTAACACACACAAATTTGAAATAAAATTGTTCTTACATACTTAAATAACCAGAACTACTTCTTAATGAGGTATGGGTGCCCATTGGACATTCTAAAATTAATCTAACCTCAGATTCGGATCAGACATCGATGCTCATTTCTTGTTCTACAACGACTTTTACACACAGTACTCACTTCGTACCACAGTAACTGCCCAAGGCCCATCGTCCCAAAGTATGACACTATCGAAGCAGAGTTTGCAGTTTTCTTACTACTTTTTTCTGCTTCTATCTCCAAATCTGCAAATTTTTCTGGATAACTTTAGCAATACTTTTAATGTCTAAAACCAATCACTGGAATAAAATTTCCAGGAATCCTTGAAGCAGGTTTGGACATTAAAAAAAAAGAAGGAGAAATAGCTTCAATTTCATCTCCTAAGAAAAATGCTGTTTCTTACTGATGAGGAAGCAAAGACATGAGGAGATCAACGAAAAATCAATAGGAATCTCAGATTAATCAATGCAATAACCACGTATTTCTTTCCTCTACTATTATTCTGGGGCAAAATATGGATAAAGAACTTTCTCAGTCTTCACATGAAAGATTTTCATGTTAATCAAATGTTCCTACCAAAAAAAATGTTAGGCTCACTTGCTATCCTTCAAATTAACTTTTTTTGCATTGCTATACATAATTTAGATTAATTTAAGCATGACCTGCAGAAATAGACTTCTAAAGTAAATCTACCTATTTTATAGTCAAATAATTTAGAGTTCTAAATTAATCAAAGCTCTTTTACACAGAAAATGGTTCCACTTTTAAGACTTTATTGTTGAACTATACATCATTATTGTCTGTTTATACAAAACTGTTTAGTGTACAATGTGATGAATTCTGACATATGTATATGCATGTGAAATTATTGCTACAGTAAAACTAGTGTAACAATGAATATATCATTTCTAATGATTAATCTTATCCCCTAATAAAAGAATTCTGCTTCTAGTAATCACTGAGTAGCTCATATTATACTGCCCTTCCCACAGCTAACAATTATATACCCCTGACAAATTATAAAATGACAATCATTCAAACACATGAAGATTCATCAAAAGCAGGCAATAACTGAAGAAGAGTTAATATGAGAAACAAGGGTTTTCGGGATTTAATCTGCGAAACAACTAGGAGATATTTTGTTAATGATTTTTGCCTAAGGCTAGGCCCCACTCAAATAGAAACTCACAATCTTATTGGCTTAAAAAATCAAAAGACAGAGGTAGAAAGAAGTCTGGCTGCAAGCCCAAACTTCTATGTATAAAATGCACCAAGATCTCTTACTGATCCTGAACTACACTTGTAGGTAGGGCAGAAACCAAGACTTTAGCTTCTGCCTACCAGAGGGGACAGAGCTAGGAGTCAGTTCAGTCAAGCTAACTGTCTAAGCAAACAAAAGTTATCTCTCTTCAGGGGAATATAACAGAATCCAGAATCCAGAATCCAGAGTCAGAGGTCAGCAGACTTTTTCTTCAATGGCCAGGCAGTAAATATTTTAGGCTTTGATGGCTACAAAGCAATATAGGTAATTATGTAACCATCTGAAATGTAACCATCTAAAAATGTAAATAACATTCTTAGTTCATGGGCCCAGTGGGCCAGATTTGGTTCATAGACTGTACTTTACCAATCTCTCCTCCACAGCAAATCATTCATACCATCCAGTCTATGACCCAACATTGCCAGACATATAAATAACATTTTTTTAAAAAAAGAAAATACGAACCATATTTAAAAGAAAAGCAACCAATGGTGATAACCACAAGATGATCCACACGTTGGAATTAGCAGAAAAGGATTTAAAAGCATCAAGCATCTACTCTAAATGTTAGAAGATACAAATGAAAATACACTTCTAGTAGACATGAAATCTCAAGTAAAATTATAAAATAGAAATTATAAAATAGCCAACTTCGTAAGTCAGATCTCAACTCAGAGAACCCCTGAGATTTGAATGTCAATTCATCAAAACCTTTAGTTTTTCGATAATCTTTCATAGCATCCCTGTGAATTTGCTGTGATGTTACCTAAGGAGGCCCTAGCAGAGAGTTTGAAGGCTGCAGCTTTACTGAAATAAGAATATAAGCCAAGTTCTAGGTAGGTGGAAGAAAAGAAGAAAGGGAGGGGAAAACTCAATGTCTAGAGGTAAAAATTTTACCAAAATAAAATATACAGTAAATGATAATATCATATATTTTCCTAGTCTATTATACTTTATAAAGTTTATTTGAATTAATTATTTTGGAGTTCAAACCAATCATGAGGTTGATAGTACATACAGATGTTATATTCTTTTATACTAGTAGGTGGAGAAGGCAAGTACCTTAAAATATCATATTAGTCAATATTTTGACTAGAGTCAGTATCATGTGACTACTGACTACTGACTACTATAAAAGAGAATATATAAGCTTGGCAGCAAGATATAGTTAGAAATTAGGTTAGAAATTAGCACTAAAAGTTTATATTTTTCCTCCAAAAACTTTTATAAAGTCTAATTTCTAAAGTTTGTCTTTTATATTAAGCCTTTTCTTTAAAAACTGGATAAAAAGATGGCTATTTAATTTCAGAAGACGAATTACAACCAGGAAAAGGAAATGCCTGATGTTTGCATTTTTAGATACAAGAAGATAAAATATTAATTCAAATTCCACTAAACATTACAACTCCAAAGGATAAATAAAATATACAGGCACAATTTTTCATTTAAAAAAAACAAGTTTACCTTGCAATCAAGGAGCAGTTGTGAATCATGTTCTTTTCAACAAAAATACCCTGAGATTCATCAGTTTCAACTATTCTCCCATCCTGATACCACAACACTTGCATGTCCTGATCAATATACGAAGCCATGCACTGGAAAGGAAGGCTGTCACCTTCAAACACAACTTGGCGATGAGATGGAGTCATGTAGAAAGATGGCAATTCAAGAGGAGGACCTAGAGACAGCAAAACAAAGACTCAGTAAACAAATAGCATTTTCAAACACCATAACTAAAATTCTACAGAATTTTAATTTTACAGAAATTCTATGTAAAATTATAAAAATAGAACAACAAATATTCCCTAGTAACCAGCATTCTAATGCTAATACCAGCCAGGCTGTTATTGAGTTTAGTGGTAACAGATAAAAACGAAATTAAAGAAACCATTTCCTACTCAGTTCTGACATTTAGTGTTATTCCTCTTCAGTGGATCACAACAGTATCAGATAATTACAGAAATGCACTAAGAGAACAAGTTGTGCTCTAGAAAATGGCAGCAATGATAAGTAAATGCTGATATTGACAACTTTAAAATACACTTTGGAGACTGTATTACCTTTGATTACAACACAGGTTTTGGCTGTAAAACTATGCATGTTCCTTGCAGAAAAATCAGAACATTTAAAGAAAAAAGTAAAAACCAGTATTTTAAGATCCCATATATTACAATCAGTTTTTATCCTTTCAGTCAGAAAAATAAAAGGGAAAGATTTTAAATATATGTACAAAAATGTACACCAAGTGGTCATTAAAAGACTTTAAAATATTTAGTCCATTTTTCTAACGTGACAATTCTACTTTTAGTAGTAGTGTATCCTAAAGAATAATAGAAAATATACAAAAATGCATACAAAGAAATTAGTCCTTCCATTATTTATG
Organism: Cebus imitator; assembly: GCF_001604975.1. NCBI lineage: Eukaryota > Metazoa > Chordata > Mammalia > Primates > Cebidae > Cebus > Cebus imitator. Next base: position 1,693,409 of record NW_016107737.1, on the reverse strand, counting down.
AAGCAAGAAATTATTAACAAGAGAAATATGCAGTAATATAGAAGTTGTTAAATTACAGCCACATCTATAGAATGGATTGATATGCATCTATTTTAAATAAGAAAATATGTTTACATTAATTCAACTTTAAAAAGGTTATAAAATATTATTAGAGTATGACAACATTTTTGTTAAAATATAGAAAAATGTCACAGAAGATGATACAAAAAGGTCTTAACACGAGCTATCTTTCCATCATGAACGTAAACACGGGCTTTGTTTCTCTGCTTCTTTTAATTTTCTTCTTTCCACAAATCTTAATTTTCATTCAGTGAGCATATTTCACTTGTGATACAAAAATAATAATAAAGAGAAAAGGAAACAAATATGATAGATTGTTCATTTCAAAACAAAGACTAAACTGGGACCTCCCCTCATCATTTTAGGACTGTTTTTGTTTTATGGGGTTGTGTGTGTTTTTCTGTTTTCTTCATTTAACACGTGGCAAATATATCATTTCCCTCAGATATTCTCCAAAATTATGATTTTCAGTAGTTGCATTCATTGAATACATGTCACAAGTAATTAAACCAATCCCCTATTTTTGAGAATTTAGGATATGCTTATACACAGGGTCTGAAGATTTACATACACAGCTGATCATTTCCTAAGAATTAACTACAAGATGTAGAATTACTAGATCTAACTGCATCAGCCTTTTTTTTTTTTCTTTTGTGAGACAGAGTTTCACTCTTGTCAGCCAGGCTGGAGTACAATGGCGTGATCTCTGCTCACTGCAACCTCTACCTCCCAGGTTTAAGCAATTCTCCTGCCTCAACTTAACAAATAGCTGGGATTACAGGCGCCCACCACCACACCCAGCTAATTTTTGGATTTTTAGTAGAGACAGGGTTTCACATGATGGCCAGGTTAGTCTTGAACTTCTAACTTCAGGTGATCCATCTGCCTCCTCCCCAGGTGCTGGGATTACAGTTATGAGCCACCACACCCAGCCTGTATCAGTCTTTTAAGAACACTGTAACCTGTTGCTTCAAAAAGGCTGTATCATTCACACTCCCACCCACAAACAGGACTGTGCATCCTAAGATTGTGTTACTACTGACAAATTCATGAGTTGCCAACTGATAGAAAATTTGAAAATCTATTCCTTGAAATTGCTTTGCATAAAGAAAGCTGTTCGGAACCTAAACACAGCTACCTTAAAGACCAATTGTAGAAAAAAAAAAAAAAAAAAAAAAAGGTCATTTAATCTAGCTGGCTTAATTGTTGGCATAAACTAAATATTATCAAATCCATAATGATTAATGGCTGCATACTAGTTCTGTCCAGGCATAAAGATAATCTTACAATTTGTCAAGAAAAACACGGTGGGAAGTCAAAATATGGCAAATGCTTTCTCCGTCTGGATTTCTCCCTTACCGCATGTCAACAGCTCCTGCTTCACGCCTGTGACTGGCTGGGCCTGCAGTGACTTAGGATAAACACACCTGGTATCCCGTACCGTGATGTTCCTCTCCTTTACCCAGCGATGCATCCACAGTATGTTACAGTCACACAAAAGATACTCAGTCTGGAATTCCCTGTAATATGCAAATACAACTTAGAGATTAAAGTGAGTAAAATTAAATAGCACTTTTGTTTTATATTGGGTTACATTTCTGGCGGCAAGCACAATACTGTTCACCCATACCACGCCTACAGTACATTCCATCGACTACTTACAGTTCTTCTCCAGGGAACTGAATTGCAGAGTGTTGGACTCCAACACTGTTCCTAGCTGACCCCGAGTTTCTGTTTTGGATGAAATTTGGTAGGCAAAGACTCTTTGGCAGATATCCCTCTTCTATGTGACAAGCTACAGAACACCAGGGTTCTGGAATACCAAATCCCAATCCTGTCTATCAAGCTTCTACCCATTTATCATGAAGTGTGTAGCATTAATATTGGATCTTGAAGCCATCGTCAATTTTCCAGCATCACTGCCATATTCTTGGCCTAAATGCCTACAAACTCTGTTGATTTTGGCAGTGAAACAGCAACCTAAAGCAATACAGATTGTTTTCCATGGTTATATTCTGTATGTATAACTAAACTGTGAGCTCCCCTAGGATAGGGATTGCTTCTGACCCCTTTCAGCTGTGCACCAAGTGACATCATAGATATTTACAAATGTAAGAGATAAGGACCCAACAAATCAAAAGCATACAAATAGAACTGTGTCAGCTTTGATGTAAAAGATAGTAAAGGCATGTCTTTACATGAAGCAAAAAGCTTTATAATTTGGCACTTAGGCACAAGAAGAAAAAAGGATAAACAGAGCTGAGATACAAGCACAAAATCTCTTAAATACTCTAATTACTAGGTGCTGACTATTCACACGCCACACGTTTGCTAAGTCCAGCTAATAAAAATAAATGCAGGACACTGTTCCTGCCGATATGGAGGGCATCATATAATAGAAGAATCAAAATGTAAACATAGGTAAAATAGAATGCAACATGCTCTATAAAAATAAATCAACAAAGTGCAATAATGTAAGTGTGTGTGCTTCTAACTCAGCTAGAGTGTTAGCTCAGGGTTCGTCTCCTCGGTTTTGGCAAAAAAGAATAAGGAAAAAAGAAAGAGGGTCTGATGGAATACAGCATAGAAAATAAATTTAAACAATACCAGACGGAGGACAAAACAGACTCCTAATTCCTAAGCACCACCTTCTGGTCAGTTCCTAACACTACCAGGTAAAAACACTGGCAATATTCCCCATCTGCGGGATGAAAATACTTCCCACGTTCCTGCTACCCAGGATCTCAAAAGCCAGACTGTCTTTTCTCTTTTTTATTTCCTAATCTTTGCAGAAATGGCTGGCTTGAGCCCACTAAATATGCCAAAAGGAGATGTTTCTGCTCAAACATAGTCTGGATAAGAATGACAAGGGTGCCACAAAGAGAAACAAGATGGAGTAGGAGCCAAAGTGACTCCAGAAATACATGCACGCGCCTGCTGTGATGGTAAGGAGCCAGTCGGGGCTCCTAACCTATTAGCTACATCCAAAGGAAGACTTCTAAATGAGAGTTGTAGGAAAGAAATAGAGAGGAGAGGAGAGGAGGAGTCAGGGTACACTGAACAGAGGAATCAGGAGAGAAAAACTCTTTCCCTGGAAGAAAGATATTCAATCCTGTAAATTACTGACAATGAAAATTTGAAAAACATTATATTTAACTGTAACTCCAATCAACTTAGGATAAGTTATAGTCTGAGATATGTTAAGGTTTATCGGAAAACGGTTACTTTCAAAAGTAACTTCTATGCAATCTCGGTTAACAAAACAGTCTGGAAAAAAAATCAACCAGTTGTAAAGCTACAAAAAACTGTGTAAATCAGAACTTAAACTGATTTCATAAAGTAGGCATTCTAAATAAACGTCCTTAGAAACATCAGTAATAAGCTGTAAATTTGATTTTAAATTTCAGGGAGGGTGGGTTTACAGGATAAAATTTAATTCCTAAAGCATAAAATATTCTTACAAATTCTTCATAGGAAGGGATATTTTATACTTTGGAAATTTAATTAGCCCAACAATATAACATTTTATAATTTGAAAAAAAGTTAAAAAGAAGCAATTACCAGTTTACTTACTCTAAATATAGGGTGATAACAGTATCCTAAGGAGAAAATTGTTGTCCTGGTCTAAACTACATTATTCAGGCTTACTGAATCTCAAGAGAGATTCTAACTTTTGAAAATTGACAATATTGTCCTCACAAGGTCTCTGAAACCATATAATAAATGTTTTTAATTTTCAAAAAGATGTGAAAATCAAAAGAGAAAATTCTTACTTACAAAGACCGTAATGAGCCAAGGTAATCAAAAGTTCCTTGAGATAATGAAGAAAACAAATTCCCTGACAGGTTTCTGAAAAAAAGACAATCATTCCACTTTTTAAATATACAAGTATCTATCATTTTATCCTATTTTGTATTTTCTAAAGCATCCTACAGTCATTAAATAATGTTATAAAGAAGTCATGAAAGTTATTTTAATGCTTATAAAGAGAGAGCAATTAGCAAATACTTCCTCCAAGGTTAAAGAAGAAAATTATTCTTCACCTTATAAAAGTAATAAATACAATTATTAAAAAACATATTAATGCTAGATAAGAATTTTTCTGTCACATATCAGGTGAACCTAAAAGATTCCTTTCTGAATTCCCACTAGAATTACCCTAAGTGTTCACTCGCATCTAATTTAAGAAAGCAGGCCGGGCGCGGTGGCTCAAGCCTGTAATCCCAGCACTTTGGGAGGCCGAGGCGGGCGGATCATGAGGTCAACAAATGGAGACCATCCTGACCAACATGGTGAAACCCCGTCTCTACTAAAAATACAAAAATTAGCTGGGCATGGTGGCGTGCACCTGTAGTCCCAGTTACTCAGGAGGCTGAGGCAGGAGAATTGCCTGAACCCAGGAGGCGGAGGTTGCAGTGAGCAGAGATTGTGCCACTGCACTCCAGCCTGGCGCCTGGCAACAGAGTGAGGCTCTGTCTCAAAAAAAAAAGAAAGAAAGAAAGCAAGCAGCAAATAAAAATGTAAAAACAAATAGAAAATAACAAATAATTAAAATTTTTAAAAATGACAAAAGGAAAAAGATGGCCTCAACGATCAGCAGCAGGAGTGTACTGTACATGACAGAAAAACATCAGGAGGGAGGAATGAGTTCAGGGCTTAAAATGAGACACTGGGATATAATACCACGTTACTCTTGGGCAAACCACTGCTCTAGTTTTTCCTTGTGTTAGAGGGCTTCAATACATAACCTGAGCCTTACAGCGTTTTGAATGAATGGAATTCAGAAACCCCTATTCTACAATTTGAGTTGTTTGTTACACATAAAACGATTTGACCGAAGTATTTCTTCCATTCCGGACTATGAGCTCTGGAGCCGGAAGAGGAGGACCTGTGTGTGTAGGCACTTCTGGCAGCCAGTAACATGCTGGCATATAAATGGTGCTCAGTAATTGCTGATGGCTCAGGATGTACACCTCACCTTCAGGGAACTTGTAATGCTAAGATGAGACTGAGGGCTCTGGAAAAATGGCATATGCTCAACCACCACAGGATCTGTTCTATGCCTGTTGTGGTGTTGAGAACAGACAGAATTTAGACCTAGAGTTCTAGAAATGAGTTGGCGGGTGGAACACAGAAGAGGATGGGATAGAAATCCCGTGACCTGCAACTTCTCCTCTGGAATCTGGGCTGAATCCTTCATAAGTGGGAGAGAGTAACCATCGGGCAGACGGATTTCCAAGTGGAGACAGAGAAAAGATCAGGGAGAGGTCAGCTGTTCCAGGGACACCTGTAGCAACATGTTCCTGGATGCGAAGACCTGATATCCCACAATGGCCAACACTTTACAAATTAATACACAATGACATTCAAGAAGAACAACACTGGATTGGTTTTTATATATGTTTTATAATTTTTTTGTAGTAACAAGGCTGGATTCAATGACTCTCATAGAAGAAGTACCTAGGAACTTAAACAGAAATGAGTATTTATTTGCAAATTGAAAGAAGGAGGAGAGTGATGTCTTTTTTCCTTTTTTTTTTTGGCCTATCAGAGCAGATACCAATTATGAATTGTGAGAAAGGTATGTTCATGGCAGTATAAATCACGATCACACTTTAAGGAAGTAAAAAAGATAAAAAACATTTTAGTCCGGCATGGTGGCTCACACCTATAATCTCAGCACTTTGGGAGGGGCGAGGCAGGCGATCGATCACCTGAGGTCAGGAGTTTGAGACCAGCCTAAGATGGTGAAACTCCATCCCTACTAAAACTACAAAATTAGTTGGACATAGTGGTGTGTGCCTATAATCCCAGCTACTCTGGAGGCTGAGGCAGGAGAATCACTTCAACCTGGGAGGCAGGGGTTGCAGTAAGCCAGGATC
>NW_016107737.1:1677013-1686355 GCF_001604975.1 Cebus imitator | reverse complement strand
TCTCGGCACACTGCAACCTCTGCCTCCCAGGTTCAAGCAATTCACCTGCCTCAGCCTCCCAGGTAGCTGGGATTACATGTGCATGCCACCACGCCCGGCTAATTTTTATATTTTTAAGTAGAGACGGGGTTGCACCATGCTGGTCAGGCTGGTCTTGAACCCAAGACCTTGTGATCCACCCACCTCAGCCTCCCAAAGTGCTGGGATTTCAGGCATGAGCCACCACACACGGCTACCAATAAGTTCTAATATGCATATTATTAGATATCTCCCCTGGAAGTCACAAAGGAAGGGATCACATTAGAGAAGGACATGCCATCCTCTCAGTAAATCCCAATGCAAATCCATTTTTCCTTGAGTGTTGGAACAGGCTGCTATTTGTATGGCTGAACACAAGTGAAGTAACTGGCTTGGATTTGGGGACCATAAACAATGACACATTTAAAACATTACAATCACAGTCCAGCTCTGAGATGCTTACCAAATAAATACATAAATAAATAAAACTAAGAGGAAATTGAGAATGACAACAGCAAAGTCACAGCTCCCATGTCAGAATAAGCTCACAGAATGGAGTAGCAGTTGAGTTACCCGCCCACTCCCATCCTGCTCTTTTTTTTTTTTTTTTGAGACAAGTGTCACTCTGTCGCCCAGACTGGAGTGCAGTGGATGGAGTGTGGTGGCTCACTGCAACCTCCGCCTCCCGGCTTTAAGTGATTCTCATGCCTCAGCCTCCGGAGTAGCTGAGACTACAGGCACATGCCACCATGCCCAGCTAAGTTTTGTATTTTTAGTAGAGATGGGGTTTTACCTTGTTGGCCAAGCTGGTCTCAAACTCTTGACCTCAAGTGATCCACTCGCGTTGGCCTCCCAAAGTGCTGGATTACAGGTGTGAGCCACTGTGCCTAGACGTTGTTTCTTACTCACTTAATTTGACTTTATTTACTTATGCTTTGCTAGGTAGATATATTTGAATTCTTAAGAGTTGCATGTGTATATGATGCATCTTCTGTTATACAAGAGCCTTTATCAGGGCAGATTTGGTAAAAGAGAGGAAAATGCAATTCAATGTAATCTCCATCTACAGAGGACTGACTAAGTTACAGTCTGTTCTACACCTAGAATATTCTGTAGGCACTGACAGGCACGAACTAAATCAACATGTACTCTATTAAAAAGATGTTAATATGTTGACAAATTATTTTTAAAGTGAGTTGCCAAGTAGAGAGCATTTTGAGTCCTGTATTTGTGTCTATGCATTTCTGGGTATAACAGAAAAAAAAAGTGTGTGTGTGTGTGTGTGTGTGTGTGTGTGTGTGTGTACACACCAGATCATCAATACAAGTTATCTCAGGATGATGTGACTGAAGTGATGAAGGGAAATTTAATTTTTCATTCATATGATTTTATTACTCAATAACATCCACATTTTTATATAAAGGAAGTTCTTTATACACATACATACATATAAGTTGTATATGTACATTTATACATATAAATACATACACACACAATATGTTTTTATATAAAGGAAATTGTAAAGGGAAGTTCTTATAAATATATATATTTCTGATAGGGAAATATTAAAGGCATAATTCTTGAGGAAAAAATATAGGTATTAGCTTGATCATAAAGATGATTTGAAAAGTTTTGGGTTTGTGGATCTCCTGATAATTTCTCTGGAAATTAACCTCCTAAGTAAAGACACAGGCTTCACAGATGTCCATTACTGGCTCCCCATTTGGTCTGCCAGCTATGTCCACTGTTACAGCAGGACAAAGTGAGAACTTTTAAAAGTATGACTATACTTCTCTGAGATTGTTCAAGAGAACTTCTCCAACAGCAAAGGTAGAGATCAATATATAGAATTAATCAATTTTATAACCCCACCCCACATGTGTCTACTAAGGCCTCTGACACGCTTAAAAAAAGGTTTTTTGTTTTTTTTTTTTTTTTTTAAATTCTTAACTTAAATTTCCAAAGCCAAGACTTTTTCTAAAATGATGAGAAATCTGGGCGAGAATGCCTAGGCTGTCTGCCAAGGTCCCATCAATGTACTGAGGGACCTCAGATTCCAACTTCCTTGGCTAAGGGATCCATTCAGTTTGAGGTCCCCAACTGAAGAGCTACCAGAGGAAATAGCTGGGGACAGTGATCCACTCTAGAATTACTTCTTTTTATATACCTTCTCTTTTGGGTGAGAAATAATAAGAGGAAGATCTCTGATTCCTAATCTAAGAAATTTACTGCATGCTCCATTCCTAATCAGATTCTCTTTTCCACTCACTGGACTGAGAAAATGCTATTCTCTACATCTGAAATCTGAGCTGTTATCAGCCTTCACAACCCACATAGGGCCTGGCTCAAGAGCTCAAAAATCTGGGGACAGCAGCAGCCCATGCAAAACACTTACAGTTTCCTGATCCACAGCTCTAGACCTACATCAACCCAAATTATGTCCAGCAATGTCACTGAAATACAATGCTGAATGGTAAGTCGTTTCTTCCTTAATTGCCGTGCTGTCTTTAAAAAGTATTCAAAAGGTATAGGCCAGGTATACTGCTGTATATGCCACAAACTGTTCCATTTAGAAGATCCACAATAGGAATGATAGACAGTGGAGAATCACAAGCATGAGGGGGTGGGAGGAGGGTGGATGAGAAATGACTTAATGGGTATAATGTATGTTATTCAGGTGATAGATACCCTAAAAGCCCTGGCTTGACCACCATGCAATCTATGCTTGTAACAAAATTGTGCTTGTACCCTAAAAGTCTATATAAAAATAAAAATAAATCAAATTTAAGGCACAAAAATCTATTACATGAGCTATAAGATCATCAATCAACTCTCAAAGTGGGAAGCTTGGCAATGTTATTTTTATGTTTTAATGTTTTACTTGGATGATGTTCATTGTGTTCCGTGTGTATAAATTCTCACAACAGGTATCAGAGATGTAAAAGACAACCCAAGTTCTAGGCCTTCCAAAAATTTTAGTTATTGACAAAGGAAGCAAAGAAAATACTAAGAAAATAGCAACCTGCCCTTGCCCCTGTCCTACCAGCTCTTCTGCCTAAAGAACATTTGTTGATGTGGTGTCAAATCCCCAGGCCAAAGCTAGAAATCAATCTAAAACTAAAAATCAACAAAACTGTAGACTCCAGTTTACTATTTTGTTTTTCATTACTTCAGTCATACCTACCCAAACATATAACAAAGGCCTCCTTTACAAATGTATGATTTTGTCAATTCTAACACAGTCCTCAAAGGTAAAAATACAAAAATCTCAAGAAGAGATTTTAAAAAGCACTGAGACAGAAACGTTTGCAAGGCAGTTACAAAGGGGTTAAGATGCAATTAATTTAACTAACTGCAAGTCATGAGTAAAGTTGTACACCAAATTAGTCTTTTACTTAAAAACAAAAATCAGGGTGGGTAGTTGGGGAGAGACAGCATGGGGAGAAATGCCAGATATAGGTGATGGGGAGGAAGGCAGCAAATCACACTGCCATGTGTGTATCTATGCAACAATCTTGCATGTTCTTCACATGTACCACAAAACCTAAAATGCAATAAAAAAAATATAAATAAATAAATAATTTAAAATATATATTTTTAAAAAATCAGGCCATATACCTTTCCCTGAAAAGGAAAGGACACAGTGAAAACAGATACAAATTTCCTACGAAGCAGGAACATTCTGTTCTACTCTCATCACTGATTTGAAGTCTCCTCCCTTACTATAGATGAAAAAATCCCATCACTTAAGCCCCTAATTGGTTTTTCAAAGGTAATTTGAAATACAAGAAACATTCTAAAAACCCACAGGGAGAAAGAATCACAAGTAGACAACCCTTACAATGACCTTCCACTCCACATCTGGCATTTCATGCGGAACCCTATTCCCAGATTCCTTGCCTCTAAAACATGATTTCATGCCATTTTCCAACATAAATGTCTTTCAGTGGCTTCCTACTGTTTAATCAGTTCTAAGTCCATATCTACTTTTCACACATTTCAAAATAAAGCTCTATTATAAATAATCAGCCTTATGTCTAGTTACTCCCAAACAGAACTTTTTTTTAAATTACCATTATTTTTAACATTCTGATACAGTCTTGCTCTGTCACCCAGAGCTTGAGTGCAGTGGCGCAATCTCAGCTTACTGCAACTTCCACCTCCTAGGTTCAAGCGATTCTCATGCCTCATCCTCCCCGAGTAGCTGGGACTACAGGCATGTGCCACCATGCCCAGCTATTTTTTGTATTTTTAGTAGAAATGGGGTTTTACCACATTGGTCAGGCTGGTCTCGAACTCCTGACCTCAAGTGACCTGTCCGCCTCAACCTCCCAAAGTGCCGGGATTACAGGCGTGAGCCACCACGCCTGGCTTAGAAACTTCTTTATTTAAAAACAAAAGATAAAAATATACTTGATGACTTATACAAAGTTCTTCCACATTTATATTCTATATAAATTATAATAAAAATAAACAGATATAGATGACTTAAATTTTAAATAATGATTATAATAACTTTGAGGTACTATTAATCCTACTTTGTAGGTGAAAAACAGAAAAGTTCAAAAAAGTCAAACAACTCCCCCCAAATCACATGGTCAGGGGCACAATGGTTACTCTACTCCAAGTCCACCGGCCTTCCCCTTGACAAATAGTTTTGTTCTCCTTCCCACCTCCATGTATCATTGGTTTGGCGTCTTTTCCTTTCTAACTATCCAGATCTCTACAAATCTTCTGCGCCATCAGCTTGTATTTTACTACTTCCTAGAAATTCTCCCAGACTAGCAAAGCTTTTGATCGTACCTCTCAGCATGAACGTGCTCTCTGTTGCATGTACTACACTGTGTTATGTGGTGTGTGTGTACATGTGTCCATGTGGGTGGTGTGACAATGTACCATTATATTCTGAGGGCATTACATCCCCATTATTACATGGTGGGCTCCTTATTCCTTACGGCTTCTAAAAGCCCTACAGTTGCTACTTATAATTAAATATATCTTAGGTTTCATACGTATTTAGGTGCTGGCTCAAATGCTTCCTTATCTTTTAATGGGAAAGAAAAGATGTACTTACAGCCGAACCAGATTGGTGAGTCCTCGAAATATGTCTGCATTCAGACATCCTATTCGATTGTTTGTCAGGTCCCTAAGGAGAAGGATGGAAAAGTGTCTCCAATTAGTTCTCTTGGTTAATGAAGGTCTCGTGCATTCAGTATTCAAGAACAGCACCCAGGTATCGCACAAGACCTTTATTCTAGCATCTTTGAGATATTTACCCAACTCAAGTGAGATAAGGATGGCAGTGAGGGCGAAAATGATCCTTGCTTTCACTTACTGCTGGCACACACAGACTCAACGCTGCTAAATTATAGTGCCCTCTATATTTCAAGCACTTACTCTTGCAAAATTACTCAAGATAAAACTGGAGTAGTAAAAATGAAACTCAATCTATCTTGCTGCCTGCAATACAATTCCTCAGATGACCTACACAGTTAATTATGCTGGGGCAGTTGGAGAACTGAGCCCAAATTCAGCCGATAAATGACAGACAATGGAGAAAAGGGCAAATTATTAGAATGATGGAACTTTCATTTCTTCAAGAGCATCTGCAAATACCACTTTCTGTCTAACTTTATTCCTTAAATACTCTGAAGTTTCAACTATAATAAAAAAATCAACTGTGTTAGCTTTTAGTTTACAAATCTATCATTTAGACTCCAAGCCAAATTACTTTAACAATATCTATGATAGGGCCCAATTATTTTTGCAATCACTCCTCATTTCTATTTTCTATTAAATGCTACCTTCTAAATATTTTTTACTTCTCCTCAGTCAATGAAACTGTTTTCTTTTTACCTGTGTAAAAGTTTTAGTTACTATTTTGTTCTATTCTTTATTTACTTTGCTTGACACCGAGGACCATGAACAATTTCATTTTTACATTTAATCAGAGGACTGCACTGGTTTAAAAGTAAAAACTTTATGTTGGAAGATAACAGCTGACAATATCTGTAACTTTCACCTGGGATGGCATGACTTTCATCACTGTTTTCAGTGAACTTAATAAGTCGTATGCAAGAAAACCCTAAAACAATGAATCTTAAATTTTTAGTTGTTAGATTTGGAATAATTCATCACACTTCGAATTCTGACAAAATAATTAGAACAAGCTCCATAAGTCAAACTTTCAAAAATATTTTCATTGTATTTCCTTCAATGTCCCTATTATTCTCTGTCATAGAGAAGTACACATTCTTTGAGTTACTCTTCAATAGGATGATCTAGACCATCCATTTCAAATTAAAACTGTTGGATTCTAAACTGTATACTTGGTAATGGCAGAAGATGTATTAGTCTCGCCAGAAACTCTAAGAACATAGCATTTGAATTGGGTACCTACCCATTTTTTTTTTCCTTGACAATTTCAAAAGTTAAAATGAGATGGTTAATTTTAAGTGTCAACTTGACTGGACTGAGCGGCCTCAATGGCTGGCAAAGCATTGGTTTGGGTGTGTCTGTGACAGTGTTTCCAGGGGAAACTGGTATGGGATCAGTGGGCAGAGAGAGGAAGGACCTACCCTCAACATGGGTGGGCACCATCCAATCAGTTGGGGCCCTGTTGGGACAAACAGGCAAAAGAGAGGGCTTGTCTCTCTCTGCTCTCTCTCCCACTTCCAGAGCAGGACACCTTTTCTCCTCCTGTTGCTGAACATCAGTCTACAGGTTCTTTTGTCTTTTGGACTCTGGAACTCACATCAATGCGCTTCCCAGGGCATACAGGCCTCTGGCCTTGGACTGGAGATTACAACGTCACCTTTTCCAGTTCTGAGGCCTCCAGACTTAGGCTGAGCCATGCTACAGGATTCACAGGCCCTCCAGCTTGCACAAAACCTACTGTTGGACCTCTCTCCCTCCATGATCATGTGTGCCAATTCCCCCGAATAAATCCCCTCTCATATCTCCTACTGGTTCTCTCTCTGGAGAAGCCTAATACAGCACCTTAAGTAATCCTGGTCTTCAGTAATTTCACAGTTCTGCCTTCCCACTCTTACTGCAACTTTTCATCAAAGAATCTTAAGCAATACAAGGCTTTATCTGTCCTTGTTCTGTAGCTCCTAAGTATTTAATCATACGGGACTTTTTTTTTTAATTCCAGTTGATTTTCGTTTACTTTCTGGATACCACTGTTTAAGAAAATTAGGCATCATCTTATAAACTGTTGCTTTAAAAAGCATATCTGGGCTCTATTTATAATCTTGTCTCAATTCTGAGCTTTAAATGGTGCAATTACCATTGATTCTCTGGGAAACAATTTCATTACAGCTATACCTACTTAAATTGGTATTTAGTTATTGATAATGGGTTTTTATTTGGATTGAGAACTTAAATTTGTTGATAAACAAAAGAGAAACTGATGGATCTAGGTTTCATCTACTTCTGATAGTATATTCTTCAGAAAGTCACTTCAACTTCCTGATTCAAATTATCTGCAAACTAAAGGCAAAGGCATGGTATCATAACAAAAATACTTTATGTGTGCTTGTTAAGGGAGATGCACAATTGAAATTAATGACTTAAGAACCCATAAGAAAAGGGTCTGTATCTATAAGCAATTAGCAAACATTACTACTGCCAAAAATCTTTATATGCCATTGAGTTTACATACAGGACTTCTTCAGCTTGCAAGTTGTGTATCCTAAGCTAATTATAAGTCATCTATTTGGAATTAAGAATGTATCTTCTAGTAGGAAGAATATTATAAATGGCAATTACCTTCTTAAGCCAGAACACAAGAGACTACTTAACATGTAATGCAATGAAAGACCACTAAGGCAATGGCAGGTACAATATCAGTAATTACATTAAATACTCCTGAACGAGAATTTTTTAAATTCATTTTGGATGGCAGTGCTTGAGAGATTTTCCATGCAAGATAAAGAACTAGATGGAGAATCTAAGATAGTCTGCAGTATCTAAAATGTCCTGAAGAAACTGCTTTTTATTAACAGCCACGTTTTCTTCAACCTGTATCTCAGCATAGAGATATGATAATCAACATTTTTATTAGCTAAAAGCTGTGACTACAATAGTGTGGAACACAGAGGGAGGGGATAAGAAAAGGACCTGTCTGATAGTGTAATTTCACATTCCTCCACTGAGGGAAAAACAGACTGGAGGGGAAAATGTTCTAAAAGTTCTCATACTTTCACATCAGAATCCCTGGGAGGGATGGCTGAAGAAAGATCACCTAGCAGCAGCCCCAGAGTTTCTGATAGGGTAGGTAGGCCATAGCCCCTGCACTTTTGCTTCCTACTTGACATGGGTGCAAAACTGACTCCAGGCACATACAGAAGCACAAAGAAAGTGACTCACTGCTATAAATCATGTTCATCTGCTGCTGCCCTCCACTCCCTAGTGACCCTGTGTCTGGAGGCACAGCCTGTTTATGGTCATGCTCCATATTCCCTGCCTGTGTCTGGATAGCTGAGGCCTAACAACGTCCAAGACACTTTGCAGCTAAGCTCTAGCTACTGCTTCATCTCTTTGTAATTGCATTTCAATTCCATATCCAGGCTCTTGGTCGGTGTTTGCAATTCCATTAGGCCGCAAACCCCTCAAGAGGTTCCTGACTTACCTGTGTGTCTCTACACCCTTGTCCTAGAGCCTTCCATGAATCCTAGATCCATCAGTTTCTCTTTTGTTTTATCAACAAATTTAAGTTGATTCTCAATCCAAATAAAAATCCATTATCAATATCTAAGTACCATTTTAAGTAAATACAGCTGTAATGAAATTGTTTCCCAGAGAATCAATAGTTGGGCTCAAAGGGTAGATGCTATGAATATTTGTTGAATTGAACTGATGCCGATCACTGCCTTACCACTTTGTGCTGCTATACCTGGCTGACAGCACTTGTACTGAATGCGAAACCTGGCTTTCTCCCATGCAATCTGACACCTAACATCCACCCTCCTATAACTCTTCTCTTCCTTACCTAGAACTCCAGTCTCCACTATCACCTATCCCAGACCAGCCAGTTTTTCTAACTTGTTTCATTAAAAGCCTCCACTAGAAAATAATAAAGTGCAAAATAAGTGGCAGAAAAGAAAACTGATTAATAGTAATATCTCCTCCAGATGCCCCTGAGTTTCTAATGAGAGCAGGCAGAGACTGATAAACACAGGGAAGCACCACGCACCCCCATCAAAAACTACAGATATTAAAATCCCCTACTGATTCAAATTGTAACTAATTTTAAAAGACAAAGAGAAAATCCTTTAACTCCTACCATTATTTTTTTTTTTTTTTTTTTTTTTTTTTTTT
>NW_016107737.1:1674002-1676735 GCF_001604975.1 Cebus imitator | reverse complement strand
GCTAACTCCTACCATTATTAATCTTACAGACTTCTGACCCTTAAGACTGCCTAAGAGAAAGAAATGGGAGGAAAGCTACAGATGATAGATTTTAGATGAAAGGTATTTTGCTTGCAAAAACAGTAACAAAAAAATCTTCTGCAAAAACAGCATGACCAATTTCTACAATTGGATTTGACAACAAAAAGGAATAGGTTTTGCAAGTATCACATGTCCTCACTTCCAAGTGGGAGCTAAATGTTGAGAACACATGGACACATACAGGGGAACAATACACACTGGGGCCTTTTGGAGAGAGGAGGATGGGAGGAGGGAGAGGATCAAGAAAAACAACTAATGAGTACTAGGCCTAACACCTGGGTGATGAAATAATCTATACAGCAAACACCCATGATACAACTTTACCTATGCAATAAACCTGAACTTGTACCGCTGAACTAAAAAATTGAAAAAAAAAAAGAAATAGGCTTTAAATGACTGAACAAAATAGAAGATGTCAAAAGTATTAGGATGGAAAGTCAATGTCAACATTTAAGACACAGTGTAATTACCCTAAACGCAACCATACCCAGTGGTATTATACAAATACTATAAAAAACCAGTAAGACACAAAAAATACCCACACACATTGGAGGGAGAAAAAAAGAAAACTTAAGTATGTAAGAATCCCCAAAAAAACAAGAGACAGAACCAGCCAAAAGGGTGATTATAAGGGAAATAAAACCAAACATCTGGTCTCTCTCCCTGATCTTTTGTCCCTGGTCTCCCTACACTTACATGATTTCTCCTTACTGCCATCAGAAATATTCTGTAATACAAATCTGATCATGTCAATTCCATATTCAAAAAGTTCTCTCCCAAGAGACACATTCTTGCACACCTGAGCCCACCCTGTTTGGAAGGCCTTTTTAATACATATTCACCCCTTAGGAGCAAGTTCAAATCTAAACAAGTCAGTGGCTCTCCTGACAGGCTGTTCCCACTGAAAGTGCTCTCTCCTTTCCCTAGCAGGTTACGTTTATGATTTTACCTGTTACAGCGCTTGTGTGCATGTTCAGATGTATTTTCACTAACGACTGAAGGGCAGCAGAGCATGCCACCCAAAAACATGTCATGCTGGCATAAGGATTATTTTGAGCTACAGGCAATTGAAAAGAAGCAGATAGATACAAGAAAAGCTCTCTGCTCTACCCTATCTGACTAAAAGCAGGACATAAATTGACAAAGGTGTCTCTCCTCCCCTCTCCACAGAAAGGACAAAAGTTCCTCCCGGGAGAGGGCTTTAGACCCTTATCAGCTTAGACAAGGCACCAAAGGAATCTACATAACAAACATTACTAATTAGACTTTATCTACCCTTAGTCTCCCATATATTTGCCTTCCCACAATTTGCTTTCCCTTAAGAGACTCAAGGTCCTTTTCCTCTGTCTTGGCACTTCTCTGAAAATGTATTGCTCCCTGTTGAAATGCTACATTAGCCAGAGTTCTAAGCCACCTCTTTTGAGAGTTACTCTTTTACTGAGTTTTCTCCCATGTATATATAAAATATGCATGGCAATAAGCTTCTGTTTTTCTCTTGTTAATCTGTCTTTTGTCAGAAGTCCAAGCTGAGAAACTAGAAGGGTGGAGGGAGAATTATTTTTCCTCCCTTATATTATGTAACCCCCCTACCCAAGAGTCTGCAAGATCTTCCAAAGAAGTCAGGGCATGGTAAGTGGCCAGTGCTCAGTAAATGCTTTCCGAAAGAATAAAGAATGGAGAGACAGTCCTCAGGGCTTTAGTGTCGAGCCACTTCTCAAATGTGGGCCTGCTCAGACAGCAACTGTGAAAGGAGCCTCACAGAGGAGACAAGGGAGTTGTTGAGCTTCAAAAGCAATAAAAACTGGTCCTTAGGTTTTAAAATCCTAATACATAGATATACATAAAAATGACAAGATCTTTAATCATTAGGTAAAAGGTACCTCAGTTTATATAGCATTTACAACAGATACAGTTTGAATGGATTCATCATTTGAAAATCACCTACAGATTATGTCAGCTGGCAAAGCCAACATGATAAAGATTTTAGTAGCGTAAGAGGAACACAGTCATTCACCACCAAACAAACCAAACGGCTGTGCAAATTAATCACTTCTCAGCTACTTCTATAGAATAGTCTTCCTGTTTTTCTTTTTCTTTTAGTTTTTTTGAGACAGTCTCGCTCTGTCATGCAGTGGTGCGATCTCAGCTCCTTCTAGCCTCTTCAACCCAGGTTCCAGTGATTCACCTGCCTCAGCCTCCCAGGTGGCTTGGACTACAGGCATGCGCCACCACATCTGGCTAATTTTTGTAGTTTTAGTGGAGATGGGGTTTCACCATGTTGGCCAGGCTGGTCTCGAATCCCCGACCTCAGGTGATTCTCCCACCTCGGCCTCCCAAAGTGCTAGGATTACAGGAGTGAACCACCGCGCCTGGCCTCTTTCTGTTTCTCTATCGGGGCCTGGCCAAATGAAGCTCTAAAAATTATTAATGTTCATTTTTCATCATGCTAATGTTGACAGCTACTTATACAAGGAACAATTCAAACTCATAAGCAAACAATTCAAACACTTACAATCTTTTTAGAGATGACAGTCCCCAAAAGGCACCTGGGTCTATACTACTAATAAGATTGTTTCGGAGGTCCCTGTTAAAAATAAAATAAAAGTTATTTGCATATCAACACTGTAACAAGTATTCAGGCACACAGCACTT
>NW_016107737.1:1655896-1673917 GCF_001604975.1 Cebus imitator | reverse complement strand
CAGCAGTAAATGGCAGAGTCAGAATTCAAATTTGACAAATCTGGCTCCAAAGCCTTTTGTTTTGGTCACTATAAGAATAAAAATATATGTCATAAAAGAAATATGTGATGTAATATTATTCAACTCCACAATTATCAAGGAACTCCAATCAATTTCTTCCTTAGTATGCCATACTTTGGATATCAAAGTAAATCTAATTACAATTGTGACAAATATCATTCAATTGAATTTTTTAAAACCATCTTCCAAAATATACACTGTGAAATTCATGTCTTTTGGTTGGTCACATATTTTCCCTTCACTGGCCTTCTATATTTAGGTTTTTTGGGTTTTTTTGTTGTTGTTGTCGTTGTTTGAGATGGAGTCTTGCCCTGTCACCCAGGCTGGGGTGCAGTGGCATGATCTCGGCTCACTGAAACCTCCGCCTCCCGGCTCAAGCAATTCTTGTGCCTCAGCCTCCAGAGTAGCTGAGGTTACAGGCACATGCCACCATACCCAGCTATTTTTTGTAGAGACAGGTTTTTGCCATGTTGGCCAGACTGATCTCAAACTCCTGACCTCAAGCAATCTGCCTGCGTCAGTCTCTCAAAGTGCTGGAATTACAGGTGTAAGCCACCACGCCCAGCCTATGGTTAGGTTTTCTATGAAGTGAGGATATAAAATACATGAGTGATAAACCACAATATATAACTCAAAACAAAGATGCACAAGCTTCATACCATATGGTATTTAATAGCAGTCACCACTGATCCTCATTCTTCTCAAATATGCTGGCATGTTCAGGCAAGAGCATGACCACTTGGGGTGGGAGGCAGCAGTGAGTGTCTCAGCCACATCCCTCTACCCGTGTGGTTTTGGAGACAGGCTCTGGCTACAGCTCCCCTCCTGGTCGCTGGGCTCAGGCAGGGACTCGCCAGTTGCCTATACAAGTGTTTGGCTAGACGTCTGCAGAGAGCTAACAGTCTAAAAACAGCCTTTTTCCCTAGACCACACTCCTGTGAGTAGCTGGTGCACTTCAGCTTTATGGGACACCCTCAGCTGGATCTGTTTGTCAGGGGTCACTTACAGCCTCATCTACTGAAGCCAGAGTGGCCTGTGCTCATCTCTCAGGGAAGCTAAAGCCAGAGGGCAAACTGAAACTCTTTTCAGTTTTTCTTTTCCTGACATCCTTACCTAACAGTGGCAACCTTGCCCCTTCCTTACACAGCCACGTGTCAGCTTCCAACACTACTCTCCATTTAAGGATGCACATGCCGTTGGTAAAGCAAACAGATATGTAGAGAAATGCTCAGTACAAGCC
This sequence comes from Cebus imitator, assembly GCF_001604975.1. Classification (NCBI taxonomy): domain Eukaryota; kingdom Metazoa; phylum Chordata; class Mammalia; order Primates; family Cebidae; genus Cebus; species Cebus imitator. The sequence goes on along the minus strand of NW_016107737.1, from coordinate 1,672,617 downwards.
AAGGTAACCAGTATCTGCAGGGTTCCTCAGTCTACTACTTACTTGAAATGTACAAGACCTTCCTAGAAGTAGACCCTGGACCACTGGTGCCACCTGTCAGCACACCACTGTGCTAGGCTCTCAAATAACAATTGCTCCTTTTTGGACATTCTCACCTGTGCCGAGGCAGTCTAAATTATTTAGAGGAAAATCCCCAGTTTGCCTTCTCCATCCTCTCCAAATCAGAACGCAGTGGGTATCCCTTCTCTACCTATGTCACAGAAAAGGACTCTGAGGAAGTCTCTGTGCAATAAGTACAGATTCATGTGTTTTCTTCCAACCAATCAGAGGCACATTCAACTTTACTGTCCCAACGGCTACTGAAAGCTAACTGCTATATACGGCATGACTCATAACACACCAGTTTTTTCTCGGGCTCATTCCATCCAGATAGCAAAAGTTACAACATCAAAGTTGGTTTCTGGACAGGTTTCCCAGAAATTTCACAAAAACATCCTGAGGAGGTTGGCCCTTTGCTCAATAGCAGCTGTCACTCATTTACTGTAAGCCCAGCATTTTTGACGTGAGTGGCACTGAGGCTTCCCACACTTGCGTGCTATTTAGTACGTGGTGACAGAGACTGGACTAGAAATCCTCAAGGATGTTGCTCTGGAAATGCAACTGTGAATCCTGGGATCACTGTGGTTTCCAGAAATTCTATGGTCTTTCTTGCATTTTATCCTCATTTTAAAAGGCATTCCTCAGTAGCTAGGGTTGGAGTTGCAATTCTACCACCTCCTCATGATCAGAGCCAGGTTTTCTTAAATAAAACTGAAGCCCCTGCCACCACCACTACCAGTACCTCACAATATTTTAAAAAACAAAATGATCATTAAACATCAGTATAAAGTCTATGCTCTGATTACCATCATTGAATAAGTATTTCATTAATCAGTCTTCTGAAAACTTCATATTCCACAAGAAGAAAACAGCTTTGTCAATGCTGGTAGCTACCCTAACTTTTTTGCTTTTTGCACCCTGGCCTCTAAGCCATTTTCTAAATAAAGTATCTGAAAAGATCTGAAGAAGTCAGGAAGCTTCACAAAATACATTTAAATGGTCACAAAAGGTCTTAGTAGTCAGGTAAACTTACAAATCCCATCCTTCTCTCTGGACTTCAAACCAGCTTTTAAGTTCTCCTCTTAACTTGGAGTGAGAAGATGGTCCTTGGTGTAGCAATTTCAACAGAAAGAGGAATATTATTCAGAGGATACGTTCCCTGCTGTGAACTAGCCAGTACCCAGGCCAAGCAGAGACCTAAGGAAAATCTGCCCACTCCATTCTGAGGAGAAAGGGCAGAAAGGTATAGACCAGAAGCCACTCAAACATTCAAAAATTCTACAGTGAGTCAAAGTGGGAAAGTTTTGCAACTATCAAAGATTCCAAAATTTAATAGTAATAACACTAGTGATTGCTATCAATTATTTAATGTTTAGATTTTCTCTTCTGGGGTGTCAGCCTTCTCCACTGCTTTGAGGTGGAAGCACCTCTACTTCTCCATATCGTACAGGTTGTGCCCTCAAATTTTCAACACCATCCCTTCAGGGATGACACCTGATCAATCTTGTCCAGATTTTTCAAACACCCTAGCCTTAGTAATTATATGACTTTGGTCTAACTAAACCTAGGACTTGTAGGGGAAGGAGGGATGAGCATAGACATTCCCACTGGTTTGATAAGAGGTCAAGATCTAAGTCTGGAGCTGCTAATGGTCCTCTTGCCACAATCTGAAGAAGCCAACAGATGGGAAGAGAAAAATGGTGAGCACCAAGATCCAGCCAAGCCTGAAATCCACCTCTGACTCTGGGCTGTGCAGTTACACAAACCACTAAATCCAGTGAGTTGGTGTCTATCACTTACCATACCATTAAGACCTTCCAATCACTCTAAGAGGCAGTGTCATTGTTTCAGGTGAGGAAACTCACACACAGAAAGATTAAGAAATTCGGCCAAGTTCTTGATCGTAATAAGTGGCCAAGATCTAACTGTATCTTTCTGATTGAGACAGTGGAGATTCACTAAAGAAACCAAGTAAATGTATAGCTAAAATAGTAGGGAGACAGGTAAAGCAAACACACTGAAAAGTTGGCCATGTGTTGCTGGAGATAATATTCTTTCAAATTCTCCTTATGTTTGAAAAACTAAGTTATTTTATGTGGTATCACCCAGTCTTCCAACTAGGCCTCAAAGTCACTGCCTCTCTGTCCTGGTCATCATCATCACCCTAGCCCAGGTTGTAAACCACACAAGTTCTCACCTGTGTCTGATTCTCCATTTGAAGTGATCTTTATTAAACGCAGACCTGATCAACTCTCTGCTCTGATTTAAACCTCAAAAAGATCCACAGTCTCCTCAGAAGGAAGTTCAGGTGCATTAAGGTATCTTCCAAGGCTACCCGTGGTCCCGGCCTTGCCCACCTTTCCATCTCCAATTCTCACTTCCCATCTGCTCAGCATCTTCCCTTAACACTCACCCTGTCTTTCTTCATTTACATCAGTCATATGGCAAGATGTTTCTAGAAAGGGTATTTCCTCTCACCTCTAGACCTCTGCACTTGGGATTCCCTGTCCTGAACACATCTCAATCTCCTCCAACTCACACCTTCACCTACAACCTTCTTCACCCACATATCCTTGAGGCCTTGGATGAAACTCCATTCCTTCCTCCAGAAAAATACCTGTGAACAACAAGGCTCTGCACCCTGCCCTGTGGCATCTCTTCTCACCCTGTACCAAGTGGACCTCAGTTAAACTGTCTTTACTGAAATACCGTAAGTTCCAAGAAAGCAGGGTCTGTTCCACTCAGCGAAAGGGAGACATTCAAGCTAGAATGTGTGGATGGATATGTTAATGAATGAAAGAACACACCAAGGCTGGGAGACAGAATTACATTAACCTTTCAATAAAAATATTTTTAGTAAATTATGGTTGGCTACAAAATTACAAGGATGTTCATAAAGCCAGAGAATGTAGAGAATGCAGTATCTCATTCAGAATCATTTACATTTCTCCATAACAGTAGATAGTCACGATGTCTGCCGCTGACCTTCAAATAATTCACCAAACATGTGTAGGCATATTCCAATACAGAAGAAAAAATGATGGCATGTTGTTAATAATTACTGAATTGTTGAATCTGGGTCAGTAAATTGGTAATATGAAAGATTATGGCACTGCCCTTTCAATTCTTCTGTATCTTTAAAACTTTTCATAATCAAATTTTTAATCCCCAGTGTTTTATGTACCAGGAATAAAGTTACTCATTAGGCTTGACTTATTAGTTCCTATCTCCCTCCATGCAACTCCCTAGCTGACCCTCACTTCAAGAAGATAAGATGATTTTATGAAAAAATTCAACCTCTATGTTTCTGACTTGTTTTGCATAAGCTAAAAAGCTCTGTAAATAGAAATACATAATGTCAGTTCCATTTATTTTTAAAACATACGTTTCTCTTTTCATATTTTAAACATCATCTACAAGGAACTGATTTAGGTAAAGCAGTACATCAATTTGGAGTCAGTGATGAACTGCATATGTTTCTACAAAATACCTCTCATGAATAACTGAGTACTGTAATATAAATATGTACTTTTTCTTTAATAAAAAATTCTTGACATATTACATAACATTTAATAACAGTCATATTAATCAGGCATTGCCAAAAGATATTTATAGTCAGATTCTCTTGTTTAACAGACCCTTTCCACCCCCCCACCCCCACAACTAACCCACAGCTTCTCTAGTAGACAGGAGTCTGACTTCAGCATGTATGGCTAAATGTGAATACATTGGATCATTAAAAAAAAAAAAAAAAAAAAAAAAAAAGCACAAGAATTGCTTAAATAGAACTAAAGGAATATTTTAAGTGCTTGGCAAAAGAATGACCTCCTTTAGGAAAGAACATGAAGTATACCAGGTAAGATGCCTTTAACTCCAAGTATCAGAACCCTCAACTCAAAACAGCTTCAACAATCACAAAAGCAATTCTCTGGCATTACCAACAATCAAGAAATTGGGCTGGTGGTTGGTTCCATCCATCTCTCAGATCCACCATCCTCAGAATGCAACTGTGCCTTCAGGCTGAGCCTCACTCACAAGATGGTATCCCAGGTTCAGAAATCACCTCCAAGTGCAAAGCCATAAAAAGGAACACTTTCTTCTCATACTTCTCCTTCAAAGCTAGGAAATCCTTCTCCAAACCCCACAGCAGGCTGCTCCGCTCCTCATCTCTTATTGACTAGGACAGACTCTGTCAATAGCTGGAAGAGACGCTGAATTGCTTGGTGGCCTAGGGGTAGGATGAACACTGGAAAGCCAAACACACTGATCAGTAGGCAACTGCAGTGTCAGCAGTTAGAGTAAATGGGGGAGGCATGTCACTAAATACCAGTAACTAAATATACAGCATTATACAAGAATGGCAATTCTATGCAATGAAGACAGAGATGGGGCCGGGCGTGGCGGTTCATGCATGTAATCCCAGCACTTTGGGAGTCCGAGGCAGGCAGATCACTTGAGGTCAGGAGTTTGAGACCAGCCTGATCAACATGGTGAAATCACATCTCTACCCATAATACAAAAATTAGACTGGCGTGGTGGCACACACCGGTAATCCCAGCTACTTCTTTATAAAATAAAATGAAAAAGTATAAACAGGGGAAAAGAAGAGCCCAGTCCTTTCCTTACTTTTTCTTTCTTTCTAAAGTGGGCTGCTCTATGACAAAGATAGTACGGGAGGCAGGTCCCACCTGGGCAGGCATGGCCTCCCCCACACTGCTGGACTGAGGCCAAGACTCAGGTCTGGACCTTGACATGTGTGAACTTCAGATATACTGAGCTTAGGGCCAGTGTAGGTAAAGACGTTCTCCAACACAAAAGGTCCAGGTCGCAGGGTCAATACTGGGCTTTCACACTGAAGCCCCCACTAATAAAACAGTCTTTCAAGGTCCCTTATCTATATATTTATCTCTCTGGTCCCACAAAGGAGTAGGGAAGTATTCTGGGATTCAGGAATAAACAGACCCCTGGCTAAAAAGAATCACGGCACCTCAGTATCACCCAAAATGGCTACTTAATTGGTTTCCAACACGTACACAGATTTATTAGCTTTAAATGGCTGAAAATAAGGTAAAAGACAAGGAAAATTAAGAAATAGATGCAAAAAGAGTAGTAATTCACACCACAGCACAGAACATTAGCTGTGCTGTCTACACTTTTTACGGTGTACATGAACAGCCACATCAATCCTAGGTGCCAAAAATAAAATGTGTTTCTAAACACAGCAGACACTATTTATAACCCAGGAGTGCCTGCCATCCTTCCTTTGGAAAGGGAAGACCACACTAATTCCTTTCATTATCAACTAAGCAAGCACATACTAAATGCCTGACAGTGCATTATATGCAAAGGGTATCTGTCAACCCAGTAACTTTTCTTTGCAAGGAATAAAAAATATAATAGGAATGTACAGTCTCACACAAGGATTTAAGGCAGGTATGCATTGGCAGGCCCTCCGAGGCTTCCTGTCTGCTTTCCTAATACTCCCAAATGTCCATTCCTGAACCATGGAATGTGTATGAAGGACCATCCTTAGCTTAGGCAGGCCTAGAGCCAAGGGTGTGATAAGCATAGTCTAAAGCACTTGGACAACATAGACCATGATAGGAATACTGAAATAAAGTGCTACCGTGCCAGGTACATCTTAAAATATTCCTGTGTGTTTCTGTATATATGTATACATGCATGTATATATCCTAACTTAAAGACATCTGATCTAAATGAAATAAGATCTCTAGCTGGGCACGGTGGCTCACACCCACAATCCCAGCATTTTAGGAGGCCAAGGCAGGCAGATCACGAGGTCAGGAGCTCGAGATCAGCCTGACCAACATGGTAAATCCCCGTCTCTACTAAAAATACAAAAATTAGCCAGGCATACTGGCACGTCCCTGTAATCCCAGCTACTCAGGAAGCTGAGGCAGAAGAATCGCTTGAACCCGGGAGGCAGACGTTGCAGTGAGCCAAGACCATGCCACTGCCCTCCACCCTGGGCAACAGAGCGAGACTCCATCTCAAAAAAAAAAAAAAAAAAAAAAGAAAAACTCTAGATCATATATATTTACATAACATATCAGGAACCTAAGCACTGAAGTCCTTCGGGAGTTCAATCACAGGAGAAGCCTCTGGGTGAAAGGGTCAAGAAAAGGCCATGTAGAAGCTGAGCAAAGAGAATTAAGAGAAATGAAGACAGTCTGTTATTCCACAGAAATGGAGATGGTTTCACAGTGTAGCTCCCTTATGTATTTTGAAATTTTATCCTAAATACATGAGTTACAGAGGAATTTGAAACGTGACCCAGGAAGAGCATTCAGAATACAAGTCAATTAAATGTCCACGGTCTGAAACTCACCTAACCAAATATATGAATGCTACATGTAACATACCACAAGCAAAACTAGGCCTAATTGCTAAGAAAAAAATATATATATATGGACACATATCACATTCAAACACACCTGAATAAAATACCAAAGTTTATACAAGTGTTTTTCTCCTTGACATCCCATCCCTGCTGCTGTTTTTGCCATGTGACATGTAAGCTTGGCCTTCCACCATGACTGTAAGCTTCCTGAGGCCTCCTTAGAAGCAGAGCAGATGCCAGCACCACCACGCTTCCTGTACAGCCTGCAGAACTGTAACCCAATTAAATCTCTCTTCTTGGTAGATTACTCAGTGTCAGGCATTTCTCTATAACAATGCAAGAACGGCCTAACATAGCATACATATTTCAGGATACAGAATTTCAACACAGCATCTATGCTTTAAGCTAGCATACTTTAAGGTCAACAAAGTATGGTCCATGACCTCTGGTATAAGTAAAGATTTACTGGCAGACATCCACATCAATTCATTTATTATTCCTAAGTATTGTCTTATGCAATACTCACTGGCTTATTATCTAAGGCTTCAATCACACTTCAATGGCAGAGGTGAGTCACTTGTGGCCAGCTGTGAAAACCCAATTTACTTACTATCTGGCCCTTTACAGAATTTAGATAATTACCTGTTTTTCAAAATAAACTCTTAAAATTTTTCGTTAAAAAATGTCAGAAAACTCAATTTTTGTTTTGAATACTTGTGAGTTTAGTAATAGGTTTACCATGAAAATGCAATAAACAAAATAATAATGAGATGATAATTAAAGAATACTCACAATCTTTCAAGGAGACTTAACCCAGAAAATGAGCCATTCTTCAGCTCAGATATCTTATTGTTACTCAGGATCCTAAAAAATACCAAAAAAAATAAAATAAATAAATAAGTTGCATAATTTATATTACCAATATCAAAGTAATTTAGTTTATTATGTTTAAACCTATGAGGAAATCTAAGACAGCATTTATAAGCTAGAATGTTTGAGTTGGCTGACAAAAAGCGAGTGTCTTCCCCTTTCTCTGAGAAACCATTTAAAGCAGTTTATTCATGCATCTTGTCACATCTAAATTATTTCCATCACACATAATCAAAACTTTAAAAGGATATGAGAAAAAAGTCAATATATAATAGCTATAAGTTCAACATAAGTGTAAAGAATACGAAACCATGTATGTTTACATACTTAATCAAATTATGCAAGTTGAAAACTCATTTTAAAACTGGAAATTTAACAGAAAAATGTATAACCTATGATCTTGTAAAATACAAAGAAATGGTTATCTACTAGATATTATTTTGATAATGCTGAATATTATTTGTAATTTAACATGACATACTCAATGAGTATCCATTAAGATTCAAATTGTTTCCTTGGTTCTGAGACACACACCCTCCTTCATTTAAATGTTTTCTGAAGCAACTCAGGAATGGAAAATCAAACATCATTATGTTCTCACTCACAAGTGGGAGCTAAGCTGTGAGATGCAGAGGCATAAAAATGACACAATGGACTTTAAGGAAAAGGTGGGAGACGGGTGAGGGATAAAAGACTACAAATTGGGTGCAGTGATGGGTGCATTAAATCTCAGCAATCACTACTAAAGAACTTATTCATTAACTAAACACCACCTGTTTCCCCAAAACCTATTGAAATAAATAATTTTAAAAAAAGAAGTTTTCTGAAGTCCAGATGTATCTTACAATCCAAGTATATTGCTGGATTATACTCTGTCCCCACCCTCCCCCAAAGCTGTTTGTTAGTTACTAAAGCAAGATTCACACCTCTAGTGCCAGCTACTTGGGGGTGTTGGCAGAAGAACTGCTTGAGCCCGAGAGGCGGAGGTTGCAGTGAGCCAAGATAGCACCAGTGCACTACAGCCTGGGCAACAGAGCGAGACTCCATCTCAAAAAAAAGCAAACACCAAAACTGGTATCATTGTTTGAAAAGAGTCATTGCATAGTCAAAAATAATAATTGGGAAGAAAACATATCAAAATGCTCACTACTTTAGTGATGAGGTTTCTATTAATTTATCTTTTATTCTTTCTGGGTTTTTTTGTTGTTGTTGTTGCTTTGAGACAGTTTCCCTCTTATCACCCAGGCTGGAGTACGGTGGCGCGATCTCGGCTCACTGCAACCTTTACCTCCCAGGTTCAAGCGATTCTCATGTCTCAGCCTCCAAGAAGTTGGGTACCCACCACCACACCCAGCTAATTTTTGTATTTTTACTAGAGATGGGGTTTCACCATGGTGGCCAGGCTGGTCTTGGAACTCCTGACCTCAGCTGATCCACCCACCTCGGCCTCCCAAAGTCCTGGAATTACAGGTGTGGGCCACAACACCAGGCCAATTTATCTTTTATTTTTTATAATCCTGCAATATCTTTTGAAATCTCTAGAATAAGACTTATTTTCTAAGTGTTTTTCCTCCTGGTAGTAAATATAAGAATCTTAATTGCTAAGTGCAGCTTGAGGTTGAGATTATTTTTGAGTATATCTTAGAAATAAAAATAAGTGAAGAATAATTTATGCTTTGAGATTAAAGAGTTACATTTACTTATTGAAATTTTTATTTCAGTAAGTGTTTATATAGTGACTGACATGAGGAACCTAACAGGCACTAAAAGTAGTGCAAAAAACAATGGTGTTGCATTCAGAGTCTAGGGTTTTAGCTGCAACCCCTCAAGGAATAAATGGTTCAGTTTGTGTGACAGTCACTTCACTTTTCTAGGTGGACTTCAACTTCATCTTTAAGACAAAAAAAAAAAAAAAAAAAAAAGTTAGTGATTACCGAGATCCCTTCCAGCTAGTTTTAATTTTCTATATTTAATTATTATGTTTTAATGAGTAAAGCTGTCAAACTTTATGGTGACTAAGAACTTATAATAAACCAAAGAACAGGGAAATGAAAACTACACAAACTACCAAGCTCAATGACATTAGCGTCCTATTTCTGAGTAAAGAATGAAACCCAAACATGAAGTAGCTTATAAAGAACGGCCAAGGTAGTGACTGAATTACACTCACTGCAATTCAGGAATGCTTCAGCCAAAGGACTGTCATTTGCCCAGTCATAAAAGCTTTAGTACGAGAAAAGATAGATTTTATTGAGGAAAGTAAAAAGGAAGACATTTCATCACACTTAAAAAGTTATAACTGTAACCTTAAAAACACAGTTTAAAACCTCAAGTTAATATAGTCAGTCTACACATTATTTGATGTGTTTAAGGATTTTGTGCGAGAAAACAGGATCGGTATGAATAAATCTACTCTGCAGACAGCTTTTATACTCAATTTTGAAATGGGGACTGTGGAATTAACAAATGCATAGTATCATGTATCATTATAAACTTAAAACCCATTCATAATCAATATTTTTGCTGACATCTTTGAAATTTCAAACTTTCTAGGAGGTAACTAAATGAAAAATATAAAACTTGACTGAAGTCATAAAGCTTACATACACCCATTTCTGTTCTATAGTAATGACGTTACCGCACATGATCTATAGACAATTCTTAGGAACGCTACTTGAAGCTCTCGCCTCCTGAATTTAAACATCAGAAGGAAGCCTTTGTTTGATGTCCATCGCTACCATTTAACACAGTACCAAGTTTTAGTTCGGTGTATCGTTCATGCTGGAATATGAGAAAAGGAGTGAGACTTACTATGGACATGTTTTTTTAAAAAATCAAAAGTTTATGAAGAAGAAAAAATGAAAATTAAATAGTATTAGAAGTTCTCAGTTGCTTGCTACTGCAAGTCCCAGAATGGAGTGAATCACTGAAAACTGTTAACACTCATACCTTGTATGGCAGACGGCACAAAATAATTATCCTTTTGAGGAATTGAAAATCGATTTCAAGAGTATTAAATATTCAGATCAAATATGTTAGAATTATATAATTTTTGGCATCAACCATTGTAGGGAAAAATCAGATAAACAATCTCATAGGGTTAGTTGCATAGCTGAAGTGGGTTGAAAGACATCTTCTCGGAACCTGTAAATGTGACCTGAATATGAGCTATGAATGTGACCTTGTTTACAAAAAGAGTGTTTGGCCCAGGCAAATTGGCTCACGCCTGTAATCCTAGCACTTTGGGAGGCCAAGGCAGGTGGATCATGCGGTCAGGAGATGGAGACCAGCCTTGCTAACAGGGTGAAACCCCATCTCTACTAAAAATACAAAAAAATTAGCCGGGTATGGTGGTGGGTGCCTGCAGTCTCAGCTACTCGAAAGGCTGAGGCAGGAGAATCGCTTGAACCAGGGAAGCAGAGTTTGCAGTGAGCAAAAATCCTGCCACCGCACTAAACCCCGGCCGACAGAGCGAGACTCCATCTGAAAAAAAAGAAAAAGTGTTTGTGGTTGTAATTTAAGGTTCTAAGAGGAGAGCATCCTGAGATAGGGTAGGCCCTAAATCCAATGCAAGCATCTTAAAATGGAAGAAGAGAAGGTAAAGTTCAAGGCTCTGTGAGGATGCAGGCAGAGATAAGCCTCAGAAAGAGACAAAAGGGTGAAGACAACCAGATTCACAACCCATAATAGCTAAAGATTTCCCAGAACTAAATTAAAGAGCAAATACATTTAAAAATGTAGTACATTTTTAAAATTACTATTTGATTTTTTTAAATCCATAAGCAATGTTAAAAGATAAACAACAAATATTTATAACTCCTATTAAAGGCAAAGGGCTAATTTTCCAAACATACAAAGAACTCTTTTAAAAAAAATTAAGAAAAAAAACTCTCCAATAGATGTGGTCAACACATACAAAAAAAAGCTCATCATCACTATCATTAGAGAAATGCAAATCAAAACCACAATGAGATACCATCTCACGCCAGTTAGAATGGCGATCATTACAAAGTCAGGAAACAACAGATGCTGGAGAGTATACAGAGAAATAGAAATGCTTTTACACTGTTGGTGCGAGTGTAAATTAGTTCAACCATTATGGAAGACAGTGTGGCATTTCCTCAAGGATCTAGAACCAGAAATACCGTTTGACCCAGCAATCCCATTATTGGGGATATACCCAAAGGATTATAAATCATTCTACTATAAAGACACGTGCACATGTATCTTTGTTGCAATACTGTTTGCAATAGCAAAGACTTGGACCCAAATGCCCATCAATGATAGCCTGGATAAAGAAAATGTGGTACATATACACCATGGAATACTATGCAGCCATAAAAAAGGTTGAGTTCATGTCCTTTGCAGAAACATGGATGAAGCTAGAAACCATCATTCTCAGCAAAGTAACACAGGAACAGAAAACCAAACACCACATGTTCTCACACGAGTGGGTGTTGAATAATGAGAACGCACAGACATATGGAGGGGAATATCACACACTGGGGCCTTTTGGGGGTGGGGTGTAGGGAGGGATGGCATTAGGAGAAATATCTAATGTAGATGATGTGTTGATCGGCGCAGCAAAGCACCATGGTACGAGGATACCTATGTAACAATCCTGCACTTTCTACACATATATCCTAGAACTTAAAGTATAATTTAAGAAAAAAAAAAGGCAAAATCCCTCAACAGATAGTTCAGAAAAAATAAACACCAATGGATCACAATCAAATGAAGGTATGACAATCTCAGTCCTGAGGGAAATACAAATTAAAACAAGATGCCACAAATAACTTTTCACAGTGGGGGTAAAATGTGATCACACATTTTATATTCCGAGGTATAAATTTTGCTATAAATCAGTATAATCGTATTTTGCTATAAATCAGTACAATCAGCTGGGCATGGCATCTTAACTCCTGTAGTTCCAGCTACTCAGGAGGCGAAGGTAGGAGGATCGCTTGAGCCCAGGAGTTCAAGATCAGCATGGGTGATATATAGCAAGACCCTGTCTCCAAAAAACAAAACAAAACAAATCAATCACTACGGAGGGTAAAAGTACACACACATATATACTATTTCATCCATTTATTCCTCTTCTGAAAATTTACTCTAAAGAGCAACTTGCACTTGCACAAAATATATTACATATTACATCTTATACAATTATATACTTATACAACAAAATTATTCATTGCACTACTCTCTGTAAAAGCTAATTGCTGGATACTTATGTTGTTGGTTCCAGTAGTAGAGGATTTTATGGAATTCTTTTGTCTATCTGCAAAATGAAATACCAGAAAGATGGAGGCTTGTACAACACAGGGAGAGGAAGCACTTTAGCTGTTCGCACAGAAAGATCAAGGCATACATTTACATATTTTAAATGTCCACTCCCTGAGGCCCTGGTACACCTGTAATCCCAGTGCTTTGGAAGGCCAAGGCAGGAGAATCACTTGAGCCCAGGAGTTTGAGTTTACAGTGAGCTATGATCTGGCCACTGCCCTCTAGCCTGGGTGACACAGCAAGACCCTGTCTCAAAACAACAAAAAAAGTTTCCAGTCCTTGACATTTCTGATTTGCCATTTTACAAATTGTACTAATATAAAATGATACTTTGTTAGATTTAGCATGTATAATACTATGTGTTATTGCTACAGCATTCTTTAACAAGTATAAGAAAAAGAGATAAGAAAGGAAAGTTGGCTAGATTTGGGACCAGGTGAGTCGCTAACTTCAATTGGCACACATTCTAAATTTTTTGGGCCACCTGTGATAAGCAAAAACCAGGAAAGATAACTTGTCAAAAAAGAATTTTTAGTGCTTTCCTTCATTTACCCCACTAAGGAAAACTGGTGACTGACTCCCAACATTCTTCAAAGTTCTAGTTCCGAAACCAACCAAACCCAACCAGCCACTGGTTTTATTTAAAGCCTAAGACCTCTAAGAACAGTGTTTAAATTTCTAAACGCATGAAAGAAAATCAGAACAATACTACCCCGTGACACATGAAAATTGTATGAAATTCAAATTTCAATGCCCTTAAAAATCAGCTGAGAACAACCATGCCCATTCGTTTACATATTGTCAATGGCTGCTTTTTTTCTCCTCATTCATTTGTAAGCTCTTGTGAAAGTTTTACAGAGCAAAATAGCCTGGTATAAAGGCTTTTTTCTAAATTTTCCCTTTCGGAAGACATCTCCTACAATAATTTTAATAGGGCCAGGAGTTACCGAATATTGAGGACGTGCTAGGACAGCAGAGTTGAGTAGTGGCAACAGAAATTCTGGCCTGTAAAACCTAAATATTTACTAACTGATCTTTTACAGAAAAAGATTGTCAATTCCTGTTTTACTCTGTCTCAGCTTATTCTGTTTTCAGATAAATGCAAATCAAATGCTATTTTCTAAAATAAATTATTTCTAGCAAAAATGAGAGTATCTACTGAATCTCAAAATTATCCATCCGATTATTCTTCATATTAAAATTATATTTAGTTCCACATAGCATCAGTGATTACATACATTTTGTCATAAGCACAGTTAGTTACTTTGTTCACCAATGTGTCCTCCTTTCAATGCACTGACTCATTCATTCATTTTTGCAGAAAATAATTCTGGGTGGTATGTTTTAGCTCTTGCATGTCAAGAAATGTTTTGCCTTCACTCTACTCACCTAGTTTTAACAATTCTCATTATTTGAAACCACTCTGTTCAGGCATTTGTGTATCTACCATTTCTCCCACAACAAGATAAACTCCATAAAGTAATCTTTTTCATTTGATCGTCATTGCATCCCCATAAAAAAAGAACATAATGGTGAATATCTGAGTGATCAGATTGTGATACACTCAATCGCTTTTCACCAGACCCCTATGATATAACCGAGTTTGGTTGCTCATGCCTGTAATCCTAGAAACTTGGGAGGCTGAGGCAGGAGGATTGCTTGAGCCCAGGAGTGACAGACCAGCCTCGGCAACTCAGTGAGACCCCAACTCTAAAAAAGTAAAGACAATAGCCAGGGATGGTGGTGTGAGCCTGTAGTCCTAGATCCTTGGAGGGATGAGTGAGGAGGATTGCTCAAGCCCAGGAGGTCGAGGCTACAGTGAGCTATGATTGTGCCACTGCACTCCAGCCTGAGCAACAGACCAAGACCCTGTCTCAAACAAAACAAAACAAAACCCATGATGTAGATATTATTGTTTTCTTCAAAACACTTAACAACAACAATTTGCAAGACAAAAGAAGTTAGCTAACTTGCTCAGCTTCACATGCAGACTAAATGGCAGAGTTAACATTCCAACAATGTCAGATATGAGTGACTGTTGCAACCACATGGCCCTACTCATCTGTCTTGCCAAGAGAGGCCTTGGGGCAGGAGGGCAGTTAGCTGAGGGCCCCCAGCCACAGATGTCTAGAGGACCTGCCTCCATTTCGATTTTCAAGCAGAGGCCATGCACTTTGCAGGCCGGGTCTAGACCACAACTCAGCACAGCAGTTGTCAGTGGGGCTCTGCATTTGTATCCAGTAGACTTCTGGTGGGCGAGCAATACCAGAGCTTTGCAAAGGGCTGGCCAAACCTTTCTCACAGCTGTAAGGCAGTCTCAGACCTTCCCTTCCCCTCTCCTTTCACAGGTGCTAGACCTGCAATTCCCACCTGAAGGCTTCTCATGCCTGCTTCTGTTTTCTCTCTCTTGGTTTTTCATAGTAATACCCCCTAGTAAACATCTTAGATGCCTAGCACCACACTGGAATATGCTTCCCAGGAAACCCAACAGACCAGGTCCCACAATGTCTGTGCAATGAATGAATAGAATAAAAAATAAAACTCGGTTTCAGTTTCTATGTTCAAAGATCCTTCCCTGAGGATATAATGACATAGCACCGATAATTTACTGGCATCCAGTGGGACAGATCAGAAATATAAATTTCAGTCCCAGCCTTATTCCTTCTTCTCTTTAAGACTTACGGGATTCTTTTTGAAAATCAAAAATTCTACCAGAGTATGTCTAATAGTCTTTCTTCTCTTCATACTGCAATAACAGTGTCCTAAGCTACTTTTTCTACATGTTAGACCTTCTAAACTTAAAATCGTCTTAAAACTGATAGCAAAAGAATCTTCCAGCTATGAGGAAAAGGAGGAAGTTAAGCATTTATCAGTAGTTGTCATTGTTGGCACACACACAAACTGTGGTTGAATTTTAAGTCTGGATCCTTAATTACGGTTTAATGTTTATCCATTAAGATTTCACTATGATGCAGCACTGAAATAAACAGTCGCGTAACAGAAGATTGCATATGCTATGACAGTCAGCGTAATTAAAGGCAGAGAAATATCAAATCTCTCAGAATTTGACATTTAGGAGAGGCTGGAGGGATTCATTCATGTGTCGTGGAGAACTATCATTCAAGTAGCTCACAAATCTGGTAAGCTGCCAGCTAACTTATCCGAAACACAGTTAAACTTCCAATGATGCATGATTACATTTTTTAAAGCTTGTTAAATTAACCAAGTTAAAAAAATGCAAAACCTAACACAGACATCCAAATTATCACAACCTAAAGATGCTAAAGTCGGGATCACTTTTATGAATTGTGCAATTAAGATGCAGTCAACATGCTCTAAAATGATTTTAAATATATTTGCCATGTATATATAAAATGAAAAAAGAATAATAAAGCAGTAAAATGCTAGTAATAGGAAAATCAGGTAAATCTGGGTAAAAAATATACAGAGGTTCTACCCATTATTCTTATTCTTTTAATATTCCTGTGCGTTTGAAATTATATTCAAATAAAAAGTGTAAGCAGGCCAGGTGCCGTGGCTCACAGCTATACTCCAAGCACGTTGGAGGCTGAGGCAGGCGGATCACTTGAGGTCAGGAGTTTGAAACCAGCCTGACCAACATGGTGAAACCCTGTCTCTACTAAAAATACAAAAATCAGCTGGGCGTAGTGGCGGACACCTCTAATCCCAGCTACTCGAGAGGCTGAGACAAGAGAATCGCTTGGGCCTGCGAGGTGGAGGTTGCACTGAGGTTACCACTTCACTCCAGCCTGGGCGATAGAATGAGACCCTGTTTCAAAAAAAAAAAAAAAAGTATAAGCAGCTTTGCATTAAAATGACACTATGCAGAACAAAAATGGTTAAGAGATTCAGAATGAGAAGGCTGGGGGTGATACAGGCGCTAAGGGAGCGGCATTTCATGAGGTGGGAAAAAATACATATATCCGTTTAGAGAAATCAGCTCCTAAGAATAATTATGTCTCTGGCTTCCTTGCTGAAAAGTTGTTTGGAAATAGGCATCTGACTGTTGATGCATCTTTGAATCAAAGAATTGTTTAGGCTGCCTTTTTTTTTCTCCATCGGCTCCTTAGTTGGATATTCC
>NW_016107737.1:1652162-1655703 GCF_001604975.1 Cebus imitator | reverse complement strand
ACCTCGTGATCCACCCACCTCGGCCTCCCAAAGTGCTAGGATTACAGGCGTGAGCCACCACGCCCGGCCCAACCTTCACATTTCTTAATTCTGCTTCAGAATTTTCATCTTAATCCTTCTGCTTTAAATTTTGGAATAAATCCTCTGCTTAACTTTCCAGACCACTAATTTTCTTAAGTCCTCAGTCATTTCCATTTCTCCCTTCAGCCCACCTACTGACCTCACACCCGCAGCAGCACTATTTTTTGTAAGACAGGCTCTCGCTCTGTCACCCACACTGGAGTGCAGTGGTGCCATCTCAGCCCACTGCAACCTCCGCATCCTGGGTTCAAAAGATTCTCCTGCCTCAGCCTCCCAATTAGTTGGGATCGTGGGCATGGGCCATTATGCCTGACAGGGTTTCACAATTTTGGCCAGGCTGGTCTCGAACTCCTGGCCTCATGTGATCCACCCACCTTGGCCTCCTAAAGTGCTGAAATGACAGGCTTGAACCACCCCACCTGGCCCATACCAGCACTTTTTAACATTATAATCCCTCACTTAACTGTGAGGACTCCTTTGCTCTCTCTACCTTTCCCATGAGATGTGTTTTTGTTTTTGTTTTACTTTATCAGTTGCTCTGCTCTTGGGATCTGAGACTATAAATTAGAATTTTTAACTTTTCCCCAGTGTTAACTTTTCCCCAGTGGCTTCATAGGACTGGTTTGGTGGCCTCTCATTCTGTTGATTTCTTCTCAAACGTCTGATGATCTTTCTTGGTTGCTGGCTCATATTTACAAATGTGGGGCTGGAATGCTCACTATTAGTTGCTGCAGAGCGCTTCTTTAGCACACATGAAAATAATGGTGAATGAATAGAGCAGAACTGCCTTGACTCAGAAACCTCATATCCTTGGAGATGGAGACACAAAAGATACCTGGCACCTGCTACAACTTCTCCCTCCTGCTACACAGTCGCCCACTATCTTCTGCCTTGGCAAACCTCCCAGATTATTTAAAACTAAGCTAAATGGCTTTGTCGCAGAAGCAAACTGGACCACCATCCCCTCAGAGCCAGACTGAGCAGAACTGGAGCAGCTGTTTCAGGTTATTAATTCCTGGCCGGCGCTCTCATTAGCCACTTTTGTTGCCACCCCCTATGGTTTCAGTTCTTGGGAATCATCCAGGATGCTGTTAAGAAAATCAATTTTTCTAGGTATTCCCACTTCTGTCTCCATCGGGCTGTAAGTTCCTTTGCTGTGGAGTTTCACCATCAATCTGATCCTATCTGCTTTATTTATTCCACAATGTCCTCAGTGCTTCCGGGGCCTCTAGAGCAACTTTCTCATTTTTTAGCCCTGTTATGAGTCTTTTCGTATTTTTATGTTTCTTCTATTGTTTTCAACAGAATTTTGAAAGGAAAGGAGAAAAAGTAAACAGACGCGGCTTACTGTATACCCACTTAGGGGGCCATAAAGGGGTCATTTCCTAAAAGTAGAGTCTCCGTCCTTTTTTATATGTCCTCTCTGGATACTAAGTGATTCATGGAAGGTCTGGTTTCTAGCCCATTTTTCCCCCATCGTGCAGGGAAAGCTACAACTCACAGAAAAAGCTTAACCACTTTTCATTTAACAGAATTATTACTTTTAATCACAAGGGTATCTGCGTAAAACAGGAAAACCTCATACATCAACCAAAGCTAAAGTCCCAGCTCCTCCATAAAACAGTCAGATGTCCCTGACCACAACCATTCTTAAAGTGCATAGTCATCCTGCTCCAACAACTCAAAGAAAGAGAGGCAAGAGAACCTGCTAGGCATGAGGATGTGGTTCGCTGGCCTGGCTGGCAACTCTAATTACCATTTTGTATTTAAGGTCATTTTTCTAGTCTCTGCCCTCCCTCAATAATTACTGAGTATTTAATAGTAATCACAGAAGGCAGACTCTGGAATACAGAATACCTGAATTTGAATGTTAACACCAGGATTTGGCTTCAGGATTTTGGACAGGTTCTTAAACTCTCAGTTACTTAATGCCTCATCTGTCTATCATCTCAGGCCTTTCTAAGAGACAATACAAGGCTTTTGTAAATCTATATGAGAATGTGTGGTGAAGCACTTAAAGCAGGCCCTATGGCTACTTTCTGAGATCCAAGCAACTGGACCTCGCAGCTAGGGAATAATAAAGCTGATACTAGATGTCTTCATCAGCAGCATCTACTGGTTGAATACCAACCAGGCTGGGCTACTATGCTCTTTCCCAACAAAGTCAACAGCATCTGTCGCACCACACCAGTCTCTCCCAACTGTTACTCACACCTCTAGGGGTTCAGGAACATGTCGCTAACATGTTTTCACTAACGTGGCAAAATAAACTAACTCAAACCTACAAATTACAGGTACTATTTAGATAAACATTTTTAAATGAGTAAAATTAAAATTGAAACAATATATCCTAAATCAGTGGTCCCCAACCTTTTTAGCACCAGGGATTGGTTTCATGGTAGACAATTTTTCCATGTCTTTCCATGGGGAAGGGGGGATGGTTTTAAAGGCATCAGGTTCTCAGAAGGAGCCCACAACCTAGATCCTTTGTTTGGGCAATTCATAATAGGATTCGCACTCCTATGAGAATTCTAACGCACAGAGGGAGGTAGAGCTCAGCCAGTAACACCTGCTCACCTGCCACTCACCTCCTCCTGTTCAGCCCCTGTTCCTAACAGGCCATGGACTGGTACACCCCAGAGGTTGGTGACCCTTGGTCTAAATAACAGTGTAAGTGGAATCTAATGACAAAGTAGGATGATGGCACACTGCACTCATTTAAAGTTGGAAACCTTATACTATTTTTACCAACAAAAGAGCCACAGAGCAAGATGAGAGTTTGAAGACATAGCCTCTCCAAAAAGGTCTTCGGCCAAATGCATTCAGCACGCACTACCTGCCAAATCAAACCATTCTAAATTGAAGATACTTACTCAAATTTGTGCTGTTCAATATTTCTCCAATTTATTTAACCAAGAAACTCTCTGAAGTGACAACACTGCAACGGCCTGCCAAACCCACTTGACAGAAAGTTGAACTACAGCTGCCAGGTGCCTGTAAATCAAAAGGCAAAGTATGGCAAGTGAAGCCAGAGCTTGGGGTGCCGGATGTCAGGGTGCCGGATGTCGGGGTGCCTGGATCTGAATCCATGCTGCCTGACATGAGTATAACCTGTTAAGTGACAAGTGATCCCTGCTCTGACCTTCAGTGTCGGAATCCATAGAAGAGGAAAATGGTGCTGATTTGTTTAGAGCAGGGGTCAGCAAACTGCAGCCTGTAAACTGTTTTTATAAACAAGGTTTTATTGGAGCCCAGCCACATTCAGTCATCTGTGAATTGTTCCATGGCTGCGTTCACATGTATAGAGTTGCGTAGCTGCAGCAGAGACTGTACACCTAAAATATCTACTAGCCAGGCCTAGACAGCAGGAGTTTGCCAACGCTTGGTGCAGAGCATTGGTTCTCAAATCTGGCTGCACATCAAAATCATTTATAAGCTGAAAAAAGAAAAAAAAAAAAAA
>NW_016107737.1:1643135-1652116 GCF_001604975.1 Cebus imitator | reverse complement strand
ACCACCTGAATCAACTGACTCAAAATCTTAGGCTGTGGAGATGTGACATCATTTAACTCCCAGATGAGCTCTGCTGGCGCCTATGGCACCAGGCTTCAGGGTGCTGGGACCACCCCTGAGCCTCACACAACTCACAGGCTAACAGAGCTCTAAGAGCTATAAGGGGTTAATCTAAATGTGAAGAGGACCGTGGGAGGCAGAGGAAACCATGGCTACTTCAGGGATCTAGAGGCCAGAGAAAACCCAGGAACAACCCAGAAGTCTGCTTCTAAGGATATGGGGCTACCAGAGGGGATATAAGGTAACTGTACAGAAATATAAAAGCAGGCAGAGAGAAATGAGTCAACCAAAGAAGATTCAATAACAGCACAGAAAATTAAAAATTGGGGGAAGACATAATTTGACTCTCTTAATTCAGTACATAAACAAAAGCCACTACTGGGAAGCAAATCATGAAGACACCTACAGTATAAGCAGGTAACAGAAGTCTTCTGAGAGTAAAAAGGAGAAGAGTGGTAATAGCTAAAGAAATAAAAAAGGAAATGCCTCCATAGAAAGCAGCATAGAGATTACAGAGAGACTGGGGAGATATTATTTAATCAGCACAGAGTTTATGTTGGGAATTGTTTTAGTTTGTTTTCATGCTGACGATAAAGACATATCTGAGACTGGGCAATTTATAAAGGAAAGAGGTTTCATGGACTCGCAGTTCCACTTGGCTGGGTAGGCCTCACAATCATGGCAGAAAGTGAAAGGCACATCCTACATGGCGGCAGGCAAGACAGAATGAGAGCCAAGCGAAATGTGAAACCCCTCATAAAACCAACAGATCTCATCAGACTTACTACCATGAGAACAGTATGGAGGAAACAGCTGATGATTTAATTATCTCCCACCGGGTCCCTCCCATAACACATGGGAATTATGGGAGCTACAATTAAAGATGAGATTTGAGTGGGAACATGGCCAAACCATATCAGGAATTACTAAAATATTTTGGGTATAGATCATGATGTTTACACCACAGGCAAATGTCTTTGATGGCACTAAATTGTACATTTGCAAATAGTTAAAATGATAAACATGTATGTTTCCCCACAACAAAAAAAAGTAATGTATAAATGTAAATATGTACATGAACAAAAAAAAGACTGAAAAGGAAATATTTTTCATTTGAAGACAGACTAGTAAGGCTAACTATGGGCCAGGGAAACTGATGAAAAGGAAGCGTATCTGGATACATTCTATTAAAATTTCCAAATTCCATAATAGAGAAAAATGATCCTTCAAGTTTCCAAACAGACATGAAAACGAGTAGGTATTTCTATCACTTGGTTTTAGTATCTTTCCTACAGATCTGGTGAATAGGGGAAAATTCAGTATATTCTGCCTTCCCAAACTGTCTACAATAGTACCTCTGGCTTCAATTTCTGCAAGGTTAACAATTATTCAATATGAGACAGCAAGTCAAACCTATCAACAGGTAGCATACTACTATAGGGTCACAATATAACTGATCATCAAACACACTTGAGAATAAAAAATGTTGCCATTAATAATTACAGAGACAACAGATTCCAACCTGGGCTCATGGTTACCCCTAACTCCTAAAATGGTTCAATAAATAACCATTCAAGTTTCCAGGCATTCTCATCAAAGATCTGACATTTTAAAATAAATAAAGAAGGCCTGATTTTTTCTTACTATTTTCAATTCTTTATTTAGCAGTCTTATAAATAAAAAGGAAATAACCTATTTTTCTGCCTTAGCATTAAACTGTAAGTTTACATGAAATTAAATACCGTCTGGTTAAGAAAAACTGAAGCGTTTGTAATGCCATACCAGGTATCTTTCAAAAATGCCTAAAAATGAAAAACTGTTTACTAAATAACAGTTTATCTTATCTTATGAACACATTAGCTTCATGAGAAAAGGCAGCCTATTTTTTACTGTGTCTGTATATCACAAAGAACACTGAACACTTAATATTTATGAATATAATAAAACAACTTTATTTGGGATTTTAATCTAATTGAAAGCTTTCTACTGGGACCATCCATCCTGTGGTTCTTGTAGGGGTTTGAGTCTCTGACTTTTTTCAGCTAAAATTGTTGATGTCAGACCTATTACTCATTATTTCAGAATATATTTGGGCAACTAGTGTGTGCTGGGAGTGACAGCAGAGATACAAAAACAGACCTCAAAGACTAATATTACCCATGTGTACACTAAGTGTTAAGTGCCACAACAGGGATACATAACTGATCCCAAGGGAATACAGAGTTTCAATGTTGCTGAAAAGTAGATGACTAGAGGAAACATTTCTGAACTCTGCTGTAAAAAGAAAAAAAAAAAAACTGGTGGAAATTTAAAGGACAGACAAGGGGAAATCATTTAAAGTGAGATAACCTTGCAAAGATCTTTATTCTGGTGTGTTTTGTTTTGTTTTGTTTTGAGAGGGAGTCTTGCTCTTGTCACCTAGGCTGGAGTGCAATGGCACCATCTCAGCTCACCGCAACCTCCGCCTTCCGAGTTCAACTGATTCTCCTGCCTCAGCCTCCCGGGTAGCTGGGATTACAGATGTGTGCTGCCACGCCCAACTAATTTTTGTATTTCTAATACAGACGGGGTTTCACCATGTTGGCCAGGCTGGTCTTGAACTCCTGACCTCATGATCTGTCTGCCTCAGCCTGCCAAAGTGCTGGAATTACAGGCATGAGCCACCGAGCCTGGCCTCATTTTCTATTGCTGCGTAGCAAGTTACCACTGAGCTACATAAATCCATACCTGTTTATTAGCTCACGGTTCTGTAGGTAGGAAGTCCAGGCACAGAGTAAGCAGATCCTCTAGTCAGGTGTAAATGGCCCCAGAGAACTGAGATACCAATAGTGAAGGTGTTCCTGAGTTCATGAATGGGGCAAGGTAGGGAAGGAGAAAGCAAACAAGTGGTCAGAAAAAGACAGGCAGGCAGACATTCTGGGTGTCTAGCTGAAAACATCCAGGAAAAAAAACTGGAAAATGATGTGGGCTAAATAAGATAAGCTCTTTCTGCCTGTAGCCAGCACTCCCAGAACAATGAGCACAAGGGCCTCCTATCAATGGAAAACTTTGTTTAAATGTAAGGCTGTTAAAATTCACGAGAGGAGTAATAAAACTCTAGAGGAGAAGTCAAGAAACTTGCCAAGTGCCAGACAGCAAATACTTTAGGCTTTGCAGGCCAAGAGGCAAGATCCACAATACGGTGTAGGTACTTATATAATGAAAGGATATAAACACGAGTTTTTATTGACAAAAATCAAAATATAACAATTGGGTATAATTTTTTCTAATACTCTTAGATGCTCTCGACCAAACCCTCAGTCAGGCTCCTATGAGCCATAGGAGCCCTCTTCTCGAGGGGGCCTCCCCTTTAGCCTTCAATGTCTGTCCCTGCAGAGTTTTTTAGCAAGAATCTTCCAAAGTCAATTTTGACAGACTGCTCTCACCCACGATGTCTGAGTCAGCATCCCCCAGGTGATATCTGGGGGATCTTATCCAACATCCCCCAGGTGATATCTGATCACCCTGGCTTGCCTTCAGTAAGAATCCTCTCAGGGTCCTTTAGCAAGATGTCTCCTCTTAGTAATTTCCCATGCACTGACTCTCCAATCTCTTTGGCTATAAACCTCCACTTGTTGTACCTGGAGTTGAAACCAATCTTTCTCCCATACCTGTGATAATCTTTATGCCCATTACAACAGTCCTAAATAAAGTCTTCCTTACCATTTTAACAAGTATTGAAATAATTTTTTTCTTTATCACACTGCTCAACTATAAGAAGAATGGATTTATTTTTGTTGGGGGTACAGCATTTCACTTAATCAGAGTTCCCAATCATCAGATCAATTGCCAATGAATAAACCTACTCTTAGCTCACAGGCTACATAAAAACAGGTAGGGCTGTAGTTTGTTGATCCTGGCTCTTGAGAATGCGCAAGGTAAGGAAAATAAAATTGCTAAGAAATCCTAATATACGTATTGCCTCCAATATACTCTCCATGTGACAGCACCACAGTAGCACTGGAAAAACTCCATTTGGAGCTCAGGACGGAATGCAGGAACTCGGAAAAAGCCTCAGGTGAAAAAGTACATCAAGGAAGAAAGCCCATCCCATCCAACCCTTTGTCTCCCCCTATTTCCTTAAGACTAGTTCCATTAAAAAAAGGGAATACTCGAAATAGATCGATCTTAAATAACAGAAACCTACTGGCTATATAACTAGGCCTGGTTGGAACTTTTAATAGTGTGCACAGTGGTTTTTAAACCTGACGGCAACTCACCATTTTCCTTCAATAACCCAATATACAAAGACATTGCATATTCATTCATGTATTTAATTTTAGATTTACTGAGTGCCTACTGCGTGCTTGACAGCATTCAGGGTGCTGGAAAAAACAGAACAAAATAAAAAGTCCTGCCCTTATGGAGTTTACATGCTAGTGGGTGGAAGAAAAAATAAATAAGCTAAATATAGAATATGTTAGCTGATGAAAATTTCTGTTGAGAAAAATAACATAAGAAACAGTGACATGGAAGTGTAGCTGGGTGGATTTCTCTTTTAAAGAGTGTGGTAAATGACATTCTCACTGAAAAGATGGCTTTTTTCTAAATGATTTTTATTTTACAGTAGCAGGTATACAATGCAAAGAATTAGAAAACAAAGACTAGCCAAACCAAGAAAATAAAAGCATATCCCCATCATCTAGAGATGACCATTTTAATACCTTAATAAAGCTCCTTCTCAACATTGTCACCCACATATATTTACAAGTGTGAATTTTGCATACGTAAAGAGACAGGGTTTCACTCTGTCACCCAGGGTGGAGGGCAGTGGCACAATCATAGCTCACTGCGGCATCCAATTCTTATGCTCAAGGAATTCCCCACCTCAGTCTCTCAAGTTGCTGGGACCACAAGTGCGCACCACCAGGCCCAGCTACTTTTTGTATTTTTTTTTTTTTTTTTTTTGTAGAGATGGGGTCTCGCCATGTTGCCCAGGCTGGTCCTGAAGGTGTTCTGTTTCTGGGTCCACAAGGGGATGTAGTTTTAAGGGCAAGAACCTCCCGGCGCCATGCCCCACTTGCATCTCTCTCCATCCCTAACGGTCTCTTCGCTGGGTAAGAATCAAAAGTCAATCACTCCAGTGGAAGTTCTAAGGAACTACTTTCATTGGCCCAGGGTCTTAGAGAAGGTGGCGGTTCCTCCCAGGTTAAAAGTCCCCTTCTTCCACACTCCTTCGGGCTTCATGATTGGACCCCTTTCTTCTCTCTCTCTCTCTCTCTCTCTCTCTCTCTCGTGGAAATCTTTCTCTCCTCTTCTCCTCTCTTCTCTTTTTCTACCTAAAATAAATAACTTTTCTGCAACACTTCTTGGGTCTCGTATTTACGAGCTTACCATGTACCTGCTGTGGTCCCCTCTCTCATTCTTGAGAGGGCGGAGACCAAGAACCTACAATGTTCTTGCTGGGGAACTGTGCCTTACCCGCACTCCAAATAACCCAGTTACAGTCCCAAACTCCTGGCCTCAAGCAATCCTTCTGACTCAGCTTCCCAAAGCACTGGGATAGCAGGCATGAGCCACTGTGCCCGGCCTCCACCTTTCCATTTCAGTATTTTTTTAATCTCACTTAATACTCAAGCAATAATCATGTTTCTAAAAGAAGACCTCCAATGATCTTTCAAAAAGATCCTTCATAGATGATTTATCCAAACCAATATCTAAGACCACACATGTATCTTGAGTGTGTCCCTTGCAACATGACGGCACCATCCAACCTCTATTTTTGTTAGACAAAAAAAAAGAATGACTGGTTTGAGTGTGTCTTTGTGGTGCTGTTTTGATAGTTTCTCTGCTCTCCCGCCAATTCCTGCAGACTGGCATTGGATCCAGCCTTTTTGTGCCTTGGACTAGGTTACCAGTGTGGTAAAGCATTGGGAATTTTATCAAAGGTGGGGCCTAGCAATCTGTTTTAACAAGCCCTGCCAGAGGATTCAATGTGTACTCATTTTGTCAGAGGCATGTGAACCAGAGCAAGTCCATCTTGAATAGGAGCTGGGCAGAATGAGGTTAGGATCTACTGGGCTGTACTCCCAGACAGGCATTCTAAGTCATAGGACAAGATACAGGTCATAAAAACCTCACTAATAAAACAGGTTGCAGAGACAAAGCCAGCCAAAACTCACCAAAACTAAGATGGCCACAAGACAGACCTCTGGTCGTCCTCACTGCTACACTCCCACCAATGCCATCACAGTTTACAAATGCCACGGCAACATCAGGAAGTTACCCTGTATGGTCTAAAAAGGGGAGGCCTGAATAAATAATCCGTCCCTTGTTTAGGGGTGGATTATTTTGTGTTTATATCATCACAAAATGACCATAAAAATGAGCAACCAGCAACCCCTGGAGGCTCCTCCATGGAGTAGCCATTCTTTTATTTCTGAACTTAAGTCTTAATATACTTGCTTTCAGTTAACTCTATGGACTCCCCCATAAATTTCTTCTTGCGTGAGATCCAAGAACCCTCTCTTGGGGTCTGGATCAGGATCTCTTTCCTGTAACACTTTGAGAACCTCCTGAGTAACATATGCTACATCTTACAATCCAGAAAACTACAACATAAATTACCCTAAATAAAATCACTACAAATTAGTATAAACTGTGTGAAGTTTTACATTTTTTTTTAGTTCTTTTTGTTAGAACACTAAAGTTATATAGTCAAAATCCTAAATCATAATTAAATCTTCTATGTGTTTCATTTTCAATTTAAGATTATTTTTAGTTATTTTTAACTAAATAATACATTTATAGAAGCCAAAGGTGAAAACTATACACAAAGAGAACCAACTTATTTTGGTAGACTCCCTTATGGGGGGGCATATGTCCCAAGACCCCTAGTGGATACTTAAAACCGTGGATAGTAGCAAACTGCACATACACTGTGCTTTTTCCTACACATGCACACCTATAATAACGTTTAATGTATAAATCAGGTACAGTAGATTAACAACAACAACTAAATAACAAAATAGAACAATTATAACAATGTACTATAATAAAAATTATGTGAATGTGGTTTCTCTCTCTCTCTCTCTCTCTCTCTCACAAAATATCCCATTGTACTCTGTTCACCCTTCTTATGATCCATCCATCTAATGACTAAGCCACCTACTAAATAACTAACAGACTGGTAGCATAGACTGCATGGATGCCTTTGACAAAGGTCTGATTCAAGTTCCAGGCAGGATGGAGCGGAACAGCCCAAGATTTCATACCACTACTCAGAACAGTGCACAATCTAAAACTTATGCAGTGGTGCACACCTATAATCCCAGCACATTGGGAGGTGGATCGCTTGAGCCCAGGAGTCTGGGATCAGCTTGGCAACCTGGTGAAACCCCATCTCTACAAAAAATAAGTAAAATTTATAAACTATTTATTTCTGAAATTTCCACTTAACTGAAACCACAGAAAGCAAAACCATGAATAAGGTGGGGGGGGGGGATTGGGGGGGACTACTATTTTGAAAATAGATAAAAAAAGGAAAACAAACAAGGACTTATCTTGCCCTTCCTGGATAAAGTGACTTCCAGAAAGCACAGTAATTGATCAGCAGTCAATTTCTTTTATAAAAGTATCAGAGTTAATACATGAAAAAAAATGATAAAATTAGAGTATCATCATTCTGCAACCACTAATAATATAATTGATTTAGGTGATAGCAACAGCTGCTAAACATCGTTTTTTTTTTTTAAAAGATATTATACATCCCATTAATGTAAGTATATATATCACCTTCTAGCCAGAGTCACACCTGAATCTCAGAAGTGAAAAGTGGTACCTCAAAATAATTTATATCTGTCCATGTAAACGTGTGCTCTCTTTCTGTGAAGATCCAGAAACCTCCTTTGACCTTTAGGACGCACTGCTGTGAGGACAGGCTCTGGCGGCAGGCTGTGTAGGCTCAAATCCTGGTTTCATCACTTACGTCTGGGTGACCTCGGGGAAATTAATGGGCTTCTATGCCTCACTTCCTCAGGCACGAAATAGGAATAATCATACTGATCACATTAGGGAACTATGGAAAGCAACCAACACAACATTTAAAACACTTACTACAGGATCTGGCACGCTCGGCAAACATTAAATGTTATTATCATACCACATTTTCAATGGATCGTCTGTCTCTTCTTACTAATCTACATCAGTTCTTAATACCTAGGAACCAGCACCTTTCCTCAATACAGTCCCTGCCCCAAATCCTGGAAGCCTTCTCTCTATTAGAATATACAGGGAAAGCACACTTTGGAAATCATGACTCAAAAGTGAAATTGCTTAGCATTAAGTACAAAATCTAAACAATTCTACCAGTAAGAAATCTTGAGACCTGTTATAAATATAAGTGGCTTGAGCCACTGGTAAAGGTACTGAAACTCTACTTCAAACTGTGACGAACCCTGATGTGTACAAAAGGCCATTATGAGTCCAATGGTGTACAACCAAAGAAACAATTAATACAGGTATATTAACAGAGTTTTGGGCTTCCAGAGCCACTGGCAAATGACAGCACGTGTGCCACCACCCCCTTACCATGCCCATGACGGATCATTTGGTCCTGTCATTTCCCTGATAAGCTCACAAAGCACTTCCAATAGCTAATCCCAATTCACTGGGGCAGACATTCAAGAAATCAACTGGCCCCACTGACTCTACTGCAGAAACCATCAAAGGCAACTATGATCCAAATGTACTTTTATAAGTGGTGGCGGGAATCATAACCAAAAACAGGCCTGCCCACTTAGAGTTAGGTGGGGAACAGGGAGAGACAACAGAGGGTCGATGGGGACCTGCCATTAAACACAAGCAGCCAGAACACTGGTGTCGAGGGATTCTGTAATAAATATGTGGTAATACAGGCAAAGTCATAAAAGGTGGGAAAAAAT
>NW_016107737.1:1613488-1643050 GCF_001604975.1 Cebus imitator | reverse complement strand
GTTTGTGTACACTGTCATTAAGAACATCTTCACTATGAAAAAAAAAAAGGCTATGTTTCTGACACGACACCCTACAGGTTTACCTGGTACTCAGAATTCAGAGAAACAGGCTGGTCTACTCATGGAGTTTGGGGTTAAAAACCTATAGTCCTATAGGAGGGGGAGGAATAGAGATATGCAAAGGGGCAACCAGAGTTCACCTATAAAAAGAGCTCAAGTGAGGCCCCGCATGGTGGCTCACACCAGTAATCCCAGCACTTTGCAAGGCCGAGGTAGACAGATCACCTGAGATCAGAAGTTCGAGACCAGCCTAGCCAACATGGTGAAAACCTGTCATTTTTTAAAATAGCTGGGCCTATTGGCAGGTGCCTATAATACCACCTACTTGGGAGGCTGAGGCAGGAGAATCACTTGAACCTGGGAGCAGAGGTTGCAGTGAGCCAAGGTCGTGCCATTGCACTCCATCCTGGGTGACAAGAGTGAAACCCTGTCTCAAAAAAAAACAGAGTGAGAGCTCAAGTGTTCAGGTCAGGTGTGGTGGCTCATGCCTATAATCCCAGTGCTTTGGGAAGCTGAGGTGGGAGGATTGTTTGAGGTGGGAGTTCAAGGCTCCAGTGAGCTATGATCAAACTACTGCACTCTAGCCTGGACAAAAGAACGAGACCCTCTCTCAAAAACAAAACAAAACCAAAAAAAGGTCAGGCACAGCACCTCACACCTGTAATCCCCGCACTCTGGGAAGCCGAGGCAGGCAGATCATCTGAGGTCGGGAGTTCTAGATCAGCCTGGCCAACATGGTGAACTCCATCTCTACTGAAAAATACAAAAAACAGCTGGTGTGGTGGCAGGAGCCTGTAATCCCAGCTACTCAGGATGCTGAGGCAGGAGAATTGCTCGAACCCAGGAGGCGGAGGTTGCAGTGAGCCAAGATCGTGCCATTGCACTCTAGCCTGAGCAACAAAAATGAAACTCTATCCCAAAAAAAAAAAAAAAACGACTGGACATGGTGGCTCATGCCTGTAATCCCACCACTTTGGGAGGCCAAGGCAAGAGGATCACCTGAGGTCAGGAGTTCAAGACCAGCCTGACCAACATGGAGAAAACCTATCTCTACTAAAAATACAAAATAAGCCAGGCATGGTGGCGTACTCCTGTAATCCCAGCTACTTGGGAGACTGAGGCAGAAGAATCACTTGAACCCGGGAGGCGGAGGTTGCAGTGAGCCGAGACTAAGCCATTGCACTCCAGCCTGGGCAACAAGAATGAAACTCTGTCTCAGAAAAAGAAAAAAAAAAAAAAAAGCTCAAGTGTTCAAATCTTAAAGACAGAACTCTCAGGGAAAAAAAAAGAAAACCGGTTGGCAAAAAGAGAGCTCAAGGTCCCAAAGCTGGCATTAGCCCTAGGGAAGGAGGGCAGGTCTTAGCTTGTAAGTGAGGGGCAATTAATGGTAACAAATGACAAGCAAAGCTGAGGAACCAGGCAGACCTGAAGCTTAATTACCAGTTGCCCCAATGTCCCCCTCCCCCGAACAAGTAAACAGCCCTCACCATTACTATTCTAATGCAATATAATGGTGCAATCAACCATTTCTAATAAAGCAACCGGAGCTCCATTAAATGTGCATGTACCTTCTGTGGCTTTAAAACATATATGTTAGCAATGTTGTTAGGTTTGGTTTCATATGTAAAATCATAGAACTTTAGCAGTTAAAGAATCATTAAAGACAGCCTAGTTAAAAAACCTCACTTTACTAGTCAGGAAAGTGAAGGCCATAAATGTGATTTACTGGGCGACACAATTCTACTTAGTAGCAAAACCAACGTGAATCCCCACATCCATTCCGTCTCATGCTATTTCCCCTGTATCTTCCATTCTGGTCATCGTCATTAAGTAAAGAGTAGGAATGATGGTTCCCTGATGACCCAGCAACAGCATGACATGTAGAGAGAACTAGAGTGTTATGAATTCATGTCACTTCAGATGGACACCTCCCAAAAATGCATCTACTCGCCCTATGATGTTCTTACTCCTTTCATCTTAATACCACGGCTGTTTGAGATAGGGTCATTTATTATTCCAGGATAAAATTTTCAGTCTCAAGAATGCAGCAGATAAGCAAAGAAAGACTGATTGTATAATAAACAGATTATGTTACAAACCTAAGTATAAGTGCCCTTGGTCGTTTCCTCAACCACTAGATGATAGCAAAATGGGATGTTAAAATTCTTTCCTTCAACAGTTAGTTACTTGGACATAATATGCACTTGGTGAAAATTCTCGGTTACAGGTTGCATATCCCTCATTCAAAACATTTGGGACCAAGACTGCTTCTGATTTTGGGTCTTTTCAGAATTTGGAATATTTGCATTATACTTACTGGCTGAACACCCTGAATCCAATAATCTGAAATCCAAAATGCTCCAAAGAGCATTTCCTATGAGCATCATGTCAGTCCCAAGATGTTTTGGATTTTGGAGCATTTAGGATTTCCTATTTTCATGTTTGAGATGCTCAGCCCGCACTTTGGTTTCCCATCTGTCAGCCATCTCTAAAGGAATCCTTCAATGTAAACAAGTCTTCTGTACCTACTGCTCTACAAAGGCTTACTCCAACACCACCACCAAAGAAAGCACTTCACGTGTGACTTTTATGAACATAACAACAGTTAGAATTGAAGGCCAGGAGCCAGGCCCAGCAGCCTATGTGTAACCTGAGAAGATCAATTTACTTGTCCACGCTTTAGTTAGCACTCCCGTAAAATGGGAACTATACAGAGCTCATAAAGCTGTTTCAGCGATCAAGTGAGATGTTGTACGGAAGTATTTGGCACAGTACCTAGCACATGATAAATATTCCAATGTTGGTTGTTATTAGAACTTTAAATCAGTTAAGGACGCTAACAACAAAGTTCTGAAAGTCAAAGAACTCCACAGACACCTGGAGTTTCTCTATCAGAGTAGTTCACAAATGTTACCAGTTTTAAGAGTCAGACTAGCAAGCAGAAATAAATCTCTCCTTTAAAAAGAAAACAAAACAGTTTTTTTTACCCTGTTGTAATTTTACTCGTGAATGTAAACTCAGAGGTGTCCAGATAGCTGGTAACACCTTACTTCAGGGTATGTCTATGGAAGCAGTTCCAGAAGAGATTAGCACTTAAAATTGGTAACTGAATAAAGTACATGATCCTCTCTAATCCACTTTGGGGAAGACCAAAGTAGACTGGTCCTCTTTAAGTAGATTGCTTACTTTAAGTGGGCATCAACCAATACACTGGGGGCCTGAATAAACAAAAAGGCAGCAGGGCAAATTCCCTCTCTGCTAGAGCTGAGACACTCATCTCCTGCCCTCAGACACCCAGGCTTCCCAGCTCAGGTTATTAGGCTTTCAGATCCAGCTCACGACTCACACCCTCCCCTCCACCTGATTCTCAGACTCTCAGGCATTTGAACCTGGTCTGAACACCACCACCAGCTGTCCTAGTTCTCCAGGCTACAGATCATGGGACTTCCTTATAACCATGTGAGCCAATTCCTACAACAATTCTCCTCTTAAATCTATCTCTTCGGCCAGTCGCGGTGGCTCACACCTGTAATCCCCCAGCACTTTGGGAGGCCAAGGTGGGCAGATCACCTGAGGTCACGAGTTTGAGACCAGCCTGACCAATATGGTGACACCCTGTCTCTACTAAAAGTACAAAAATTAGCTGGACATGGTGGCAGGTGTATGCAGTCCCAGCTACTCGGGAGGCTGAGACAGGAGAACTGCTGGAACCCAGGAGGCGGAGGTTGCAGTAAGCTGAGATCACACCATTGCACTCCAGCCTGGGCGACAAAAGGGAGATTCTATCTCAAAAAGAAAAAAAATCTCTTCGTATCTCTTCATCTATCCCATTGGTTCTGTTTCCCTAGAAAATATTAATACACTTTTATATTAGGTAACTCTACCGGGGTTACACGACAATGACAAACAGGTCTATGAAATTAATTTCATGAGAAGGCTAAAGACAAGTGTTTTCTGAAATCCATTTTCTTAAAGGAGAACAATGAGAAAGGCCAGGATCTCCAGTTTTACTTTACTATCCAGCAACATCCCAACAAAAAAATAAAGGCATCACTAGAAAATAAACTCTGGGTCAGAATAAAATACAACCATTAAGGCTTATCATTTTCACAGATCAGCAAAATATCATAGAAATTAAAGAACAAGAAAGTACCTGAATCAGCCATGTTATGCTCACCTCCCAAAACTCTCTTACCAGCCACGGGGGGAGCCTGTTATTCATTGACTGCAGGTCCTGGAGATTCCCCACGTTTCCTTTCCATTTTTAGGCTGCCACCACCTACTCTCCCACTACATATACTAAGACTTAGTACAGAATTTTCCCTCTCATTTTTGCTACACATAGTAACAAGAGAACAATTCCAATGTAAAGGGTTTTATAATCACTAAAAATGGGAAAAGATTAAAAAAACTAATACAAGAACTAAGAATCTTACAAAGCTTTAAAAAAAAATGTCTTACAAAGTTTCTGTCTGTGGTTGCTAACTTCTAGCTAAGCTGATGGACAAGTTTTTCAACTTTATCCTCGAGGGAAGCACTCAAATGTGTAATTTTTTTTTTCATCAAGGAACCCTGAAAAGTCAAATCCTTGTAGAACAATTCACTAAGGTTCTTTAAGTAGGCAATAATCTCAAGCAATCTCTAATTCTCATAGGTTCAGAATAGATGACACCAATTCCCAGGAGCCTTACCTCAAAAAGCATAGCATCCCCTAGGAGGTACTACCCCCCTTCCTGTGTCTATCTTGGCAGGGAAACCATGCAGCGAAACTAGCCAGGTCCTCCTGAGAGCCATATCCATCCCAAACCATGTGAGGGTGAAAGAATAGTTTAAGTTGCAAACGCAGTTGCCAAATGCAATAATTAGTAATGATAAACCCAGATATGTCCATCAAGCTAAAGGACCAAAAGAGAAAGAAGTATGTAGTGATGAACTTCAAAATGAAGTTCTAGGCAGACTTCAGCAAGAACGTGGGACAGAAACTAGACAGCAATAGGCTGAAAATGAAATAAGAGGTAAGGAAATGAAGAGGATGGATTCAAGCTAGTTTTCAAGAAGTTCACTTGGGAAGGAAAGAGTGGTCATTCAATCACAGTGCTGCAAGGGAGTATTTTAAGAAGAGGAGCTTTTTTAACAGAGGAGGAAAGGAAGTGGCTACATACAATGAGGAGAAACATCACAAACTCGGGGAGAAGTTCAAGATAAAAAAAAAAAAAAAAAAAAAAAAAAGGGGAGAAAAAAAAAAAAAAAAAAAAAAAAAAAAAAAGAAAAAGCTTACAAAAAAGAAGGTGAAAAACTGGAGGAAGAAATAAAAAAAAAAAAAATCCCGGTAAAAGACACTTTTTACTATCAGATGAAGACTGGGAGTTTAAGCCTTGACCTTGTATGTTGGTTATGCTTCTTTGAAGAGTCTCAAGTTTATCCGTGACAGATTCTTCCTGCTTAAGGATAATGCAAGATTCTTTCCAGTTCTACTTAAGAAAAAAAAAAAATAGTAAGAAAAATGAGACCTCTTGTACAAAGATTTACTGAGTGCTCATGTGCTAGACACTAGGGAAGCAGAGACAAATATGGCCATCAAGAGTCTACAATCTGGTAGGAGAAGCAGGGTTGCAAATAAATAATTCCAAAACAGCATGACAGCTGTCATAACGCAAGAAAACAGGAGGTAGGAGGTCATCCCAAGGAATGGAAGAGCCAGACTAACACTGTCCACTGGGCTAGACTGCATGCACTTCCAGGTTACTGGAAAGACTTTAGAATTCTAACTACACCTTGGTCATAGAGGAAGACTTTACATTTGGTCTCATTTAAAACAAACAGCCAGTTAAAAATGATAATAATAAATCTAATAGAAAGGATACCCATCTTAAACACCAAAAATGATAATAATAAATCTAACAGAAAGGATATCCATCTTAAACACCACCCTGGAGATGAATACACAGGTAGTCAATTTCTCTTTGCCTTTTTCATGAGAAAAGAATCAGAAAGAATTGCACAATAAAACAAAGAATGCTTTTAAGTCTTATCTTGATGGGAAATGAATCAGTTTAATTAGACTTAGATCCAAGCAGGCTTAAAGAAAGAACATTTTAACAACTATGTTAATGAACCTGCATTACAGTTACATCTCCACAGTTGCTCTTTCTTTCAATTAAATAGAAGGAGGGTTTAGACTGATCATTTCCAGCACAATGTACAACCTGCTTTCTACTATCCCACCCACAATACGAGACCATGGCAGCCAAGGCTGTTAAATGCCTGTCACTATATTAGGTGATACAGATACAAGAGAAAACGAAGTCTCTGACACCTCAATAGAATTGACATTCTGCCGGGCACAGTGGCTCATGCCTGTAATACCAGCACTTTGGGAGGCCGAGGCAGGCAGATCACCTGAGGTCGGGAGTTCGAGACCAGCCTGACCAATGTGGAGAAACCCCGTCTCTACAAAAAGTACAAAAAAATTAGCTGGGTACACTGGCACATACCTGTAATCCCAGCTACTTGGGAGGCTGAGGCAGGAGAATTGCTTGAACCCAGGAGGCGGAGGTTGCAGTGAGCCGAGATCGCACCATTGCACTCCAGCCTGGGTAACAACAACAAAAAAAAGAACTGACATTCCAGATAGGAACAGGTCACATACTTGGAACCATGTATTCTAACTGAGAAATGTCCTCATATCAGGAATGAATTTAACACACGAACATTTACCAATCACCTTTACTAATCACATACTGTGTATATTTCCAGTGCCCGGGGAGAGGGCAGAGAATGGCACCGGGATTGGGGAGCTTAGACAACTTAAGGGAACCTCTACATCCCCCAACCATGATAGGGGACACATTTATTCTTCTTGTGTAGAGACATCTTAGCTTTCAAGTACAATTCTTAAACAGGTGGGGAAAGTACTTTTACATACAGAGTTAGCAATCCTGAGAAAAGATTTTCTCATGCTTAACACATTACTGTCTTCAAGCAGAATCATAAAAAGGGCTTAAAAACCTAAATAGACTGAAGCCTAAATTGTCCATGGTGAGGGTGATGGATAAGTTAGCCTTCTGTGTGTGTGATACACAATTCTATCTGCACCCAACCATGGTGAGCACTCAAGAACAAAAGATTGTAAAGGTGCACAACAATTCAATCATTATGCAATTTAAACTTCAGAAGACAAAATTGGGGAAAGAAAAAAAAGACAAAAAACGTTAAGTTTTAAAAATCGTATTTAAATTAAGAACCAAGAATGTCAATCATCTGAAATGATGAGGCACTAAAAGAAACTAGCGAATGCCTGATACCCCAGTTGGTTCAGTTTTGCAGCCTGGCAGCAACCTACGTGTCCTGACAAAGAAAATCTCATGTCTCTCCGAGATGCCTGTGAATAGCAGGCCCTCAAATACTGTTGCACAGATGCCTGCTGCAGTTAGACATTCTCGTTTTATTCATTTAACTCCCCAGTACCTCTCTAAAACCTTATTGTCCTTAACCCTGGCTTCTGCGCGTCACTCTCGGCTTTACCAATGGCTGTTTTTCTTGGCTCTTATGAATAAGGCCCCGTCTTGAAGCTCTCAGCTCTGTGTCCTACAAATGTCTCTTGATTTCATCGTGTTTGTTCTGCTTAGACCAGCTCCTCCCTCCCACATGAGGCAGCTGCCCTCAACTGGCTCCTGTGCTTTCTTCTACCTTCTTTTGTTGTGGCAGATGACAGATGGGGACTAGGGTTAACCCTTCAGGTTGCTGGGATACAAAGCAGCAGGTTCTCAACCCAGGTGATATCGGAACCACCCCATGGGGCTCCGAAAAATACCAACGTCCACGCTCCATCCCTGAACAATACATCAGAACATGGGGTCTGTGGCCAAGCCTCCGAACTTTTAATGCTCTCTCTTGATTCAAATGCAAAGCTGAAAAAGGCTCAAATGCAAACTGACCAACCAGGTTATCGGAAGGTGGGGATAAGTACTCCCCTGACCCTGGGACCTAAATGTATGTAAGCCTAATGCAAAGGGATCTGGCCAGGAGCATCCTCACCATTTCATTCCAGTGCGCACATCATCATGGTCTATCTGTGTCATGGCATGAAAAATCTTGGCTAGAACTGCCATAAATAAGGCAGGTGACTGTGTAAGTCAACTAGCAAGTCTAAGACATTCTAGAGAGAGGAAAGGTTTTGTGCCCAGCAGTGGGACATGGGAAGAAAAGCAATGATGGTCATAGAGCAAAAAAAAAAAAAAAAACCCATCAGTCCCTTTAGCAAGGTTGTTCTCAAAACAGTCTTGCAAATTTTCCTTTAGGAACTCCCATTGCCCATTTAGAATTTCTCAAATTCCGGCCAGGCGCGGTGGCTTATACCTATAATCCCAGAACTTTGAGAGGCTGAGGAGGGTGAATCATTTACAGTCAGGTGTTCGAGACCAGCCTGGCCAACATGGTGAAACCCCATCTCTACAAAAAAATATAAAAACTGGCTGGGTGTGGTGGTGGGCACCTGTAATCCCAGCTACTCGGGAGGCTAACACAGGAGAATCACTTGAGCCCGGGAGGCAGAGGTTGTAGTGAGCAGACATCACACCACTGCACTCCAGGCTGGGCAACAGAGCAAGACCCTGTCTTAAAAAAAAAGAATTTCTAAAATTCCACCTGCTATCCCCCTGTTGAGTATAACAATGAAGGAAGATGCAGGTTAAATCACATCAAAAGGAGCTGGATAGTCACGTCTAACCAGGGAGAGATATGACAGATAATGAATAGCTAGAAGGCAAGAGGCTAGGAAGAGGTACAAGACTAAGAGAAAACTGGTCTAACAGACCAAAAGAAAAGTCAAGCCAGAGATAAGAGTCCCATACATCCACAAGCAGGGGTGGCACTGAATAACTCTTTGCTAAATGAATGCAAAAGCAAGTTTAGGATAAATTTAGGAAACCGGAGAACAGATTATCAAGAATGTGACTGGAGAAGAGTAAAAATCAAAAGCGAAATTTTTGGTCTTTGGCCAGCCCACACTGTATATAGAAAGGCACATTTACCCTGGGACTCACCATTTACAAATAAGAACAAGAAGATCAATGTGTTGAAGATCGGGGGAGAGGGAGGAAGGTGGTGCTGGAGTATTTTTCTATCAGCCTCTTAAACCTTCCATTTTTAACCTTCAGACCCTGAACAGGAAGGATGTGAGAAGAGGAAATGCTTTGCTAGGATGAAAAGCAAAAGCAGGCTGGGCACAGTAGCTCATGCCTGTAATCCCAGCACTTTGGGAGGCTAAGGCAGACAGATCACTTGGAGTCAGGAGTTTGAGACCAGCCTAGCCAACATGGTGAAACCCCATCTCTAGCAAAAATACAAAAACTTAATCGGGCATGGTGGTGCATGCCTGTGGTCAGAGCTACTCGGGAAGCTGAGGCAGGAGAATTGCTTGAGACCAGGAGGCGGAGGTTACACTGAGCCAAGATCGTGCCACTGCACTCCAGCCTGGGTGACAGAGTGAGTGCCTATCTAAAAAAAAAAAAGCAAAAGCTCAGTATCTGTAATGTGCTCAGCATGGTACTAGAAGTGGCCAAGACAGACATGTGCCTTCCGGGAGCCACCTACCTCATCTCTGTCCCACTCTACCGCTACATGTAGGTAATTCCCTTACTAGACATGCAACATTTCTGAAACTTTAGTCAAGGCAGAAAAAAAAGCAACCTTGGGAGGAATAGTGTACTTTGTAAAGCTCCCTCTTCAGACTAAAATTGTCTGTATTTGAACATAAATGCAAGCCAAACCATACCCATAGATCATGAATTAAAATTATATTGTCTTACGTTAAAAACTTACTGAGCAATTTTGCATCTATAGTTTCCAAATCTTTGAAAAACTGAGTTAATAAGCTACTAATACTCAAAGCACTCTGTAT
Organism: Cebus imitator; assembly: GCF_001604975.1. Lineage (NCBI taxonomy): Eukaryota > Metazoa > Chordata > Mammalia > Primates > Cebidae > Cebus > Cebus imitator. The sequence goes on along the minus strand of NW_016107737.1, from coordinate 1,633,089 downwards.
TCTAATCTTTGTGTACAAGAAAAATGTTGACCCAATAAATTAGCTATGTTCTCTAGATTTAAGATTCCCCCGCAGCATCAAATCAGTAAACAAGTGCTTCCTGAGAAGCAACTGAATGGAAAAAGAAGTAATCACGTGTCATTTTCTGAGTTACTTTCTGGAGTTTTTACTTCTATCTTTGTCTGTTTTTTAAACCATCTTTACAGGCTCCTGGGAACAGAAGCTGGAGCTGCTTTGGGAGCAGCCTCACCAAATGTTACCATATTCATTTGTTTTGGGACTTGGTATCTTGCCAAACCCACCAACATCTCTCGTGTACTCTCCCGGTGCTGGAGGACTCTAAGCAGGCAAGAAACAACAGAACTTTGCAGCTGGATGATATGCAACCCTGTCAACCTATCAGAAAAGCCTGCGATTTGCATTCATGGACCAAATGCCAAACTGTGCCCCCAATCCTGCATGATTTCTGAGCAATATTCCTGGTAGGAGTTCAAGCCACTTCCCAACACCGTCTATGTGTGCTTGCCAAGTAGATCACATGTGACCGCAGATAGATTTAATATACCCATCCTTGAATCAGGGATCCCACAGCTATGAACCTAACAAACTAAATAAACATATATTATCATGTGCTTTAATAAGATAAACATGTGAATTCGCATCCGTCTTCTGTTCCCAACTTTTCCATCTCCTAGCCATATCACTGTTAGCATTACTCTTACCAATAAAGAACAATTATGTACCCACCCATACTCGAGGCGCTGTGCAAAGACAAGTCAGAGTCCTTCCTTTCAAGATTATGTGCATTCTGAGAGCAGCACCAGCATCATAGAAAGCAACACAAGAGCACAAACACTAATAGCTGACTGGGTTCAGAGATGGAAAGGATCAAAATGCCAGAACAGTGAAGAGTTTGTAGCAGCCGAGTTGGTTATTGAAGAATATCCCAGAATTTCCCAGACTGAGATTCCAAAGCAAGGGTGCCTTAGCCAAGGCACACAGTAAGCGAAGTATAAACTCTACTCAGGGGACGTTGCATTTGTAGAGAAGACTGATCCTTGGATGAAAGCATCACGTCAAATTTTAACCCTGAACCCCCCTGGCACTGTGTTTACAACACAACACCGCCTCAACCAACATCCAGGGAAAAAGTAACCTGTGCTGGGTATTGAGAAATGAGGCTGCAGAGGTATGTAAGATTTTGCATTCAAAGATAACAATCGTACTCTTGATCCAGTGGCTCTGCTGGTGAGAATTCGGGCCATGGCGTCTTGCTGGCCTGCTGATTACAATCACTTTGCTCCTCTCTCCCTTGGCTCCACTCATCTGGCAAAGAAGAAACCTGGCCACACCCAAGGATTCCCATCTCTAGGCTGAATCTAGGTGGAGAAAAACAATTGCACTGTCCATCTCCCTTTCAATCTGATCAGAAGGCAAAAGTGGAAAAAGATCCTCCCTGCTGACTTTCCTGCAATCCCCAGTAGGTTCACATTGCAAAAGAACCATTTCTCTTCACTTTCACCTTCCACTTGGCCCCCTTTTCCCTCGCCCTACCTAAATGTCTTTGAGAAAACAAAAGCAATGAGGCTAGAATTCCCTCTTCTTTCCACCTTCACCCCACTGCCCTCCCACCTGCCTTGACACCCGTGTTGCACCATTTCTCCCATGACTAGGTGTTTTGCTGAACCCTACCCACTCCAGAAGGGATCACACCAGGTTCAAGAAGAAAAATCCAGAGCTAGGGAACAGAACATGGAGCTTCACTGAGGGCTTACATGCAGGGGAGACAGTTCAGTGGTGGTGGGCTGGGGAGGATAACTGCACAGTCCAGTGGCTACAGGCGGAGCAGAGAACCTTACAACTTGCAAAAAGCATGCAGTTCACACAGCATCTTCACTTAGCACCCTCCCCGTTTCCACTGGCCAACCTTCAGTTAACCCCAAACAAAGGGCCCTGATCCCCAATATGGCCCATGTCCATGGAACAAGATGGAGACTCAGGTGTTCCTCATAGATTAAAAAAAATGGTTTTCCAGGTGGGTCACTCTGGGCCTCCCTAGCTTGGAACTCCAAACCACATCCAGACGCACCTGCCATCCAGTCATTCTCAGGCTAAGCTTAAGTTATTGCTATCTGGTGCGTTGATTACACATGTGGGGATTGAACTTCCCTGCTGCCATCAAAAGCCAAACGCTTCATCTGTGCTCCCATCCCCACGTCTCTCTTCAGGCCACCCAACCTGGCTTATTCACCTGTGATGCATGGACACTGTTCAGGAGGACACCAGACTCTCGGCCATCAAATCCAGTGCTGTCCATTCCTTGGTCTTTCTGGCTTGATCTCTCAGTACCTCAACTGGGGAGGCCATTCCAGTCTTGACACGTAAACTTCTCTTAGCTTCTGAGATGAGATTCTCTCCTGGTGCTCCCTCCAGCCTCTGCAGAGGCTCCTTCTCAGGCTCCTCCATGCTCCAGTGTGGTCCTACCTGTGCCACCTCCTCTCCCCTGTGCCCACTCTCCCCTAACTGACCCCCAGCCAGGTCTATGTAAAGCTCTTCCCACTAGTCGACTGATAGAGTCTCTCCACTTCAGGTGGGCCAGCCACCACCTGCCACCCTTCTTTCACCCTCTCCCCACTCAATCCAATCCTTCCCTCCCTTCAGGCTATGCTCAAGTCCTAACTTCTCCAGGAAAATAAAATACCTTCCAGTGACTCCCCAGCCACACTGATCTCTCCCGTTTGGGCTTTCTGAAGCACCGAAACAGTCTCCAGCACAGGATTTATTACTTAATTAGGGACAGTCTTGTAATTGTTCCCTAAATGTCTGCATCCTACTGTGCTAATCCTTCCTTCCCAACTAGATTTAAGTTTCTGAACAATACGAGCATTTTTCTTGTACTTGATACTGAACCACACCAGCTATGTCCAAATAATTATTAGTTCTTTGATAACAAACATGAACAACCAAAACTCTACACTATTTTAATGTGTTCTTCTGAGAAAAACCTGGAAGTTATCTGACAAATTGCAAGTAATTTTTTTATGCTTTTACTTGTTTAGAATCAACAGGTAGCATCATAAGGAAACCACATTTAGAAAAGCAGTGATACGTTTAACGTTTCTTTGAATGAAGTCCTCAGAGCTTTCAAAACCTACAATATTGATCAAGATTGAATATAAATCACAGAAATATAGTAAATAAGTATATTTTCAACAAAAACATTAAGTGTAGGTAAATTTTTGTTCAATTTGTGTATTATAATAATAGAGGCAGGGCAGTGGTTCATGCCCTGTAATCCCAGCACTGTGGGAGGCCGAGGAGGGTGGCTCACAAGGTCAGGAGTTCGAGACCAGCCTGGCCAATATGGTGAAACTCTGTCTCTAATAAAAACAGAAAAATTAGCCAGGCGTGGGGGCGGGTGCCTGTAGTCACAGCTACTCAGGAGGCTGAGGCAGGAGAACTGCTTGAACCTGGAAGGCGGAGGTTGCAGTGAGCCAACATTACACCACTGCACTCCAGCCTGGGTGAAAGAGCAAGGCTCTGTATCAAAAAGAAAAAAAAAATAAGCTGGGTGCAGTGGCTCATGCCTGTAATCCCAGCACTTTGGGAGGCTGAGGCAGGCGGATCATGAGGTCAGGAGATAAAAACCATCCTGGCCAACATGGTGAAACCCCGTCTCTACTAAAAATACAAAAATTGGCTGGGTGTGGTGGCTCGTGCCTGTAATCCCAGCTACTCAGGAGGCTGAGGCAGTGCTTGAACCAGGGAGTCAGAGGTTGCAGTGAGCCGAGATCATGTCATTGCCCTCCAGCCTGGCGACAGAGTGAGACACCATCTCAAAAAAATAAAGTAAAATAAAATAAAAATAATAGAGGCAGTTTAATCCCTCAGTACAAAAGTCTACCTGAGACAAGGGGGACACACAGTTAAGCCTAGGGTATCTGCCAGGCCTCTCTTTAAGCATAGCTACAGAAACAAATGTCGTTCATTAATACTGTTGAAGGGTCTGACTTACAGGCTACGATGAAGACCAGTTCATCCACTAAATAGAAATAGCTTTACTTTTCATGATTAAAAATAAATTCTATCTCATCTTTGCCATTCTCCCAATTCCCATCCGTTAATTTTCCTCTCTGTGGCCATATCACAACTCAGCTAGAAACACCTGGCCACACCTAAGTGATAAAGGTTCAAACCAGGGAGCCTTCCTGTCCTCGACTCAGCCCCTACAGACACCTCTCTGACCACCTTGGGCACTAGACACTTGCCTTTGGCATTCCAGCAACACCAACTGCACAGCAGCATAACCAGATACTGTCCTCTCCAAACTCTGGGGTCCCCCACTTCCGACCCCATCATTTCCTCCCCTTGTCCCCTCATCATTTTCTTCACAGTCACTTTTTTTTTTTTTTTTTTCTAGGCAGAGTCTCACTCTGTCACCCAGGCTGGAGTACAGCGCCATGACCTGTGCTCACTGCAACCTCCACCTCCCGGGTTCAAGTGATTCTCCAGCCTCAGCCTCCCTAGTAGCTGAGATTACAGGTGCAAGCCACCACGCCCAGCTAATATTTGTATTTTTGGTAGAGATGGGTTTTCGTCATGTTGGTCAGGCTGGCCTCGAATTCCTGGCCTCAAGTGATCTGCCCGCCTCAGCCTCCCAAAGTGCTGGGATTATAGGTGTGAGCCACTGTGCCAGGCCCACAGTTATCTTTTTCTTCTTTCCAGAATTGGCTCAGGATCCTCAATTCCACTAGGATTGAGGGAGAAGGCGGCCTTGGTTACCCTTTTCTTGGTTTCTTTTGCTACATGTGCACCCTGGTAATAGAGCACTGACTATACTGTTCTGGGACTTAGTCATGAATCTTTCTCCCCAAATATCTGTAAGTTCCTGGAGAAGAAAGACCATGTTTTATTTGTATTCTGTCATGAGCTGCACAGTGTCTCACAGAAAAAAATGTCCACGTCCTGACTTTTTAACGTAATCTTATTTAGAAACAGGGTCTTTGCAGATGTATTTAAGTAAAGAATCTTGAGATGAATCATCCTGGACCTAGGAGCAGACCCTAAATTCAATAACTGGTATTCTTAAAAGTGAAAGAAGGGGATTTGAGACACACAAACACACAGGGAGAAAGCCAAGGGAAGACAGATGCAGAGACTGAAGTTGAGGAAGGAAACCCTTAATCACCTAGGCATCTAAGACCATCTCCCCCTTAACTTCCACATTGCATTTCAATAGGAGAAGTAAAGGCTGGCAGACTGGGCGCCACCTTTAATCACCCAAAGGCATGGTATGGAGGAATCTTTTGGGAAGGCATTGTTTTTACTTAAAGATGATCAAACTCCCACCTAAGTTGCAAACCCCACGCCTACTCCATGGACCAAGACCCTAACACATGTAATTTCTAGAGTTGTAAACCTTTATAAGAGCAGGGATTTTCTTTGTTAGGGGAGCTCTGCTATTTGGGGCATCCAGACCGGCTGCAACTCCTGGCCAAATCAATCACCACTTCCTTCCCAGTTCGGTGTTCCAGAGGTTTGTTTCGCAGCCTTTCCGGCTTCAAAGTGATGCTGCCCTAAGCCAAGGAAAACCAGAAGCTGAGAGAAGCAACCATTCTTCCCAACGTCCTCAGAGAGAGAATGGCCCTGCTGATACACTGACTTTGGACTTGTGGCCTCCAGAACTATGAGAATAAATTTGTTGTTTCAAGCCACCAAGTCTGTAGTAATTTGCAGCAGCCCTAGGCACTAACACCCAGTCCAAACTTCAACAGGCTACCTACTACCTAGGGGCCATCAACAAAAACTGTGTTCAACTAAGATGAAGGCAAGAGGGGCTAATGAGAAAGCATCTGAACTGCAGGACGGGAATCTGGGACTTCGACTCGGATGCCACTCTACTATGAGAATTCTGGGGAGTCCCTAATTTACAGTAACTCTCTATTCTTTAGTAAAATGAGGAAACTGGCCCATAAGACTATATACGGGGTGCCTCACATACCTTGAACCCTCTTCAGCCAGAACAGCTTTCTTCTTCTTTTTTTTTTTTTTTTTTGAGACAGAGTTTTACATTTGTTATTCAGGCTGGAGTGCAATGGCGCCATCTCCACTAACTACAAACTCTGCCTCCCAGGTTCAAGCAATTCTCCTGCCTTGGCCTCCCAAGTAGCTGGGATCACAGGCACCCACCACCGCACCTGGCTAATATTTTGTATTTTTAGTAAAGACGGGGTTTTACCATGTTGGCCAGGCTGGTCTCAAGTGATCCACCCGCATCAGCCTCACTAAGTGCTGGGATTACAGGTGTGAGCTACCATCCCCGACCTTAATTTTATTTTCATCTAAAAAGCTTTCCGGCACCAAAAAAAAAAAAAAACCTGGATAAAAATGACATTTCATAGTTATTTATATTTTAACCAGTTCATATAAAATGTAGTAAAATAGTTTGATAATATGCTGAAAATCAATTTCCCCTATTTTTTTCTGCAAAGCAAAATCAACAGTTTACAAGTAGTTGACAAATTCCAGCGGGAATTGTTGACACTTTTAGGTCAATAAAACTGGACATAAGCATGAGTCAACATAAGTGCCATTCATTGACCCAAAACCTAAATGTTTATAACGTAACTACATGATGACTAATTTTTGCAGAGTAACAAAGAAAATCTCCTCCAACATTGGGATTTTCTCCACACGGAGTGTAATTAAAGTCCTATACCCAAAATTTCCACTTCAAAGAATCTGGCTAAGAGATAAATAAATATAACTGCTGCCACCACCAAATGGTAACGGGTTAGTAAAAGAGGCAAACAAAACAAAAACCCTTTCACCCATCTTCATGCCTCCATTAACAGACACATAGACACAGTTTTCATGGTTAAATGTTTCCTAATTCAAAAAATGGAAATGACGGGTAAACAAAGGTGTTAGTAATGGAATGTATGCCTGGCCTACCTGTATACACTCCAGCTGAATTTGACTTACATTTAAAATCATACTTCAAGTGTTTTCATAGATCATGCTGCGGCCCTTGCATTTCTGTTTGTATTGTGGCCGCTTTCTTTTTTTAGGAAACCAACCAAAACAACACAGAGGAACGCGGAGCCCAGGGACTCACATTTCAGTTGAACAAAATATCCATGAGAAACACTGAGACTCAAAACTTTCCAAACCAATTCATCCTTTTGAAAACAAACTCGACAGTCACTGGGCCAACTGTTCAGCTAGAATTGGCAGAACGACGTTTGCAAAACCAAACCGTGAATCCCAGCACAAGTGACTTACCAAAATTTTTCCTTCCAGGTGGAAACTCAATCCGAAAACCAAAAGTCCCTCGAGTTGGAAGGCTCAACAAACCCCCCGTTTTCCGTCCCAAAGTTCCTGGCTTTTAAATATGAGGCCTCACAGACACGAAAACGGGAATGCAAGGTACATGCACAGACTGATCTGAAATGTTTCCAGCCCTCAATAACAACTGTATCTTTAAAGGTGCTCTTTAGCTGTAATAAAACTAAGATAGCAAAAGGCAAAGGAAACGTCTTGGGGTTTGGGCTCGCACACAGACCTTCTGTTTCGCAAACTCTACCGCCTAAGTGTTATTTAATTTGCAAAGAAGCACAAGGACTGGCGCTTGTAATCAAGTATTGTGTTTTCTGGAAGCCCCAGCCCAGGATGAATGAGGTTTAACTCTGCCAACAGCGTGTTTACTCGCATCCTCACGTGGCACGGCGCGGCACCAGCGCTGCGCTCGGGACAGCGCGGGGCGCGCCTGAGAACCCGAAAACTTTACTTTGCAAACTAGCGGAGCTGGGAAGCAGCTCGGACGCAGATTGGGTTGCCCTTCCCTGAACTGCACCCATGCCAAGCACACGAGCTCTTTCCTTGCACCACCCCCTGCCTACAGCTCCACACAAAGGCGCGTGGGTGCCGGCATGACCCCTCTCCAAAGTTAAGCGGAGACAAGAGCCAAGCGGGAGAGGACCGGGCGCCCGGGCGATACTCACAGGGTGACCGTGCGGTTGGGCAGAGTGTCTGGGGGCAAGACCTGCGCGAGCTCCAGGCTGCTGCACACCACCTTGCCCTCGGCGGCGCCCGCCGCCCTGCCAGCCCCTCGGGGCCGCCCATCGTGCTTGCAGCCGGCGGGCAGCGCCGCGGCGCCGCCACCCCCTCCCAGCAGGGCGAGCAGCGCTAACAGCGCGAGCGGCAGCAGCAGCGGCGGCTGCGCGCGGCCCCTCAGGCGTCCGGGCGGCTCCATGCTGCGGGCCGGGGCCTGCGGGACGAACGGCGGCGCACTGGCCTAGCGGGCCGCCCCGGAGCCGGGGCGGGCAGGAGAGCGGCGCGGGCCCAGCGGCGCCCGGAGCCTCATGGCGGCCGGAGGACGGGCCCTCCCCGGCGCCGACATGCTCCTTTGTCCGCTGCGGCTGCGCTGGGCCTCCAGGGAGCAGGGGGTCACGGCCACACAGGTCCCAGCGCTTCTCTACCGCCCGGCGCGAGCACCGCCTCCTCCTCCGCCGCCGCCACCTCCTCCCCGGGCCAGGACCCGCGGCGGCTCCTCCCCGCCTGCCCCCGCCCCCGCCCCTTCCCCTCCCCCTCCTCCTCCGCGGCTCTCCGGCTTTCCCGGCGTCTGCCGCTGCCCGGGGCTCCCGAGAGGAGGCGCGCGCTCCCGGGACCTGCTGAGTCCGACTGCGCGTCCTGGCCTTAGCCTCCGGGCAGGAGTTGTGGGGGGCCCGCGGGAAGTCAGTAACTCGTGGAGAGAACGGAGGAAAGTTCGAATCCAAACTCCAGCAGCGGTGTCCACTCTCCTGCGCGTTTCCCTTCGCCGCCACCGCGCTCCAGACAAAGTCGTCCTGTGCGCTTCTGGAGACTGCCCATGTGGCCCAAAGAGCCTGGCCCGGAGGATGGAGTAGGGAGGAGAGCAGGGAATTTCCTGGACCAACCCTACGGGGAAAGTACCCAAAACCAAGTTATCTTGGAAGGAATCGCCTTCTTTCCTCACTATGGTAATCTCATTTGTCCCAAATACACTGGAGCCAGGAAACAGGTACCTCTTCAATACCATGAACATTCTGAAGCTGTTTCTGGCCTTCAGCAACAACAGCTCTGGTCTCTAAAGTATGCATCCGGACCTCACTAGAAAGGCAGCCTTTTGAAAGAAATTTGACATGCTGGGCCGGGCGCGGTGACTCAAACCTGTAATCCCAGCACTTTGGGAGGCCAAGGCGGGTGGATCACCAGGTCAGGAGTTCGAGACCAGCCTGGCCAAGATCGTGAAACCCCGTCTCTACTAAAAATACAAAAATTAGGTGGGCGCAGTGGCGGGCACCTGTAATCCCAGCTACTTGGGAGGCTGAGACAGGAGAATCGCTTGAACCAGGAGGCGGAAGTGGCAGTGACTGAGATGTCATCCAGCTGATGACAGAGAGAGACTCCGTCTAAAGAAAGAGAGAGGAGGGAGGGGGAGAGAGAGAGAGAGAGAGAGAGAGAGAGAGAAGAAGGAGGGAGGGAGGGAAGGAAGAAATTTCACATGCAGAGATACTCGAGCAATAATGAGCAAACCCTCCGAGAAACCTCAACAGAATTGATTACTCTGACTTCCAGCCTCCCCCTAACATTTGCAAGCCCAGGGCTTACCTACCCTATGTTTAAAATTTTATAAGGACTGTATCATACTAACAAATAAAATATGTTCTGTGTTCCTGCCTTGAGAAATTACCTTTGTAACAACCTGGAAGCTTTGTAAGTAGAATTCTCAGACACCTTGGAGTTTCTCCCTGAAACATGGCAGGTAGGAGAGAGTCAGAGATCCAAATCCTTGGCCTGTACATTCCCACCGCCTTCGCTTCCTGTGCCCAGCTAGCTTCAAGGACAAGAGGGGATTTTTGTACCTGTGTGTGAATACCGCACCCCGCAAAACCAAGTTCTGTTCACACCTTCTAACAGCCACACTTTGTCCGCCGCTCAAGACCAGGCATGCCTATACCAGTTGTTGGGTCCTTCATTGGGAGGACAGTTCTCAGAAGTGGCTAGCTCAGGGCCAAGAAGTGGCTTTGGTAATATCAATCAGGGAATCCCCAGGTTCTGGGGCTTGGGGACTTGGTGGGTACCTAGGCTTTGGGTGCTGGCCTGGAGATTTGTCACCCCATAAGAAGAGTCAGGTTGGTGTCCTGTAAAATGGAGGGCCCAGAGGACGGTTTTTCTGGCCTGGGTCCAAGGGCACTACTGCCTTTGGTCCCTACAAAATTTATGATGGGGACCAATTTCCAGGAATCTATCTGGCTAGAGCTTTCTCAATGGGAAGCAAATAAAGGGTCTCTATTTATCATACACTGTTGTATTTAAATCTGAATAGCAGTTCATTTGACCAACCCAACCATGTCCAGGGCTGTCTAATAATACATTCTGTGATCGTATAACAGAATGTGCAGAACGTGCAGGTTTGTTACATAGGTATACACGTGCCATGGTGGTTTGCTGCACCCATCAACCCATCATCTACATTAGGTATTTTTCCAAATGCTATCCCTCCCTAAGCCCCCCACCCCCCAACAGGCCCCAGTGTGCGATGTTCCTCTCCCTGTGTCCATGTGTTCTCATTGTTCAACTCCCACTTATGAGTGAGAACATCCAACATTTGGTTTTCTGTTCTAGTTCTTTGCTGTCTAATATGTGGCCAACTGTGGCTATATAGTGTGTGGAAGGTAGATAGTGTGTAATGAGAAGTAAATTTTTCATTTCACTTTAATGAATTTACATTTCAATTTAAATGCCCAGTGGTGGCTGGGCGCGGTTGCTCAAACCTGTAATCCCAGCACTTTGGGAGGCCAAGGCGGGCAGATCACGAGGTCAAGAGATCGAGACCATCCTGGCCAACATGGTGAAATCCCATCTCTACTAAAAATACAAAATATTAGCTGGGTGTGGTGGTGCGTGCCTATAGTCCCAGCTACCCGGGAGGCTGAGGCGGGAGAATTGCTTGAACCCGGGAGGCGGAGGTTGCGGTGAGCCGAGATCGCACCACTGCACTCCAGCCTGGTGCCTGGTGACAGAGTGAGACTCTGTCTCAAAAATAAATAAATAAATAAATAAAAAATAAATGCCCAGTGGCTACGCTATTGGTATTGAACAACATTAGTCCAGACACAATGATGGACGGAAAATGTGGGAGATTATTCCCACCATTAAGAGACTTCAAATCGATAACCTTAGAAGGCAGTCTGGTGCCTCTGTGTTAAGGTGGGTGAAATGGATCACATTTCTCTTGAATTTATCTGAAGAATTATTATTCCCTAACAAAATCATTATCTGTTTTTTAAATGAAGATAAAAACTTATTACAGATTGAGCATTGAACATCCCTAATCCAAAAATCCAAAACCTGAAATGTTCCCAAATTCAAAACTTTTTGAGTTCTGACAAGTAATACCTCAAGTGGAAAATTCCACACCTGATCACATGTGATAGGTCACCATTAAAATGCAGGTACACTACAGTTTACTAGCATCCCCAAGGGAAAAAAGACCCTCCCAGCCCCTTTCTGCTGCTACATATCTTTTCAGGGCATGCCCAGATTCCCCCATGCAAGCATGTCCCACAAAGGTAACAAAATGGCATGTGTGCAGGCTGGATTTGCCAAGCGCAATTTCCCCACAATGCCCAGATGGGGTCTTTATCATGCATTACTCACTGTGGGTTTGCTTTTTTTGTTGTGTTTTTGTTTTTGTTTTCTTTTTCTTTGCTCTGTGGTGTGAAGATATTGTTGGTTAAAGAAATATCAGGCCAGGTGCAGTGGTTCACATCTGTAATCCCAGCACTTTGGGAGACTGAGGCAGGTGAATCACAAGGTCAGGAGTTTGAGACGAGCCTGGCCAACATAGTGAAACCCCATCTCTACTAAAAATACAAAAAATTAGCTGGATGTGTTGGCCAGCACCTGTATTCCCAGCTACTTGGGAGACTGAGGCAGGAGAATCGCTTGAACCTGGGACGTGAAGGTTGCAGTGGGTTGAGATTGCACCACTGTACTCTAGCCTGGGTGACAGTGCAAGAAAGTGTTTCTAAAGAAAGAATTTCACAAAGATTACAATGTCATTACTTGTCCCTAATCATTGAGTAACCACTATATGCCAGATACTATTCTAGGAAAAAAAAAAAAAAAAAGAAATGATCAAAAAAGCCTCTGCAGTTAATCCTGTCGGTATCAGTGAAAAGAAAAAGAGGAAGCATTTAATATGTTTATGCAACAGAGAGTCAAGCTGTTAGGGAAACTGGACAGTGGTGTAGGTGTGAAATGTCTTACAGAAAAGTACAGTGTTAGAGTGACTGCCATGTATAATCTGAAGAAACAGAAGCATAAACTGTTGAAGATCTATGCTAAAAGCGATGAACATGGCCCGGCGTGGCGGCTCACGCCTGTAATCCCAGCACTTTGGGAGGCCAAGGCAGGCAGATCATAAGGTCAGGAATTCAAGACCAGCCTGGCCAACATAGTGAAATCCCATCTCTAATAAAAAAATATCAAAAAATTAGCTGTGCATGGTGGCACATGCCTGTAGTTCTAGCTACCCGGGAGGCTGGGGCAGGAGAATTGCTTGAACACAGGAGGTAGAGGTTGCAGTGAGCCGAGATAACACCACTGCACTCCAGCTTGGTCAACAAAGTGAGACTTAGTCTCAAAAAGAAAAAAAGTGATGGACACAAGTTAATGAAAAATAGAAAAACACTGCATGATGCAAAATATGAAGATCTCAATTGTGTATTGAAAGAGTGGATCCATCAGCATCACAGTGACCACATGCCACTTAATGGTATGCTCATAATGAAACAAGCAAAGAACTATCACGATGAATTGAAACTTGAAGGGAACTGTGACTATTCGACAGGCTGATTGCAGAAATTTAAGAAAAGACATAGCATTAAATGTTTAAGGATTTGGGGTGATAAAGCTTCTGCTGATCAGAAAGCTGTGGGAAAAGTCATTAACGAGTTTGCCAGGATCATCAGTGATGAAAATTGGATGCCAGAACAAGTCTATAATGCTGAGGAAACATCACTATTTTGGCATCATTGTCCCAGAAAGACAGTGACTGTGGCAGATGAGACAGCCTCTCTAGGAATTAAAAATGCCATGGACAGAATAGCTGTGCTGGGATGTGCTAATGCTGCAGGCACGTGTCCTAAGCGTAAACTTGCTGTGATTGGCAAAAGTTTGTCCTCTCTTTTTTTCAAGGAGTGAATTTTTTACCAGTCCATTATTCTGCTCACAAAAAGGCACAGGACCCCAAGGACATTTTTTCTGATTGATTTCACAAACATTTTGTACCAGAGCTTACAGTCACTGCAGAGAAGCTGAACTGGATAAGGACTACAAGATTTTTCTTTTCTTTTTTTGAGATGGAGTCTCACTCTGCCACTGGCCTGGAATGCAGTGACGCGATCTTGCTCACTGCAATCTTCGCCTCCCAGGTTCAAGCAATTACCCTGCCTCAGCCTGCCAAGTAGCTGGGACTACAGGCGCGTACCACCATGTCCAGCTAATCTTTTTTTTTGGTATTTTAGTAGGTTTCACCGTGTTGGCCAGGATGGTCTTGATCTCCTGACATCATGATTCACCCATTGTGGCCTCCCAGCGTGCTGGGATTACAGGCGTGAACCACTGTACCTGGACAATGACTGTAAGATTTTACTATTCCTTGAAAACTTTTCTGCTTATTCTCTAGCTGAAATTCTTATCAAAAATCATGTTTATGCCATATACTTTCCCCGAATGTGATTTTATTAATTCAGCTATGTGATCAGAGTATCCTTAAAGCATTGAAGGGTAAATATAAAAATACTTTCTTGAACAGCATGCAAGCAGCAATGAACAGAAGAACGGGTGTGTAGGGTTTTCAACAAAAGTTTAGTATGAGGGATGCCATGTATGCTGTGGCTACTGCTTGGAACATAGTGACTATAGACAGAGTTGTGCGTGCCTGACGCAATCTCTGGCCTGCAGCTATGTTCAGTCATGATATAAGGTAGTGACTTTGAAGGATTGCGTATGTCAAGTGAGAAATAAAAATGGCTGACCTACTTACACATGCAAAACGTATACCCCCAATGTCTATCTGTACGCTGGAAGAAGTGAATATTAAATAACGTTTATCATGGATAATGAGGCTCCAGGTGTTCATTCGTTGACCAATGATGAAGGAAATGGTTTTGAATCAAATGATCATCAGTGACAATGAAGATGATGTTAACACTACAGAGAAAGTGCCTATAGATGACATGGTAAAAATTTCTGTTGGAGAAATAGGAACACTTTTACACTGCTGGTGGGAGTGTAAATTAGTTCAACCTAATTTGCCTTCTGAAGGTCTAGAGCAGTGTTCATTCGCAACAGAACAAAAAATCATGTCAGTTTACACAATTCAAGAGGGACTTCTAAGACAAAAATAGGTGTTAATGGGGCAGATGACTGGAGGAAACATTTTAAAAAGGCATCCAGCAGAATGCCTCAGAGGATCCACTTTATTTTTTCTTTTTTAATATATATTTTACTACATGATAGGTTCTGGGGTACATGTGCAGAGCATGCAGGATTCTTGCGTAGGTACATCCATGGCAATTTGGTTTGCTGCCGCCATCCCCACTTCGCCTATATCTGTCGTTTCTCCTCATGTTATCCCTCTCCAACCTCCCTACTCCTCACTGTCCCTCCCCTATTGCCCCACAACAGACCCCAGTGTGTGATGCTTCCCTCCGTGTGTCCATGTGTTCTCATTGTTCAACATCTACCTACGAGTGAGAACATGCGGTGTTTGATTTTCTGTTCTTGTGTCAGTTTGCTGAGAATGATGGCTTCCAGTCCATATCCCTACAAAGGACACGAACTCATCATTTTTTATGGCTGAATAGTATTCCATGGTGTATATGTGCCACATTTTCCTTGTCCAGTCTATCATCAATGGACATTTGGGTTGGTTCCAGGTCTTTACTATTGTAAACCGTGTCACAATGAACATACCTGTGCTTCTGTCTTTATAATAGATTCATAATCCTTGGGATATATACCCAGTAATGGAATTGCTGGGTCAAATGGAATTTCTATTTCTAGGTCCTTGAGGAATGGCCACACTGTCTTCCACAATGGTTGAACTAATTTACACGTCCACCAACTATGTAAGAGTGTTCCTATTTCTCCATATCCTCTCCAGCATCTGTCTCCTTATTTTTTAATGATTGCCATTCTAACTGGCATGAGATAATATCTCAATGTGGTTTTGATTTGCATTTCTCTAATGATCAGTGATGATGAGCATTTTTTCATATGTTTGTTGGCCTCATAAATGTCTTCTTGTGAAAAGTGTCTGTTCATGTCCTTCACCCACTTTTGAATGGATTTGTTTGTTTTTACTTGTAAATCTGTTTTAATTTTTATTAGATTCTGTATATTAGCCCTTTGTCAGATGGGTAGATTAGAAAAATTTTTCCCATTCTGTTGGTTGCTGGTTCACTGTAATGATTGTTTCTTTTGCTGTATAGAAGCTCTGTAGTTTAATTATATCCCATTTGTCTGTTTTGGCTTTTGTTGCCATTGCTTTTGGTGTTTCAGTCAGGAAGTCCTTGCCTATGCCTATGAATGGTTTTGCCTAGGTTTTCTTCTAGGGTTTTTATGGTATTAGGTCTTATGTTTAAGCCTTTAATCCATCTGGAGTTAATTTTAGTGTAAGGTGTCAGGAAGAGGTCCAGTTTCTGCTTTCTGCACATGGCTAGCCAGTTTTCCCAACACCATTTATTAAACAGGGAATCCTTACTCCATTGCTTGTTTTTGTCAGGTTTGTCAAAGATCAGATGGTTATAGATGTGTGGTGCTGCCTCCGAGGAGAGGACCCACTTTCTAGTCCTTCAACTATTTCTAAGTTTCTTCTTACCTAAAAAAAAAAAAAAAATACAGTGTACGGTAACTCTATAATCAAACACAGCATCGTAGGTGGAGACTAAATGCTGCAGTTGCTTGTTGTTGATTGTTTCACAGCTGATGTAGGTATTCCAGGAATGCTACTCTGCTGCTGAGTTTCCCTGAATACTTTATTTTTTCACTGCATTAATGGTATGTCATGTTTTCTACTGTCAAGTACTTAAGTGTGAATAAACGTAAGAAAATGATTGTTTATCAGTAGCATATACATTCAGAGTCAGGAATGATACTGACGCCAAATAACCACAGATTATCCACCTGGGTGGCTGAACTAAGGACATCTTTGCTCACTGATGGTTTGATAGAAAAATGTTCTTTCATGCATAAAACTATTTAAAATATTGTATAAAATTACCTTCAGGCTATGTGAATAAGGTGTATATGAAACATAAATAAATGTTGTTTTTAGACTTGGGTTCCATCCCCAGAAAATCTCATTATATGTATGTAAATATTCCAAAATCGAAAATAAAAACACTTCTGACCAGCTATGGTGGCTCACTTCTGTAATCCCAGCACTTTGAGAAGTCAAGTAGGAGGACTTCTTGAGGCCAGGAGTTCAAGGCTACAGTGAATTATGACACCACCATTGCACTCCAGTCCGGTGAAAAAGCAAGACCATCTCTCAAAAACAAAACAAAACAAAACACCACTTTTTTGGCTGGGTACAGTGGCTCGCACCTATAATCCCAGAACTTTGGGAGCCCAATGCAGGCAGATCATGGGACCAGGAGATCAAGACTATCAAGGCCATCATGGTGAAACTTGGCCTCTACTAAAATACAAAAATTAGCTGGGTGTGGTGGCGTGCACCTTTAGTCCTAGCTACTCAGGAGACTGAGACAGGAGAATCACTTGAACCCAGGAGGCAGAGGTTGCAGTGAACCAAGACTGTGCCACTGCACTCCAGCCTGGCGACAGAGCGAGACTTCATCTCAAAAAACAGCAACAACAACAAAAAAAACAACCACTTTTGATCCCGAGCATTCAAGATAAGATTTGCAACTTATATAGAAATGTGAAAGCTTTTAATAACCATCAAAACCATATATATTGATGTAGCCATAAATAGTCATGTGAAGTTAAAGTATGGGAATATTTTAAGCCTATAGTTGAAATAAGTGTTTGTGTCTATTTTGAAACTTTACCACTAATACTAATATCAATTTGATATATATCCTCTTTTTACTTCACTACAATTGAAAAAGTTATAAAAAGTACAGAATTTTCAGAAAAAAGAGATATCACAAGTAGTACCATGAATCTAAGGATTAATATGAAGAAAATGTTTTTGTTATAGGGATAATTTCAGCCATGGTTGCACAGAAATCACTCATACTATCTTTGAAGAAAAAGGTCTTTATAAATCACATACACTACATATTAAAGCTAGCACTGACTTTAGAAAGTATATTTTTTCATCATTGTAGTCATTTGAATGACCAGAACTCTGAGTTATTATTATATCCCAGCATGGGTTTATGAGGACATGATAAATAGTCCTTTCTACACTTACAAAAGTCTCAGAGGATGACACTTTCTGAAACTGTCTCTTACCCCTCAGTCACACCAAAATCTAAGCTTGAAGTAAGCTACCCTAGCCCAGACGGCCTCTTGCCAGACAGGTCTATCTACTGCTGATCCTCCCTCAGGCTTCAAGAGTATCACACCATTTCCAGCTGAAGAAATTAATAGGTCCTTTGAAAGTTCTCACTGTGTTTGTGATTGTTCTACTTTAGAATGTCCTATAGAAATTGCTTGTTAAACATACTCATGCATACCTTGTCCAGCAGAACTGTATTGCATCAACTGTTGCTTTAAGGATGGTAGATGGACCACATTCCAATGTTTCTGTGTGGTGAATCCTGTCTTGCTGTGTTATGTAAGGCTCGTAGGAGACAAGAGAAATACATAAATATGCTTGGTTTTTCTTCTTTTTTTTTTTTTTTTTTTTTTTTTTTTTTTGAGACAGAGTGTTGCTCTCTCACCCAGGCTGGAGTGCAATGGCACGATCTCGGTTCACTGCAACCTCTGCCTCCCAGGTTCAAGTGATTCTCTTGCCTTAGCCTCCCAAGTAGCTGGGACTACAGGCACATGCCACCACTCTTTGCTAATATTTTGTATTTTTTTGTAGAGACGGGGTTTCACCCTGTTAGCCAGGATGGTCTTGATTTCCTGACTTCATGATCTGCCCACCTCAGCCTCCCAAAGTGCTGGGATTACAGGCGAGAGCCACTATGCCCAGCCTGTTTTTCTTCTTAAAGAGCAACTGTATTAACTCTGTGTGTATGCATGTGTGTAAATATATATATTTATATGTGTAAACAATGAGGGTGTACATATGTAAGTATACATGTTTATATATAATATGTGTGTATCCAATTTATTAATAATTTTTTACATGCCTGTCTTTCTTCTCTAACAGACTATGAGCTTCTGAGAGCTTTTCTTTATCTGCTTCTTAAATCACTCCCTCCCACCTTCCATTATTCCCTATTACATTACTCTAGAATCTACACTTGTTATCTAGATGGAATCTAGATAATCTTCACAGCTTGTCCAAACCTGCACATAGCTTATTTTCTTATTTGTTTACATTTTTATATTGTTAGCCTTGCCCACTAATATCAGCTCTATGATGCTCTTCTTAATTACTTTTTATTACACGCACTGTTGGTTGCTGCCAAAGTACCATTCTCCAACTTTTTCTCCCTTAAAGCTAGGTAATCCCTTTCCCAGCCTCTATTAGTGGTCACATGGTCCAGTCCTAGCCAAGAAGAATTAAAGGCTGCGCCGTTCAGCATGGTAGCTGTGAACCCCGAATATCTGAGGCAGGTCTCAGTCAATTTAGAAAGTTTATTTTTCCAAGGTTGAGGATGTGGGCCTGGGACACAGCCTTAGGAGGTCCTGATGGCATGTGCCCACGGTGATCCGGACAGAGCTTGGTTTTATACATTTTAAGCAGGGAGGGAGCTTCCAGGTCACAGATAGGTGAGAGACAAATGGTTGCATTCTTTTGAGTTTCTGATTAGCCTCTCCAAAGGGGGCAATCAGATATGCATTTATCTTGGTGAGCAGAGCAATCACTTTGAATAGACTGGGAGACAGGTTTGCCCTACGCAGTTCCGAGCTTGAGTTTTCCCTTTAGCTTAATGATTTTAGAGTCCCAAGATTTATTTTTCTTTCACATAGCCTCTAGATACTTGTGGATAAGTAATTTTTTTTTTTTTTTTTGAGACAGGCTCTCGGGGCTGGGCACAGTGGCACACTCCTGTAATGCAGGCACTTTGGGAGGCTGAGGCAGGCGGATCACCTGAGGTTGGGAGTTTGAGACCAGTCTGACCAACATTGAGAAATACTGTATCTACTAAAAATGCAAAAAACTATCCAGGCGTGGTGGCACATGCCGGTAATCCCAGCTACTCCGGAGGCTGAGGCAGGAGAACTGCTTGAACCTGGGAGGCGGAGGTTTCAGTGAGCTGAGATTGCGCCATTGCACTCCAGCCTGGGCAACAAGAATGAACTCCTGGCCGGGCGCGGTGGCTCAAGCCTGTAATCCCAGCACTTTGGGAGGCCGAGGCGGGTGGATCACGAGGTCAAGAGATCGAGACCATCCTGGTCAACATGGTGAAACCCCTTCT
>NW_016107737.1:1602606-1613267 GCF_001604975.1 Cebus imitator | reverse complement strand
TGGGCAAAAGAATGAACTCCATCTCAAAAAAAAAAAAAAGAAAGAAAAGAGAGAGAGACAAGATCTCAGTCTGTCACCCTGGCTGGAGTGAAATGACAGGATCATAACTTACTGTGGCCTCAAACTCCTGGGCTCAAGCAATCTTTCCCCCTCAACTTCCTGAGCAGCTAGGAAAATGAGAACACACCACCCTGACCAGCTATTATTTTTTTTTTTAAGGGGTGGAGTCTTATGTTGCCCAGGTTGATCCCAAACTCCTGAACTCAAGTGATCCTCCTGCATCAGCCTTCCAAAGTGCTGGGATTACAGGCTTGGGCCACTGCACCTAGGTATAAATTTTAATTTTAATTAATTAAAATTAATTAAATAAAACTAAACATTTAGTTCTTTAGTCAGTCTAGCCATAATTCAACTGCTTACAAGCTACATGCCACTGGTGAATACCATTTTGGATAGCACAAACTATAACATAGTAATATCTTAGAAAGTTACTCTGGTCAACACCAATGTGAGGGGAAGTTGACTGAGAAGCTGCAGAATGAAGTGAGATGTGTGCGTGCGTGTGTGTTTGTGCGTGCGTGTGTTGAAAAGAGGCTTCCTTGAGAAGACCTCTCTTGCAGTACACTCATTCTTCATGCTTTGGATGTGGTCTTGTGAGGACATTGTCCTGTGATGCCTGGAGCTGAAGCAGGTATTCTGTGACCCAACAACCTAAAAGAAAATTCCAAAAATAACGAAAGAAAACGGAATGACAGATACCATCTAGGTCCCTGAGGTCATAGTTGAACTGCCAATCAACTCTCAGGATTTATTTACCAATAGTGAATATCCCCTGGTTTAAGCCACTGCTATTATGGTTTTCTAGGGCCAAGAACAGTGCCTGATACACAGAACTAAAAAATATTTGTTGATTCAGAGAGTTAAATTTTATTCATTTTTATGTTCTAAACATCACAGTTCCTTGTCTATATTAGCTAGTGACTTAAAGTTGGTTAGAATTAAATATTTTGAATAACTAGGCATAAACTCCCAGCTAAAGTCAACTAACTTGAAATGACTGATCACAGTTCAGTCTTCTGTAGTCAAATGGAAATCTGTAATGTCATGATGAAATTAACAGCAGGAGAGAACAGCAATTTTTAGCACTTAAAATGTCTCAATGACACCTCTGTAAGCGCTGTTAATAAACATACATTCTCTGTTTATTTTTGCATCATTTAATGTTAATTTGTTAATTTTGACAGCTGTAGTTTATATTTTGGGGCATTACATAGCATGCACTATCATACGAGCTTTGTCATTATTCAAGATCCAGATAGGAACGCAGTAGTATCTCAAATAACTTCTAGCTTCTTCAGACAGCATTGGCTCCTGTTCTGTCTTACTAGTTGCTAGAAATAGTGATGTTTGGCAAGTCACAATATCTCATCTTTCAAAATAAGAGCTTGAACTGGAATCAGTTTTAAAGTGCTATGATTTTATTCTGCTGAACCATGAATTCTTCTTTTGTCTGTTGCAGCCAGACTATTATTGGAATATATTCCTGTGACAGCTAAATGCTCTCTTTAGATGATCAAATACCTTTCTGAAATGGTATATTCTTTACTCACTCCAGTGTAATTACCATTAGTTGTAAATATAAGGAAGAAATATGAAGCAAAAATTGACCAGCAGTGCCATGTGAGGAATTACTTTCATGCAATGGTAGTCTCCAAGTACACAACCAGGCAGGTTAGCACAGATGTCACATTAAACTCACAGTTCACATTAAGATGCTCAAATTACATAGTTACATCAGTCTAAGACACACAGTGAGAACCAGAGGAAAGAGGGTAGATTAATCCATGAAGGATAGGGCACAAACAGATGAAAGGTTGCATCACCTGAATATCGCACAATGCTCATATGAACTGTCTGGACTAGTTCACTTTTTTGTCTTTATCTTGCCAAACTCAGCCACATCAGCCTTCCCCACTAACGGTGTGAATACAAAAACCAGAGTTGAGGTCCAAGAACAAAGGGGCCCTGCAGATGTAAAATACATGGGGCCATTTACTCTGTTAGAGAGATGCAGGGGCAATGATGCTTGGCCAAAATTATAACTTGCCAAATAGCCCAGTCAGCATTTATGTATTTTATTGTTCTTCTTGGACAGAGGATATGTGGACTGGATGTCTCCAATGGGTGGCTGATTTTCAGTGCAATAAATATTGAGTGCCTCATATGCCTCGTCTGCATATTAAGAGAATCAATGAATATTTGGTGATACTTCTGTTCTTTACTATGTAATTTTCTAGCTTTAGCTTTTGACTCTAGCTTTAGCTGGCTTACCTTAAGCAAATTATTTAACTTATGAGTGGCTAGTTTTCTTCATTTGCTGTGACAGTTCAATTAAACTAAATTTTCTTATTTGTTTCACTGTTTCTACCAGTGTACCACATATGTACTCAACTTACTTTTTCTATGTCTCATAAGCTATTGGCTTCTACTTCGTATCATATATCATCCTTGCTTTCCTCCTTTTATGTTCCATAGCAAAATTAAATATTCCTAAATAATACTGATAACATATTACACGACAGAAGAAAGAAGAGTTTGGGAGAAATTTAAACATTCAGCCCACACCAGAAATATAGCTAGTTTCCCCCAAAAGCATTATTTTCTGAGTATCTATTGCCCAAATATCATTACAATCTGCCTTTTTATATTAGCTATCTATGTTAATATCAGATTTGGTTCCAATAATACCAACCATAATGACGATCACCTATTAGCCAACTAATAACTACTAATGATAGGTTCAGTGCAGATTTGCTAATTGTGACATTTCATCAAGATCTTTTTTCTTAAGCAAAGGAAAAAATTTCTTCTTCCTTTGTGTCAGTTAACATACCAAAATCCATTTGTTGACCCAAGCAGAATGAGAAGTGATATTTGAAATTATGCCTTTCTTAATGAAGTAATTACAATGATAGTTTGAAATCTACCTCTTTACCAATATGTTAATAACACAACTTCCTGTTATTTGGATTTATACATTTATTTTTTAGTATTTTGTTATATCACTTAGAGACCTCAAACATTATTACATTATGCCTAATTTGGTTGTATAAATTAATGAAATATAAAAAATTATAATTTAGATACATTATATTATTCATTGCACAAACATTTTTAGTGCTTTGGTAATATGGTTATTTTAGTTGACATGTCAATAAATCAAAACATGTTTATATTTTTCTATAACTCCAAGAATGCTAAATTTAAATGAAAGTACTCAAGAAGGATTGAGTGACTTATGTATATTTTAGTGAATCATGAATGTTTGGAGTATATTCAAGCCTTCTGTTCTTTACCATATGTAAGTAATTTTCTTACTTGTTCCACTATTTTTATCTGTTCACTATATAGACGGGAGAAACAATTGATTTTGAAGTAAAAACATCTGGATTAACATATTGACTCTAGCTTTAGCTGGCTTACGTTGGGCAGATTACTTAACTTCTTGGTGCCTAGTTTTCTTCATTTGCTGTGAGGGTTCTATTACAGTAAATTTAAAACGATTTTTAAGAGACAGGGTCTCACTCTGTCACCCAGGCTGGAGTGCAGTGGCATGATCATAGCTCATTGCAGCCTCTACTTCCTAGGCTTAAGTGATCCTCCCACCTCAGCCTCCTGAGTAGCTGGGACTACAGGAGTGTGCCACCACACATAATTTCTTATTTTTTTGTAGAGATGGGGTCTCGTTCTGTTGCCCAGGCTGGTCTCAAACTCCTGGGCTTATGCAATCCTCCTGCCTCAGCCTCGCAAAGTGCTGGGATTACAGGCCACTGTGAGCCACTGCACCTGGCCTAATTTACTTTAATGTAACATTGAACACATCTAGTACATGACTTGCACATAACAGATGCCTAATAAAGATTGGCTGAATATGGATCTAGCCCACCGCCTGATATTCCAGATGAAGAAGCTGAAACCAAGAGAGATAAAATGAATGTGTCTAAGGTCATACCCTTGGTTCATGTAAAAGTCTGAGCCACAACGCTGGGGAAACTTTGCAGGTGAAATTTCATTCCCTTATTAATCTGTAATCAGATTGCCTTATAGTCAAATATTATGACTTAGAAAAGTCACTCACTAAATATCTGTTTCCTTGTCTGCAAAATTGAAGGGTAATAATTACCCCCTAGATTCTAGCAATATGAGAAATGTGAAGAGGTAATGCATGGGAGAAACCACAGGGAAAAATATTCTACGTAGCTGTAATGTATCATTATAAACATAAATTTGAAAAGCATTTAATCTTAAGTAACACTACATTATAATTACATATATCAGCTCCTTTCATCTCTAGATCCCTAAATTTCAACAATATGAGTGCTTTGAACATTCTTAGACAACAATTCCACCAGCAGAGCAAAGTGGAGAATTGAGTCAATCATACAGAAACGGCAGAAGAAAGCAAGCCCATATTCTTCACATTGCCTGACTTTTACTGTCTTATTTGTCTAATGGTCCTCATCCCTTTGTAAGTGAACCATCACTCTGCAGATTAATATACATACATTCTGAGTTCAGCTCAATAAAAGCTTTTGAATGTATGTTGCATGAGGGGGAAAAGCTTTTGTCTTGTTTATTACTGTATCCTCAGTACTTTGAATAGTGCCTGGCACTATGCAATAGACACTCCATAAATATTTACTGAAAGAATGAATAAGCAAAAGAATAGATAGTGTTTCTCCATTCATTAATTTGAAGGAACCTTCTTAATTATGTAAACATAAAAAATATAAAGTGAGAAGGTGCTCATTGCCCCTTGAGGGAGGTGTTTTTTTTTTTTTAGTTGGTTGACTAAAACTGCTTTTTTTCTTTTTCTTTTTTTTTTTTTTTTTTTGAGACAGAGTCTCACTCTGTTGCCTAGGCTGGAGTGTGATGGTGCGATCTTGGGGCACTGCAACCTCTACCTCCTAGGTTCAAGCAATTCTCCTGCCTCAGCCTCCCAAGTAGCTGAGATTACAGGCATGCGCCAATATGCCTAGCTAATTTTTGTGTTTTTAGTAGAAACGGAGTTTTGTCATGTTGGTCTGACTGATCTTGAACTCCTGACCTCAGGTGATCCGTACACCACAGCCTCCCAAAGTGCTGGGATTACAGGTGTGAGCCATCGTGCCCAGCCTAAAACTGTTCTTTTAAATCTCTTTTTAAGTTTAGCACAGTCATATGCTCTGATTAAAAAACAATAATAATCTCACACCCTGGATGACAATTTCAGACTGTTTAGAACACTGCCTATTTAACATTGCCTCTTAAATGTTTAAAATGGACCTCAGACTCAGCATCTCCCAATGGCATCGTGATGCTCCCCTGCAAGCTGGTCTTCCTCCAGGGTTTCCTATCATGGTGAAAGCAGTGGTGGGAGTGTCATGTGAGTAAACTTGCTTAGGGAGAAAGGAGAGTCTCTGGAGAAGGCATGGAGACTCTGAAGACCAAGACTTCTTTGACATTCAGTAGCATTATGTCTCTCTGAAGTGGTCTTGAGGTAGTTCTATTGTGAGTAAATAACATTTTAGCTGCACTCTGGGAGAGGAAACAGCTTGTGGAAGAATTCTGTAGCTGGAAAGAAAATGGAACATTTGGGAAAATGAGAAAAGACCAGGGCAGTGAAGCAGAGGGAAAGAGTACTATCCAGTAAGACTGGTGATATTGAAAAAGGTTAAGATCCAGCGAGGTTTGTGGCTTTGTTTATTAAGAATAATGTTTTTGGTTGGGCATGGTGGCTCACGCCTATAATCCCAGCACTCTGGGAGGCTGAGGCCAGTGAATCACCTGAGGTCAGAAGTTCGAGACTAGCCTGGCCAACATGGTGAAACACCATCTCTACTAAAAATACAAAAATTACCTGGGTGTGGTGGTACATGCCTGTAATTCCCAGCTATTCAGGAGGCTGAGGCAGGAGAACAGTTTGAACCGGGAGGTGGAGGTTGCAGTGAGCCCAGATCATGCCATTGCATGCCAACCTGGATGACAGAGCAAGGTTCCATCTCAAAAGGAAAAAAAAAAAAAGAGCCTGGGCAAGGTGGCTCACGCCTATAATCTCAGAACTTTTGGAGGCAGAGGCAGGTGGATCATGAAGTCAGGAGTTCAAGACAAGCCTGGCCAAGATGGTGAAACTCTGTTTGTACTAAAAATACAAAAAAATTACCTGAGCATGGTGGCGGGTGCCTGTATCCCAGCTACTTGGGAGGCTGAGGCAGAAAATTGCTTGAAGAAGGTGGAGGTTGTAGTGAGCTGAGATCACGCCACTGCAATCCAGCCTGGGTGACAGAGCAAGACTCCGTCTCAAAATAAATAAATAAAAATAAAAATAATATTTTTCACTTTAGTAAAAGTTGGAAGCCACTGAAGGACTTAGAGCAAAGGAAAGACACAATAAAAGTTGCATTTTTATACACCTCTTTTGACTCCTGTTTTGAGATTGGAGGGATATGGGAGACTGCACAAGAATATATTCTGGGAAGCCATTGGGAAGCCATTAAGAGTCTATAGCCATAGATCAGAGATTCAAGGAGCTTCAACTAGAAAAGTGGGAATAGATATGAAAAGAAGTGGGCATATTTGATG
Organism: Cebus imitator; assembly: GCF_001604975.1. Lineage (NCBI taxonomy): Eukaryota > Metazoa > Chordata > Mammalia > Primates > Cebidae > Cebus > Cebus imitator. The sequence continues at coordinate 1,606,646 of NW_016107737.1, read as the reverse complement.
ACACAGCATTTAAGAAACAAGACTCATTTTCACGGTTGTTTGGATGGAGGATGTGAGGGAGGATGATGTCAGAAATGACTCCCAGTGTTTTTTCCTGAGGATGTGGATGCCATTCATTCACTACAATTGGAAACCCTGGAGGAAGACGTGTTTGCAGGGGAGCATCATGATGCCATTGGGAGATGCTGAGTCTGAGGTCCATTTTACACATTCAAGAGGCAATGTTGAATAAGCAGTGTTACAAATAGGCTGGAGTTTTCAGCAAGGGTGAGAGATTATTATTATTCCCTAGGTAGAAAAATTGGAGTAGGAAAAGAAAAAGGAGAAGGTAGCGTTTATCCGAAAGAAAGCCCACTTTTTTTTTTTTTTTGAGATGAAATCTCATTCTGTCACCCAGCCTGGAGTGCAATGATGCGATCTCAGCTCACTGCAACCTCCACCTTTTGGGTTCAAGTGATTCTCCTGCCTCAGCATCCCACGTAGCTGGGATTACAGGTGCCCACCACCACACCAGACTAATTTTTATATTTTTAGGTCTGGCCATATTAGCCAGGCTGGTCTTGAACTCCCGGCCTTAAGTGATTCTCCCCGCTTGGCCTCCTAAAAAGCTGGAATTACAGGCATGATCCACTACACCCTGCCAAGAAAGCCCACTTTTAAATGTTGGGAGAGGAGAAGGAAACGCAGAGAAGGAATAAGAGAAGGTGTTGACAGCAGAGAAAGAATGACAAGAGAACACAGAATAAAACCTAAGTGTGACATTTCCTTATGAATAACATAGTCAGAAACTGATGATATATCCCTGTGATCATTTGATGTTTTCTTGCCTCGCCAAATTAATGAGATCACTTACTGTCAAGCAAGATTTCAAAAGATCTTTGTTTATTATAACACTATGTATTTTAAATTAACCCCGCTTAAATTGCCTTCAGAAACACCAAAGGAGCTAAACACCAATTTAAACACAAAAGGGGACGAAAAGACCAATACCAAAAGCACAAAATCCTGTCCTCCGTGCCACGCCCCGCTATATTGTGTCCTCCCCACCTCCATCCCGACCCCTGAGCAAACGTATCCTTTTACCATTGGTGGTGCAGCTTTTTGTGCTATTGACTCTGAGTTTTACTAGTAAGTCTGGGAATTCCAGCTGACTCCTCTTCAGCTGTTGCAAGAGTCAAAGGAGAATAATTATTTTCTTTGTGTCTCTGCTCAGTTCTCAGGAGACAGAGCTAAAAATTCCTTGCCAGATGGCACCTGAGAACGTGCTTCTGAGGATTTTGCTGTCATCAAGTTATAATGGCAAGATGCCTGAGAAGTCTATCATGGAATCAGGGCCAACTTTTGCCCATTTGTGTCCCTTAAAGATAAATATTTAGTCTAATTTTCACAAGGTCTCTAGAAGAAGCTTACTCTTTGGGCAAAAATAGATAAAAGTATTAGGGGCAGACTTTTAGAGGGAGTTTTTTTTTTGTCTCCAGAACATTAGAGTTGGGGTCAGTAAACGTTTTCTGTAAAAGGCCAGATGGTAAATACATTAACTTTTGCTGGCTAACACAACAGTCTCTGTTACAACTACCAGGGTCAAAGCAGTAATAGACAATAAATGAATGAATGCAACTATGTTCCAATTAAACTTTATTTATAGACGTGGAAATTGGAGCTTCACATAATTTTCATGTGAAATTATAATTTTATGTGATTTTCATGTTATTATTCTTTTGGTTTACTCCCTATCCACTTTAAAAAAATGCATAAACCATTGGAACTTGGGGACTTCATAAAAACAGTTGGTGGATTGACCCCCACCCTAGAGGAAGACCATCATGGCAGCTTTTCCCCTGAGCTGTCACCACCTTCTTCCCTCCTAAGTAATACAGAAAATTCAATTCCAGTTGTTGAAAATGAAAATGTTAAACCTTAGAAATAAAAAAAATCCCTGGCAATATTGGAGCTCAGTTTCCCCAGCATTCTTATTTAAGGCAATCTTAGTAGGATATGCACCATCCGAGGATAGCCATTTGCTTGTGGTTGATAAAAACGTAATGATGACAGCTCAGATAAGGGTCCTAACTACAAATTCTCACAACTCAAGCTGAGGTTGAATCAGAACTGTTGTCAGCAAAGATGGTGTCTGTCAATCTTTGGGCTGCAAAAACTAGGACAGAGCTGTGATTGTTGCTGCAGATGTTTGAAATGTAATTAAAAGCACTTAGCCATTTTGAGAGGAAATATAACCCAATAAGTTCTTCTTTGGTATCAGCCTAAAAAATCAATACGAATTGTTGGAATTCATTTCAAATGCTCAAGAGCCCTTAGCCTAAAATGACCTTGGACCAATAATGTGTAGTAGGATAAAATATGGTACAACTTTTTTTTTATAGTTATTTCATTCTCTGTATTTGTTCCTGGCTGCCTGTCATAAATTTAAATATTGGTGAGAGTGCCTCAAGCCCTCATATTAAACAGGCAACCTCAACTTGCACCGTCTACCAGAAATATAATCCTGGTAATAATGTAAAGATAAGGATGAGAACGAACTCCTTTGGGATTCTTTCTCCATTGGCAAATGGATTTAATTCACATCTTAAAGTTTCATAGGAATATATTCCAACCATAGTTCACATGTTTTCAGAATTGTTAGAAGTTTTTCCTTGCAAACAGGCTACCAGCACCATTGTTGCTAAGTGTTAACACAAGGGCAATGATTTTTTTCCTCTCTAGTAATAGTGGCACTCATTTTACCAGTAAAGTTATTCAAGATATTCAACAAGTGCATTTAGTCACAAAAATTGCATCATCTGTACCCTCTTTAATCCTCTGGAAAAATAGAGTGAGCCAACCAACCAAATCACTCAGATTCACTGAGGAACTCCAACTGCCTTGACTCAACGTCTTGACCTGAGCCCTGTTGATCCCTCACTCCTGCCCCTACAATCAACATTGATTATCCTCTTTTGAAATAATTACTGGGAGGCCAGGGAGGATTCATCCTTTTTTTGATTTTATGAGACTCTTATTAGATTCCATCTAATATACTTAAGTACCACCAAGGATTAATTACATCCACTCCCAGTTATCACCAGCAGGTCAATGACGTGTTTCCCCTAGACATCCCACCATAGTCCTTACATGAATTTTAGGTTGGATACTTAGTCTTCTGGAAAAAACAATCCTGAATCTGGGTTGAAAGGACCTAACTCTGTCTTCCTAACCACAAATACGGCTGCAAAGCTATAAAACTTGGATAGATTTAAACACCAGAACTGAAATTGAATTGACAATGGTATAAATTTGGACAATTTTTTCCTCATTGCCTTGTTTTCAGATGTAGTTATTTAAGAATCAGCTTATGGTTGTCTTAAACAAGAGAGAGGGAGGTGTGATAAGGTGTGATGCTTAATTTTACATGTCAGTGTAACTGGGTCATGAACGCCCAGATTTCTGGTAAAACATTATTTCTGAGTATGTCTGTGATGGTGCGTCCCGAAGAGGTTAGCATTTGAACTGATAAAATAAAGAAGATCACCCTCGGCTATGTTGGTGAATATCATTCTATCTGTTGAGGGCCCAAATAGAACACAAAGAAAAGACAGAAGAACAAATTTGCTTTCCCTACTTGAGCTGGGCCATCGTCTTCTCTTGCCCTTAGACATTAGCACACCTGGTCCTCAGGTCTTCAGGCTTGGATTGGAATTACACCACCAGCTTTTCTGGGTAATGTCACAGTAGGAGAACAGATCTGGCTTGCAGAAAACAGATAGTGGGGCTGGGCACTGTGGCTCACGCCTGTAATCCCAGCACTTTGGGAGGCCAAGGCAGGCAGATCACCTGAGCTCAGGAGTTCGAGACCAGCCTGACCAACATGGAGAAACCCTGTCTCTACTAAAAATACAAAAAAAAAAATTAGCTGGGCATGGTGATGCATGCCTGTAATCCGAGCTACTAGGGAGGCTGAGGCAGGAGAATCACTTGAATCTGGGATGTGGAGGTTGCAGTGATCTGAGATCGCATCATTGCACTCCAGCCTAGGCAACAAGAGT
>NW_016107737.1:1586517-1602311 GCF_001604975.1 Cebus imitator | reverse complement strand
AGAGACAGGGTTTTGGCACATTGGCCAGGCTGGTCTTGAATTCCTGACCTCAGATAATCCAACTGCCTTGGCCTTCCAAACTGCTGGGATTATAGGTGTGAGCCACCGTACCCAGCTCTTTTGTTCTATTCTAGTCTACTCTATTCTACTCTACTCTACTCATTCTATTCTATTCTACTCTATTCTATTCTATTCTATTCTATTCTATTCTATTCTATTGATTTTGTTTCTTTGGAGAACCCTGACTAATACACAAGGCCAAACATGAGGCTGAACATAACTTTCTGCCATTTTCTTAACCTGCTGGCAAGGCCAGATATGTACCCTTCCCCTTTCCCCTTAGCTAACTTTTCATTCTTTGTCTCATGGGTGATTAGCTAAGATTAAAACTGTATTCATCCAGAAATTAACCAGACAGAGATAAACATTTCCTGTTTAGCTAATTAACTGAGACTCTCCTGATTGTAAAACAATTTCAACTGTAGGATACTTGTACCTTGTCTACTACCGCCATATAAGCCTAAGGGAAAACCACCCTGCTGAGAAACTCTGATCTTGAGATCTAGGGTGTACTCCCTATTGCAGTAGTAAGAATAAAATCAACCTCCTTACTTGGTCAGAATGTGTCTTTGACCAAACTAAGTCAGGTGGAAAGGAGCATTTTCATCTTCCTTTTGGAATTACTTTACTGGGTTTGGTCTCCAAAAAGTCCAGTTGTGTGTAAGAGTATATTTCTAGGTAATGAGAAGAATTACCTTGGCTTGATTGAGGCAGATCTGGAACTAGACAGGGAACTAGTAAGACAGAATTTCTACAAGGACCTCCCAGCAGAAGATAAATAAATTATATAATTGCTATGGTTTGAATGTGTCCCCTCCAAAATTCATGTTGAAGCTTAACCCCCTTTCTGGTAGTATTAACAGGTGGGCCCTATGGGAACTGATTAGGTCATTAGAGCTCTACTCTCATGAATATATTAGTGCCTTATAAAAGTGCCAGAGGGAACTAGCACAGGCCCCCTTTGCCTTCTGCCAGGTGAGGACAAAACATTCAATGCACCGTCCTGGAAGCAAAGACTGGACCCTTACCAGATACCAAACCATGATCTTGGACTTTCCAACCTCCATCATAGTGAACAATGAATTTATGTTCTTTATAAATTACTCAGTCTCAGATATTTTGAGCACAAATGGAGTAAGAAAATAGCATAAGGTTGATCATTTTGCAGCAAGTTACTTTTGGTGTTTCTTTCCCTTTTTGTATCTTTTAGCCTTAAGTGTTCAGTAAATTACTTTCGGTCTTCCCATCTGGTTCCAGCTGCACCATAAAGAATTAAGAGAAGGCCTGGTGTGTTGGCTCATGCCTGTAATCTCAGCACTTTGGGAGGCTGAGGTGGGCAGATAATGAGGTCAGGAGCTGGAGATCAGCCTGGCCAACATGGTGAAACCCCGTTTCTACTAAAAATATAAAAATTAGCCAGGAGTGGTGGTGGCCACCTCTAATCCCAGCTACTTGGGAGGCTGAGGTGGCAGAATTGCTTGAACCTGGGAGGTGGAGGCTGCAGTGAGCTGAGATCACGCCATTGCAGTCAGCCTGGGTGACAAGAGCAAAACTCTGTCTCAAAAAAAAAAAAACAAAAAACCAAAAAACAGAAAAAAGAATTAAGAGAAGGGTCCTGTGTTTCTTCTCAGAAGAAAACGTCAAGTAGGGAGCCACACCCTCTTCAGGTGGCAGAGACAATTCATAAAATACCTCTTAATACAAGACCAGGGTCTTTGAGGTCTGACTATCTCTTTGCTAGATATTCTTACTGAATTGACAATTTCTAAGCTGAAACACTAACAACCTAAAGAAAGCATAACATTTTCTCTCACTTCACAGGCAGGGAGAACATTTATTGTGTGAGCCTTCTCTTGAGTAGGGGTGAACACGAGCCATGTGAATACAATGACATAAGAAAGTAATATTAGATATTTAAATCTTTGGTTTTTTCCTCTCACTTATATAACTAGTATATTACAATGATTTAAGACCTTTAAAATGTCTTTGTAACTCATCCTCTGCTGATAACATAAATCAAGAATGGACATATGGACTTAAAGCTAAGAAGCAGGCCAAGCGCAGTGGCTCACGTCTGTAATTCCAGCACTTTGGGAGGCCAAGGTGGGGTGGATCATGAGGTCAGAAGTTTGAGACCAACTTGGTCAATATGGTGAAACCCTGTCTCTACTAAAAATACAAAAATTAGCAAGGTGTGGTTGTGCATACCTGTAATCCTAGCTACTCAGGAGGCTGACGCAGGAGAATCGCTGAACCCAGGAGGAAGAGATTGCAGTGAGCTGAGATCACACCATTGCCTTGCAGTCTGAGTAACATAGTGAGACTCTGTCCCAAAAATAAATAAAATAAAATAAAAATAAGAAGCAGAAGCATTAAATGTTAAGCCTTCAAAACTCTTGCTCTCAGTGAGAATGTTTAATAGTGTTAATATCCACAACACATTTTAGAAATACTGCAAAATACGGAGAAAGAAAAGAAATTCCTGGGCTCTAAGTAACTAGGAGTAAGCATTATGTGAAAGACCTGCCATTTTTACTGGAGATGATGATGGGTCTGCATCAATAATCTAAACTTCAAACAATTACAGTTGCAGAGACTGGAAGTAATTCTCTACAAGACTGAAAGTTCTCTGCGATTGGTAACAAGCCTCTGATAAGAATGAGGAGAATGAAGTAGAGTCACACCTCAGAAGATACAAGAAAGAAGATTGACCGAACTCCAAAATGAAGAAGAGAAAAGATACCCAATGGATCATATTCAGATACCCCCCCCCCCTTTTTTTGGCTTTGTTTTTGAGACAGGGTCTGGCTCTGTCCCCAGGTTGTTGGAGTCCAGTGGTGCAATCAGGGTTCACTGCAGCCTCGACCTACTGGGCTCAAGTGATCCTCTCACATCAGCGTCTTGAGTAGCTGGTACTGTAGGCTCAGGCCATCACACCTGGCTATTTTGTTTTCTCTTTTTTTAGAGATAGAATCTCACTGTGTTGCTCACGCTGTTCTTGTACTCCTGGATTCAAGTGATCCTCCCACTCCAGTCTCCCAAAATGCTTGTATTACAGCGTGAGCCCCCATGTTCAGCCCAGAGGTGCTTTACTAGAATCTTAATCACAAACCTGCTGGATCAACTATATACACTGTCTATACTACATTATATTAAAAACAAATGTATAGAGAGATTGCCTATAAACATATGTATATGTCTTGTCTATGTTATATAATTTACCTATCTACAGCTTATTCAATGACAACCTTTCTGATTTCAATATGAAGGTTGAGAACTGAATCCACCAGCCCTCCCTCATAGCTTGGACACTGAGGAACCAAAATGCCTGCTCCCCTCACTCCCCCCACAGTTAACTGTTTGCCTTAACATGACTTTATTGTTCCATTGTTGTTATTGGTATGACTTTCCAAAATGCCCATCAATTCTTCACAGAAAATCATCAACAGATGGTTTGCGCTCTATGATTCCTTGAATGTCTCCCCTTGCTGTTTTCAGCAACCCTGGGCTTTTGCATCTTAATCCTTACACGGTTCTAACCAAGCTTCCTTGCGCTGAAAGATCTACCTTGAAGTCAACTGATTCTCAAAAAATCCTGACTTTGTTTCCCTACTGAGACATTACCAAAGCTATGCAGAATGGTATTCTTCCTTAATATGGTGAACAATTAGCTTCATCTTATCAACAGGTTGTGTTCAGTGATATTTGAATAGCTGGCTTTCTACAAGACCTTCTTTACTTGTTTTGCATAGAGCAAAATCACACATCTAGCTTTTAAGAACATTTGTAAATAACCAATTTGTGCTGTCCTCTTTAAAAGATAAATTGTAACTTCAGTTATAAGACAACTTTCAAAAGCAATAGCTATATTATCATGGTAATCTTGAGAAGTATATAATGGTCTTAGTAACTTTGCTACAATATCTTGCAAGAAGATATGGCAGGTGGGATATTTATTATTTTTGTTGGCACATTATGACTGAGGTTGTCTTCTTTCTTGCCCTCATGTCATTTATTACACGGACTCTGTTTTATTCCTGACACTCTGGGAATTTGCCGCTGGGTGAAGAATGGAGATCACCTGATACCACGTGACATGAACTGCTATGACAGAGCCTGAACTCCTTTACTAATGGCTTTTGAACAGGATGTTCTCTTAAAGTGATCCTTCCTTTGACAGAAAACGTAGTAAACAATGTCATTCCCACAAGCAGAAAATTAGTATAAATGTCTGAGTTTGAGCTGGATTACAGGCTTGCCAGAACTAAAGCGTATCCAGCTTCTATGTGCTCTTAGTACATAGGAGCTCATATCCTATTGGTTCACGTTCCCTAACTCTATGTTAAAAGCACGGGCAGTATTTAGGACTAAAATCATATGTTGTCTGCAATTTATTTCAAACAGTCTGGTGGAAGTTAGGGGAAGAATATTTCTAGATGAAACAAGATTAGCCTTGGAGTAGATAATATTGAAACCGGATCATGGGCACATGGGGTTTGAGTACATTGTTCACTTTACTTTTATATAGGTTTGAAAATTTTCATAATATAAAGTGGAAAAAACTCCACATATTCAGTCTGAAAGTTGGTCCTAACGGTTGTGTTTGCTAGCAATTGTCTTGGTTCATTCAAAGGGTCAAATGTGGTGGAGTCAAGAGATACAGGCCCGGCGAGGTGGCTCAGGCTTGTAATCCCAGCACTTTGGGAGGCTGAGACAGGGCAAATCTTTTGAGCCCAGGAGTTTGAGACCAGCCTGTGGAACATGGAACCCATTTCTTTCTTTCTTTCTTTTTTTTTTGAGACGGAGTTTCGCTCTTGTTACCCAGGCTGGAGAGCAGTGGCGAGATCTTGGCTCACCGCAATCTCCACCTCCTGGGTTCGAGCAATTCTCCTGCCTCAGCCTCCTGAGTAGCTGGGACTACAGGCTCGCGCCACCATGCCCAGCTAAGTTTTGTATTTTTAGTAAAGACAGGGTTTCACCATGATCAGCCAGGAATGGTAGTGCATGCCTGTACTCCCGGCTAATAGGGAGGATCGTTTGAGCTCAAGAGGCGGAGGTTGAAGTTAGCTGAGATCACACCACTCCAATCCAGCCTGGGAGGCAGAGTGAGACCCTGTCTAAAACAAAGCAAAAAACCATTAAGGAACTGTGAATGATTTGAAATCAGTGCTGAAGCTCGAGGAAGAAAAGTGAGTAACAAAAGAGAACATTGTGGGGCTAATAAAGTATTTTGTTAAATTTCTTTTTTTTTTTTTTTGAAATGGAGTCTCACTCTGTCTCCAGGCTGATGTGCAATGGTGAGCTCTCAGCTCCCTGCAACCTCAGCCTCCCAGCTTCAAGCAATTCTCCTGCCTCAGCCTCCCGAGTAGTTGGGATTACAGGCGCCCGCCACCACACCCAGCTAACTTTTGTATTTTTTTAGTAGATATGGGGTTTCACCATGTTGGCCAGACTGGTCTTGAACTCTAGATCTCGTGATCTGCCTGCCTCAGCTTCCCAAAGTGCTGGGATTACAGATGTGAGCCACCCCACCCAGCTAAATTTCAATTTCTGAAAAAGGAATGAATATATCTCAAAGATTCCAAGTCTCCAGAATTCTAGTCTCCCAGTGTTGGGTGAAGAACCAGTTTTGATTCATATTCCTGGCATGAGATAGAAGCTCTCAAGATATTCAACCGAAAGAACATTACATAATGGTTTATAGTAAAGCAGTGGTATGCATTTTTTTTTTTTCTGAAAAGGCCCAGATAGTAAATATTTTCAGCTTCGCAAACAATATGGCTTTTGTTGCAACTGCTCAGTTCTTCCATTATAACCACAAAAGTAGCAATAGACAATAAGTAAATAAATGAGCCTTGCTGTGCTCCTATGAAACTCTATTCATAAAAATGGGCAACAAGCCATATAAAGTTTTTCAGTTCTTTTATGAGAGTATGGTCTGTGGAATTAGACAGACCTATATTTCTATCCTGACTTTCCTGTTTGTTAGCTCTGTGATCCTGGGCAAGTCACTTGATCACTTTGAACTCTAGTTTTCTCACTTGTAAAATGGGGAATTATAATACCGGCCTCATATGGCTGTTGAAAAGAACATGGAAGATGGTGCATGTGAAGCACTTAGCTAAGTGCTTGGTGCCAAGAATTATTAACTATTATTAGTCAATGCTTTTTTGGTACTACGTAATTTATTACTTATATAGTTACATGCATTTCACAATTTTCTTAGCAGACAGCACTAAGAGCTTTTGACTTTTAAGAAACTGAGATTCAAGTGTAAAATATCTAAGCAGAATTATCCTAATACACTGGTTTTATCACCATCACCATTGTCATTGTCACCTTGTTGAGGTCCTAGTTGATCTACCTGATGATACTTTTTCTCTACTTCTGTCTGCAAAATTGACCCCTCATAAAGACACAGGAGTCAGGCTTAGATGGAAATTGGGATATCAGCTTTACTCCTGATAAAATAGACTTGAGGAATGTGGGTTAATCCATGGCCACCAGAGTTTTCAGGTATCCTCCTACATTCGATGATTTTACCTACTCAGTCAGAGGCAGTGTTAGACAACCATGTTCTTCCTCTTTGCGTGAATCAAATCTGACATAATAAGCTTTGTGCTTGGAAAAAAGGTGACAAGAATGCATGTACCTTCCAGTAAGCTTGCTCCAAAAGAAAAGAGAAAGGGATCTGAGCTGGATAGAACCAACTTTCTTTTCCCATGTTTGCAAATAAGATAAATAAGAGGAGTAGGAAGATAATTCTCGTGTGTGTTACTAAAACTAAAGTCTCTCTCCAGAAGAATACAGAGATAGACAAAGGAAGGATTTCCTCCGGCCTCTGATACTAAGTCAACCACGTGCTGGGAAGGAACTTTATGTTGATTAACCCATGGGATATTTACAACAGCTCTTTGAGCCAGCCTTCTGAGTAAACAGCGTTAGAGAGGGAGTGGAATACCTTCTCCAAGGTTGCCCAGGAAGAAAGTAGTAGAGTCAGGATTCAAATCCATGTTCAGTTCCTTGACTCCAAAGCTCTGCTTCTCCAAAAGAAAAGAGAAAAGGCTACTGACCCTCCATTAGTAGGATTCAAAATTTGAGTTATTTCCCCTGTGTGAGTGATGGATTGTGCTACCAAACCTGTGCCTTCTGAGAATAAAACAAACAACAATCCAAATGCAAACCAACAGCAAAGAAAATGAGTTCAGCTTAGACCTTGTGTGCGTGAGCCCTCATTGATGCAGAGCTATCCGTACTTTATTTTCTAGATGTTTACAATGTATTTGCTTAAAAGATCCTCTCTTGGATTTTGTCTGAGTTCTATGGCTGTTGCTTTAAAAAAAAAATCTATATTTTATTTAAAAAAAAAACAGAGAAACGTAGAGGTACCTTTAATTTTCTGACTTCTGCACCACTCTTCAGGCCAAATAGCAGTGCTAAGATTCTATCTACAAATTCCTTCAGCTTCTGAGGATGTAATTTGTGTGGTCTTAGAGATTTAAATTCACTCAGAGTGGCTAAGGACCCTTTTTACTATCTTTTCAGCTATCTTGGGCTAGATTTCTTCTTTTTTTTTTTTTTAATTGGACCTTTCTAACTTGAAGGGGACCAAATAGAAATATTTTAGTATTCTATCACCTTTTTTGTTTTTTCTTCTTTGAGACAGAGTCTCGCTCTGTTGTTTAGGCTAGAGTGCAATGGAGTGACCTCAGCTCACTGCAACCTCCACTTCCTGGGTTCAAGTGATTCTTCTGCCTCAGCCTCTCAAGTAGCTGGGATTTCAGGCACCTGCCACCATGCCCAGCTAATTTTTGTACTCTTAGTAGAGACAAGGTTTCACCATGTTGGCCAGGCTGGTCTCAAACTCCTAACCTCAGATGATCTGCCTGCCTCAGCCTCCCAAAGCATTGGGATTACAGGTGTGAGCCACCACATGGGGTATATTGTTATCCTCAAAAAGTAGGCCTAGCCTATCTTTTTTTTCTTGCTCCAGACAGTTAAAAAATCTTTTTCTATCATTTTTAATGTCTTTAGATGCTGAATTCACTTAGCTTTTTGCCTTTCTGACTATAGTTAGAGGTTCCTATTACTCTCTCATAGTCAGCTTTCAGTGTTAAGACGTTACATCATAGGATGGATGCAATAGTAATGCCCCCTAGGGTCATATAGTATACCTTTCAATCTGCTCTCATTACATAGTATTGGTTTTGAAGGGCATTTTGAATCAAATTGTTAGGTTCCACTTAAAAAATGAGTAAGATATTCTGGCAGTATGATAAAATCATATCCTTTTAGATAGCCATTCATTTAGAAGATTTATTAAAACAACCAACAAGATTGCCTTACAAGGTTTGTTTTTATGCTTTTAATTATGTTGCTTTCCCAATTGCTACACAATTTTTTAAAATGCGAACTCTGTTGTATCGCTAGATAATGCTAGTTTTAGCAAAGAGCAGTTATCAAAATTTTGGTGTGTTTTAGGGAATTTGGTTTGAGTTGCCCTTCAAATACAAAATTGATGCTACTGACTCGCCATTAGTAGGATGCAAACTTTGAGTTATTTCCCCTGTGTTGGTGATGGATTGTGCTGCCTGAGCCACTGGCAATCCCTTTCACATTATCCATTGTGACTAATCGCAGACATTTGCAAGATGATTAGTCAAGATTAGGGGTACAGTCTGTGATTATGAAACAGACCTTTTTCTTTATGTGAAAAATTACTAGTTTATAATACCATTAAATTATAATTTTGCTCTGTATTCTAGCCAATGGTAGGTTGTTAATAGCAATTTGTATTCTTATGACTATGTGCTGTTTGCTATGATAGTTCTTGAGTAGAACCCTGTCCCATCCCCATTTTTCTCTTCTTAAATGTTTATAGCTGTCAAATGTACCAATTTCACTGCTAAAGAAACAGTAGTTCATTTATCTATTCAACAAATGTTTATTGAGCATTTACATCTTAAGCTCTGTTCTAGCACTGGGGAATACAGCAGTAAACACATCAGCCCTTTCCTTCCTGGAGCTTTTATTTTGTTAGGGGGAAAATAATACATATAACTACTTATAATATACATGTATGTAGGTAAAGGTATAGGTAGATATAATAAATAGAGAGAAGAATGTATTAGGGAGGGTAAAAGGGCCGGGAAGGATAATTTCAGATACTTTATAAGGTAATCAGGGATGGTCTTGCTGATAAGGAGACATTTGAGCAGAGATCAAAAAGAGTGAAGAAACAAACCATGTGAACATGTAGAGAAAAGTTTTCAAGCAGAGGAAGAAGCAAGTACAAAGACTCTAAGTATGGGAGCATGCTTGCAGGTTCAAGAACAGCCGAGAGGTCCCTGTGAAACAAAAAACACAAGAGTGAGAATCACAGGAGATAAAGTCAGAGGACTAATGACGGCCTGATCAAATATGACTACAATGGCAAGCATAGGATTTTGGCTTTTACACCAAGTGAGATTGAAAGCTATTGGTTGATTTTAGCTAGAGGAGCAGCTTGATCTGACTTTTACCGTCCTGTTGGCTGCATTTAAGGTTAGACTTCAGTGAAAAATATTAGTTAACTGTTTCTATGTAACAAATTGCATCAACATTCAGTAACTTAACACAGCATCCGTTTGTTATCACATAGTTTTTGTGGGTCAGAAATTGAGCATGGCTTTGCTGGGTCATCTGCTTAGGCATCTTCACAAATTTGTAATCAAGGTGTTGACTGGGGCCTCAGGAATACCAAGGTTCAACTGGGGCTGAATCTGCCACCAACCTTGTTCAGTTGTCAGCAGGTTCTGTTCAAGAGCCGTTGCACTGAGGGTCTTAGCTTCTTTTTGCCTGATGGCCAGAGGCCACTCTCAATTCTTACCCAGTAGTCCTCTTCATTAGAACAAGCAAGTATGAAGAGCCAGAGAGGAAATCTCAGTAAGATGAAAGTCAGAGTCTTTTGTAACCTAATCATAGAAGTAACATTCCGTCACTGCTACAGTGCTTGACTCATTAAAAGCCAAGTTGTGGAAACAACGGAATTGTCCATTGCAGGGTAAATGAATAAAGAGACTGTGGTATACATATACAATGGAATATTATCATCCTTTAAAAAGAAGGAGTGAAAAATAATGATATCACAGCTTTTCAGGAATATGAATGGAACTGGAGGTCATTATTTTACATGAAATAACTCAGAAACATAAACACTATATTTTCTCCCTTATATGTGGGAACCAAATAATGTGTACGATTGAACATAGAATAGAATAATAGGCATTACAGACTCTGAAGGATGAGAGAGTGAGAGGGTGGTGTTAGATGAGAAATTAATTAATGGATACTATGTACGGTGTTATGGTGATGGTTACATTCAAATACCAGAATTTGAATATATTTGAATATATTATGACACAATATATCCACATAACAAAACTGCATTTGTACCCTTACATTTACACAAATAAAATTTAAAAAGAGAGAGAAAAAAGAACAAGATTCTGCCATTTGTCACACATGAATGGAACTGGAGGACGTTATACTAAGTGAATTAAGCCAGACACAGAAGGAAAAATACTACATTATATCACTTATACACAAAATCTAAAGGAAAAAACAGGTCAAAACCACAGAGATAGAGTGTTTACTGTGGGTGGTGGGGGTGGAGAAGAAATGGGGAGATGTAGGTCAAAGGACGGAGCCATGCAAATATATAGGATAAGCAAATCCAGAGATCTAATGTACATGGGGACTATAGTTAATGCTGTATTTGGGATTTTTGTTGCAAGAGTGGATTTTAGATGCTTATGACATATACAAAGGAAATTTAACTATGTGAGATGACAGATAGGCTAACTTGCTTGACGATAGAAATCATTTTGCTGTGTGTATGTATGTATATATCAAAACATCATATTGTACATCTTAAATATATACATTTTTAAAAATTATGAGTCATTAGTTCCAGCCTACTAAAGAAGGAGGAGATTATATAAAGGCATGGGCATCAGGAGGCAGAATCACTGTGATCCATGTCAGAAGCAAGGAGGCAAGGAAAGACACAAGGAGACAATGTAGAGTATTACTAATATATTGTTAAAACTACCGATGTTTCCTTGGGTTTGTATATGTGGAATGCTAATGGCTAAATCATTCCAAAAGCTTTGCTTCCTGTGCAAATTCTGAATGTATTTTGAAGTTCAAACTAATAATATTTAGTGAGATATTGGATATAGATACGAGAAGAAGACTAGAAGCAAGAGTAACTTTGGCATTCAATATAAGACACTAGAAGAATGAAATTGCTGTTTTCTGAAATGGCAATGACTTAGAGGAAAATATTTTGTCAAGGATAGGAAGGAATCAAGTCCCAGGTTTTAATATGTTGACTTTGAGATGCCTCTTTGATGCTCAAGTAGAGGAGATGACTTGGCACTCGAATATATAAGCCTAAGTCTCAGGGAAAATGTTTGGTTATAAATAAAAATTTGAGAATCATTATTATTTATATTGCATTTAATGCCTTGATGCTAGAATGAATCACAGTGTATGCCAGAACTTCTAGAGACTGTACAAAAATGAAAAGCATATTTTGTGAGAGATTCATGGATGAATACCAGTTAATACTATATGGTTTAATTATTTATGTCCCCTCCTGTTATAGTCCATTTTCACACAGCTATAAAGACATATCTTAGACTGGGTAGTTTATAAAGAAAAGAGGTTTAATTGACTGAAAGTTCTGCATGGCTTGGGAGGCCTTAGGAAACTTACAATCATGGTGGGAGGGGAAAAAACACATCTTACATGGTGGCATGTGAGAGAGAATGAGCAAAACCAGGGAAATGTGCCTTATAAAACCATCAGGTCTTGTGAGAACTCACTCACTATCACTAGAAGAGCATGGGGGAAGCCACCCAGATAATCCAATCACCTCCCATTTGGTCCCTCCCTTGACATGGGGGGATTATGAGGGTTACAATTCTAGATGAGATTTGGGTGGAGACACAGAGCCAAATCATATTATTCCACCCCTTGTTTCTCCAAAATTTCACATCCTTACATTTCAAAACACAATCATGCCTTCCCTACAGTCCCCCAAAGTCTTAACTCATTTCAGCATTAACTCAAAAGTCCACAGTCCAGAGTCTTATCTGAGACAAGGCAAGTCCCTTTTGCTAAAATCAAAAGCAAGTGAGTTAATTCCAAGATACAATGGGGGTACAGGCATTGGATAAATGCTCCTATTCCAAATGGGAGAAATTGTCTAAAACAAAGGGGCTACAGGCCCCATGCAAGTCCAAAATCCAGCAGCACAGTCAATAAATCTTAGAGCTCCTAAATAATCTCCTTTGACTCCATGTCTCACAACTAGGTCACACTGATGCAAGAGGTGGGCTATTGCAGTCTTGGGCAGCTCCACCCATGTGGCTTTGCAGGGTACAGCCCTCTCCTGGCTGGTATTGAGTGTTTCCAGTTTTTCCAGGTGCACAGTGCAAGCTGTGGGTGGATCTACCATTCTGGGGTCTGAAGGACAGTGGCCATCTTCTCACAGCTCCACTAGGAAGTGCCTTAGTGGGGACTCTGTGTGGGGGCTCCAGTCACATTTTGCCTCCACACTGCCATACTACCCTAGCAGAGGTTCTTCATGAGGGCTCCACCCTTGCAGCAAACTTCTGCCTGGACATCCAGGCATTTCCATACAGCCTCTGAAATCCAGGTAAGTTCCCAAACCTCAATTCTGACTTCTATGCACTGGTAGGCCTAACACCATATGGAAGCCACCAAGATTTGGGACTTTCACTCTCAAAAGCAATGGCCTAAGCCATATTTTGGCTCCTTTTAGCCATGGCTGAGATGTAGGGTGCCAAGTCCCAAGGCTGCACAGAGCAGCAATGGGGCCATGGATCTGGGCCCATAAAACCATTTTTCCCTCCTAGGCCTCCAAGTCTGATGGGAAGTTCTGCTATGAAGGTCTCTGGCATGCTCCGGAGACATTTTCCCTATTGTCTTGGTGATTAACATTCTGCTCCTCATAACTTATGCAAATTTATATAGTCAGCCTGAATTCCTCATAAAAATGTGTTTCTTTTTTCTGTGACATTGTCAGGCTGTAAATATTTCAAACTTTTATTCTCCTCTTTCCTTTTAAACATAAGTTTAATTTCAGATTGTCTCAAGGTGAAAATTCCACAGATTTCTAGAGCAGGGCCAAATGCTGCCAGTCTCTTTGCTAAAGATAGCAACAGTGACCTTTGCTCCAGCTCTTAACAAGTTCCTCATCATCATCTAAGATCATCTCGGCCTTGACTTCATTGTCTACATCACTATCAGCATTTTGGTCAAAACCATTAAACAAGTCTCTAGAAAGTTCCAACCTTTCTCACATCTTATTCTTTTTTTCTGAGCCCTCCAAACTGTTCTGGCTTCTGCCTGTTATTCAGTTCCAATGTCACTTCCACATTTTCAAATATCTTTATAGCAGTGCCCTGCTCCTAGTACCAATTTATTGTATTAGTTCATTTTCACATAGCTATAAAGACATATCCAACACTAGGTAATTTATAAATAGGCTTAATTGAGTCACAGTTCTGCATGGCCGAGGAGGCTTCAGGAAACTTACGATCATGGTGGAAGAAGAAGATGCATGTCATACATGGTGGCAGGCTAGAGAGAGCAAGCAACCACAGGGAAATCTGCCTTATAAAGCATCAGATTTAATAAGAACTCACACACTGTCACTAGAACAGCAAAGGGAAAACCACCCCCATGATCTAATCTCCTCCCATCTGATCCCTCCCTCCACATGTGGGGATTATGGGGTTTATTACACGATTCAAGATCATATTTGGGTGGGGACACAGAGTCAAATCATATTATTTCTCAAATTCAAACACTGAAATCCCAAATTCCAAGATGATGATCTTGAAATTTGGGGCCTTTAGGAGGAGTTTAGATCATGAGAGTGGAGAACTAATGAATGGGATTAGTGCTTTTATAAAAGAGGCCTGAGGGAGCTTGTTTACCCCTTCCTCCACATGAAGAGACAGCAAAAAGACATCATATATGAGGAAGTAATTCTCACCAGATACCTAATCTATTGGCTCCTTGGTTTTTGATTTGCTAACCCTCCAAAATTGTGAGGAATGAATTTCTGCTATTTCCTAGCTTATGCTATTTTATTGTAGCACAGAGAATAGACTAAGAAAGCAGCCATCTTTTTGTCTCTAACAAGAACAACTTTTTGCATTATACAAATTAGTTTAGTTTCTTATAGTCCTGACCTTCCCGAACAAAATTTTGGCTCTATCTACAGAAAAGCAAATCTTCAAATAATCTTGGCCAACTCCTCATTTCCCCTCTTGGATGCAATCTCGTACAGAATATACTGAGAATACAACATCTTGAGGTAAGAAAAAAATGTCTAGAACAATCTGAGGTATGTTCTGATTCTTTCCAGAGTGAAATGTTCTACAATTCTTGTGTTCCATGATCCCAGTGCTGCCCAAGGTATAAAACCCAGAGCAGAGTTGTGGGTATCCTCAGCCATAAGTGTGAAGTGGCTCATGCACAGACATGACTCCATCCAACCTATGCAGCTTTCTGGAGCCTTGGGGAATGAGCTTGTCATAGATCCTAAGCTTCTGTTTTTCCTTGTTGCCTATATGTAAGTAATACATTTGTTTTTCCTGACATGCGTGAGTATTCTATCTCACTGGATTCATACCTTGGCAATTGGATTTATGCAAAACCTCTTGCCAGGCTTAGGAATCTTTATTCTGCCTTTCCATTTTTTTTCTGGTCCATATTTATCCAAACCAAAGAATTTGGATTGCTCAAAGGCAAAAGCAAGCCTGTATTAATACAAAGTGAAAGTTTTGCAATTACAGGTCTTTCTTAAAAGAATTTCACAGATAATTCATTTTTAAAAGGCAAGGGTCACTGTCACACACATTCAGTTCCTGGACTTTCTTCTCTCTTTGATTAATCTCATTTATTATTTTTTACTTCAAAAGTCATTTATATACTGACAAGCTCCAAAATCTATATTTTAAAGCTCAAACTTCTTTCCACAAGTTTCTGTTCCTTATTTTTAACTGTCCTCTGGGCATCTTGACCTGGAGTCCTTCAGAGATTAGAAGTTAATTCATGTTGATTTCCAAGAATCTGTTCTGTCCCTTTGTTTAAGTTTATGGCCTCATCATCCTTGTAGCTTCCTATGTCAAAAATTTAGGGGGCACCCCAGGATTTCCTCCTCTCTCATGCCGTGAATGTTAATGATAATAAAATTAATGATATAAAGGAGATTTATAAATATTAAATTTAATTATCACAACTTCATTGTATAGCTATAATTATATTTTATTAATAAGAATAGGGAAGTAATTTGTCCCAAATCAAAAAGCAAATTAATGACAAAACCTGGAGTTGAGCCAACTCTTCCAGGCTGCAAATTCAGCACTTTCTCCTTTTCAATGCTGCTTTCTCAATCATTTATAGCCTTGTCAGTTCTATATTCAGAATCATCTCTGCATTTCAATCACCCTTTCCTAATGTGTTGTCAAGAACTTAATCCAGAACTTGATTATTTTTCACCTGAACTGTTAAAACCTTGTCCTAACTGGTCTCCATTCTTAGTGTAGTTTGTAGTTATTTAAAGGGTCATATCAGGGTCGTCCTTCCAAAAAACAAAATTATTATACCATTCCATTTCTTTTTTTTTTTTTTTTTTTTTTTTTTTTTTTTTT
>NW_016107737.1:1583970-1586507 GCF_001604975.1 Cebus imitator | reverse complement strand
TTTTTTGAGACGGAGTTTCGCTCTTGTTGCCCAAACTGGAGTGCAATGGCACAATCTCGGCTCACCACAACTTTCACCTCCGGGGCTCAAGCGATTATCCTGTCTCAGCCTCCCGAGTAGCTGGGATTACAGGCATGCACCACCATGCTCAGCTAATTTTGTATTTTTAGTAGAGACCAGGTTTTTCCATGATGGTCAGGCAGGCCTAGAACACTTGACCTCAAGTGATCTGCCCACTTTGGCCTCCCAAAGTGCTGAGATTACAGGCAAGAGCCACCACATCCTGCCCATTCCATTTCTTACATTTTTTTTTCTCTCATTGCATGCAAAATTGAGTTGCAAGACTTAATTTAATGTTTAATTTTCACATTTAAAATCCTTTTCGAATTCCACGCAAATCCAAGTTCAGAAGCCACCATGCTCCGTTTGTTCCAGAAATTCCAAACTTTCTTTTTTTGTTGACTGACTTTGGCCTTTTTCCTAGAATGTCTTGCCCTCTCCTCTAACTATAAAAGCCTTTATTATGCTTTAAGATCCAATTCTTTTTTATTATTTATTTTATTTTGTTGTTTATTTGTTTTGCCAAAATTGTGAAACCCCATCTTAAGAGTCTTGCTCTGTCACTCACGCTGGAGTGCTGTGGCGTGATCTTGGCTCCCTGCAACCTCTGTCTCCCAGGTTCAAGTGATTCCCCTTCAGCCTCCCGAGTAGCTGGGGATTATAGGCATGCACCACCATGCCTGGCTAATTTTGAATTTTTAGTAGAGATGAGGTTTCATTATTTGGCCAGGCTGGTCTCGAACTCCTGACCTCAGGTGATCTACCTGCCCTGGCTTTCCAAAGTGCTGGGATTACAGGCATGAGCCACCATGTTCAACCTAAGATCTAATTCAAATGGTATCTCCTCTGTGTGACTTCTACAAACTTAGGTAAAGCAAATTTCTCTGTTTCCTGGGCCCTCAGGACTAATATCTGTTTACGTCTCTCCCTCTCACAGTAGACTGAGAAAATCCTTCAATACAGTGACTATCTTGTTTATCTTTGTAATCCCATTGCTAACCACATTGAGACATCCTGTAAATATCTGTTTATACAAATAATTAAATTATGCATATACCTAATTCAGATTTAAAAATATATTGATACATTATTGGTATATGAAAGAGGGTTACCTCTTGACTATATTTCATAGATTCCAGTCACCCATGTTTATGCATGCTTTAGCTATATTTTGAAACTTTTTATAAGATTAAATTTTTATATGTTTTTATGAACTTTTTATAAACTTTCTAATCTCAACGTGAATGTATTATGTAGGCTGAATAAGGGTAACCCAATTAAGCTACACATTTTATACTGATGAAAATCGAAATTTGTTAAATGTCATCTTATCTGTCTTAACTAACTGGAAGAAGTAGCAAATATATTCATTTGTTGGAAGCCAGAATTAATGAAAGTACTTAATGTTTACAGCAGGCTATGAAAGACCATAGGAAGATCTTGGGGCTATTTGCTTAATTTTTTTTTTTTTTTTACCTTTTAACATACTGCAAACATGTCATTTGCGTAGGAGAGAAAAAAATCTTTTTCTTTTACCCTTTTAGGTACACAGCAGGAGCCCATGTTAGAAAAGACAGATTAATAAGAATTTTTTAAAAGATATTTTAACATGTATATCTTTTATATGCATGGGTGAAACTTAGGGATGAGTAAATTCAAATAGGTGGCTAGAAATGGGCTTAGATACCATCTTTAGGTAAAACAAAGAACAAAGGTGGTGAGAGAGGCAAGTTAAGGGAAGGTGACTAGGAAAAGAATAATAACAGGGGTAAGGTTTGTTGTGTAAAGTAAGTACCCTCTCCATTGATAAGAATTTTTTTGTGTCTTCTCTTCCTGGTACAGAGAAAGAGAGAGAGAGAGACCCTTACAAATGGAAATTTTCTTTATACATGTAAATTTCTCTTACAAAAGAGTGACATATTCTGTTTTCAGAGGTTTTCCTGTGTATGCTATTTCTCAAAATAATCAGCTCCAAATAATACTTAGGCCTAAAGGCATATTTTGGGTGTCCCACAGTCATAATTTGTGGTGATTTTTCTGGTCTCTTACGCCTGCTACTTGCTTGTTCAAATCTGTTCAGTGGCTAACCTGAATCTAACCAATGCTGTTATCTATTGAGTGTTTTAACTAATCTCTTGTGATCAACTTATTTTTAGAAATGGCAAAATTGAGTTATTTTTGAAGTTACTGTAGGAAAATTTGTGGTTTGTATGTTGTCCTTACTCTTTTTAAATTACTTTATATTTTAAATTTATAAATTTTTATGTATTTGTTGTCGCAACATAATATTTATTTGTTTGTTTTTTTATTTTTGAGATGGAGTTTCAGTCTTGTTACCCAGGCTAGAGTGCAGTCACACGATCTCGACCCACTGCAATCTATGCCTGTGGGGTTCAAGCGATTCTTCTGCCTCAGCTTCCTGACTAGCTTGGATTAGAGGCACCTGCCACCACGCCTGGCTACTTTTTATATTTTTA
>NW_016107737.1:1564010-1582450 GCF_001604975.1 Cebus imitator | reverse complement strand
TGCCTGAACCCGGGAGGCGGAGGTTGCGGTGAGCCGAGATCGTGCCATTGCACTCCAGCCTGGGTAACAAGAGCAAAACTCTGTCTCAAAAAAAAACAAAAAAAAACAAAAAAAAAACAAAAAAAGTCTCTACACTTTTATTCCATTCTTCCTCCAACATTTTGTATCTCTGATGTCACAATTCTCATCTTTTTATACTACATGTCCCTTAACAAATGATTGTATCTATTATTAATAGTTCTGTCTTTTAACCATTATATTTAAGATTTAAGTGTTTTACACACTACCATTACATTATTATAGTGTTCTGAATTTTACTTATTTACCAATGAGTTTTATACTTTGACATTTTTATGCTACTTATTAGTATCCTTTTATTTTAGCTTCAAAAATTTCCTTTAGAATTTCTTGTAAGACAGGTGTGGTAATGACAAACTCCTTCAGCTTTTATTTTTGGGTAAAGTCTTTATCTCTCCTTCATTTCTAAAGGACAGCTTTGCTGGATATAGTATTCTTGGCTGCCAGGTATTTTTCTTCAGTGCTCTAAATATATAATCCCACTCTCTCCTGGACTGTAACGTTTCTGTTGTGAGCCATATTGAAACGCCTTTATATGTTATTTGCTTCTTTTTTCTTGTTGCATTTAGAAACTTCTCTTTTTCTTTGATTTTTGACAGTTTGATTACAATATGTCTTCAGTTAGTCTTGTCTGCCTTACTTACTGGTCTGTCATTTAGAGCAACCAATAAATTTTCTTTATTACTTTAGTTACTTTGTGTTGAGTTTTCTATTACTTGAAAAAAAAAAGCATTCTATATACATGTGTGAATGAACGGCAAGGTGGATAAGATTCTTTGAGAAATATATTTTGGTTTTCTTGTTTGAATAGAAATGTGTTTGGTGCATAGTGTTACAAAATAAGTAATAAAGCCGTACAAGGAAATCTTGACTCCAAATGCTACACATTATAGTTTGTTCATCACATTATTTCTCTGTTTTCTTTTTTGAGACAGAGTCTTGCACTGTCACCCAGCTGAAGTGCAATGGCATGATCTCAGCTCACTGCAACCTCCATCTCCTGGGTTCATGCAATTCTCCTACCTCAGTCTCCCAAGTAGCTGGGATTACAGGCATACACCACTACACCTGGCTATTTTAGTGTGTTTTTAGTAGAGATGGGGTTTCACTATGTTGGCCAGACTAATCTCAAGTTCCTGATCTCGAAATCTGCCTGTTTCAGGCTCCCAAAGTGTTGGGATTACAGGTGTGAGCCACCATGCTCAGCCTCCAACAAATTTTTATGATCAGAGTTTATTTTGGTTTGTTTGTTAGGAAGAATCATCCTTGGTAAACTCAAAATTGGGCAGTTTCAAAGTTGTTTTTATTATATTGTTTGTGATATAATGACCCAAATGTGCCAGTGGGATGGCAGAAGCTCAGCTGAGCTGGAAGAGCTGAGCTGCCAAGCATTGAAATTTTTAATTATAGCAATAAGCCAAAAATGAAAGCATTAAGTCAATAATCACTAACTGAGATGGCATAAACAAGAAGTTAAGCATTGTTTATGCCATCTTAGTTAGTGATTATTGACTTACCGCTTTCAGAGAAAACACCAGTTCCCCCTGTTTTGTGTTCCCCATAAAATGGCACACTGGTTAGGCAGATCACACAGGTGTGGGGTCTTCTTACTGCTGAGGGAATAACAAGCAACAGGTTCTGGTATTTTTAAGGGCTCTGGTATGCTTAAAAGGACCTCTTGACCTTTCTTGGTTTTGTGTAAGTTTTTTGGTGCTGCCATAACAAAATACCACAAACTCTTTGTTTTAGACAGCAGAAATAAATTTTCTCACAGTTCTGGATGCTAGAAGTCCAAGATCAAAGAGTTACAGGTTTGGATTCTTCTGAGGCCTCTCTCCTCAGCTTGAAAATGGCCACCTTCTCCCTGTGATGGTGAGGATCAAGGGGAGGGCTAAGAGTAAAAAAGTGCTAGGTACTGAGTCAAAGTGGGAAAATGTGTCTGCAAGTTTTCCTTTCTCTTCTCTCATATGGATCTCAGAAGAGGCACCTGAAAGAACCTCTACCCAATACCTCAGATAAAGAGGCTTAGGAATGAACACATGGAGGATAGAAACATAAGTATGTGAAGAACATAGTTAATTAGTGGAGCCTGGGTTTTTGACTGCAACTCCTTTCAGAGACTCCCAGTCTGGTGTGTGGGGAGAGCAGTTTTCCATATGTGGGTCCTCATATGTAGATTATGGTCAGGCTTGAAAAATGACACACTGGTTTTTAACAACTAGGAGCTAGACTCCTCAAAAGGAAAGACAGAATTTTTTTTTTTTAATTCCAAATTCCTGAGAATTTTCATGAACATTTTCTAATGTGTTATGTGAATACCTGATCTATCTCAGGGATCAGGGTTAAATTATCCATTAATATTCCTGCTTTTGTGGGTTTTACTGTTTCTTTTTGAAAGTCCATGGGTTCAAAGACTTTTAAATGGAATACAATTTACATGGTATTGTAAAACTCAGTAGGCAATGTCCAACAAGAAACTAGCTGCTCTATAATCAACAAAGCTTGGTGTCACATATTCTGTAATTTAAAAATACCAAAGAAGAATAAAGATCTCTAATGATTTGCTCCCTGGAAAATCAAGTGACTCTTTTATAGATAATCAACACTATTTTTCTTTTTGTTTGAGATGGAGTGTCACTCTGTCACCCAGGCTAGAGTTCAGTGGTACGACCTTGGCTCACTGCAACCTCCACCTCCTGGGTTCCAGTGATTCTCCTGCCTCAGCCTCTTGAGTAGCTGAGATTTCAGGTGCATGCCACCAGGCCTGGCTAATTTTTGTATTTTTAGTAGAGAGGGGGTTTCACCATGTTGGTCAGGCGGGTCTTGAACTCCTGACCTCGTAATCTGCCTGCCTCGGCCTCCCAGAGTGTTGGGATTACAGGCATAGCCACCGCTCCCCGGGCAACATTTTATTTCTGAAGATAAATTCTGTAATACTTTCTAGATCCTAAATGTTACACCTGACATGCATTTTCAAACTCTTCCAAATTCATATAACCTCAATGGCTTTTTTTTCCCCCTGAGGGAGTCTTGCTCTGTTGCCCAGGCTGGAGTCCAGTGGTGTAATCCTGGCTCACTGCAGCCTCTACCTCCTGGGCTCAAGGGATTCTCCTGCCTCAGACTCCCAAGTAGCTGGAATTACAGGCATGCACCACCCTGCTGGGGCAATATTTGTATTTCTAGTAGAGACGGGATTTCACCATTTGGCCAGGCTGATCTCGAACTGCTGACCTTAAGTGATTCGCCCGCCTCAGCCTCCCAAAGTGCTGGGATGGCAGGCATGAGCTACTGCACTCAGCCTGCCAATGGCTTTTTAAATGTTTTTTTGAAGTTTACCAACTCACAATACGTTCTACTTTCCCGATACCTTGCTGAATGCCACAATAACTCAGTTTTCTTGAGCGTCATAGGATCTTCTTTGCTGAGCACAAGGGAAATGATAAAGGGAGTGGGATTTTTGGGGTACACTGAGTATTAAAAAAGCTTTAAATTTTGATGGTTTAAATTGGAGTGTCATGGACATTGGCCAACCCGACTGGTAAAAAATATTTTTTCTTACAGTATTGTTTTTATATACCACTGTTAAAATTTATAGGAGGCCACTGGTTTGGATGAGCTCTTGCTCCAGGCCTGAGAGACCAAGCCAAAATGAAGTCACTCACATTAAAATTCTTTGTCACCAAGGCAGAACTTAGTGGTTTCTCTGACCTTCCAAGAAATCAGGAGAGCAAGAGATAGTAGCCAAATCCCCAAACAGGCCAGTTTTAGCTGGCATAATAAGAAGGTACCCTCTGCCTTAACCTTTACAGAGAAAGTAACTTTGAGATGATCAATTTACTTTTTGTTCTGTGTTTCTGCTTTTTTAAACGCTTTTCTGCCTATAAAACCAATCTTCTCTGCTCAGCTCATTGGAATACTTATTCTATTTTATAGAATGAGGTGTTGCCCGATTATAGAATCACAAAGCCAATTAAGATCTTTAAATCTGTTGTAATTCTGTCTTTTGACACTGCATAGTGAGGTTGTGTTCTTTTCCTACAACAATCTGGTGCACTTTTGGTGAAATGTAGAGCAACCCAGACCTGAGAATAGCAGCACTTAACTAACTCCAGGACATAAGATGAGTGCACACATGATATAAACCTTAGTGTCTCTGTATTACCAAAAAGTACAAGAACTAAACAGTTTTTAAAACAAGGCAGTTTTTTTTTTCTTACTGAATTTTAAACTCACATAATACATTTAATTTGGGGCTGCTAAGAACAAACCATAGGCCAATTAATTGATAAAAGATTTGACTTTAAGGGAGGGCCCTAAAAGGAAAGAAAAATTTGTCTTTAAAACTTTGCTTAATAGGGCGCTGGGCATAGTGACTCACACCTGTAATCCCAGCACTTTGGTAGGGCTAGGCAGGAAGATCACGAGGTCAGGTGTTTGAGAGCAGCCTGGCCAATATGGTAAAACCCGATCTCTAATAAAAATACAAAAATTAGACGGTGTGGTGGTGAGTGCCTGTAGTTCCAGCTACTTGGGAGGCTGAGGCAGGAGAATTGCTTGAACCTGGAACGTGTAGGTTGCAGTGAGCCGAGATCACACCACTGCACATCAGCCTGGGTGACAGAGCAAGACTCCATCTCAAAAACAAAAAAAACCCCTCTTTGCTTAATAGTAAAATTCCTGGTTTTATTAAGATAATGGTGCACAGTAAGAAGGGGAACGTTAAAGCAAACTAACAACTTCCTTCTTGGTTGAAAGACTCATTTTTCAATCTCATTTATTTTCCACAGCAAATATTCCAAATCAGAAGATTTTTTATTTATTCCAAAAATTTATTCCAAATTGGAATAAATTTTTTATGTTTCAAAATGTGATTTCAAAAGTTGGAAAATTCATCAGTTCTGTAGTGGTAAGTACAGTTATTACAAAATGTGATGTTATGTATTGGGACACTGTATATTTGAGTCCATGAAATATTTGAAAATTTTGCCCTACAATTAATTCTTTTTTTTTTTTTTTTTTTTTTTTTTTTTTTTGAGATACAGTCTCACTCTGTTGCCAGGCTGGAGTGCAGTGGCACAATCTCAGCTCACTGCAACCGCTGCCTCCTGGGTTCAAGAGATTCTCCTGCCTCCGTCTCCAGAGTAGCTGGGACTACAGCTGTGCACCACCACACCCACCTAATTTGTGTATTTTTAGGAGAGACAGGGTTTCACCATGTTGGCCAGGATGGTCTCGATCTCCTGACCTCATGATCTACCCATCTTGGCCTTCCAAAGTGCTAGGATTATAGGCTTGAGCCACCATGCTTGGCCTAAAATTAATTCTTTATATAAAATATTTTGGGCAGCACCCAAGTAATCTGGAAAAATGAATAATGAATAGAGATTTGTCCTCTTGACCTTCCTTGGTTTGTTGGTACTGCCTTAACAAAATGCCACAAACTGGTGGGTCAGACAGCAGAAATTAATTTTCTCACTGTTCTGGGGGCTGGAAGTCCAAGATCAAGGAGTTAGTGGGTTTGGCTTCTATTGAGGCCTCTCTCCTTGGCTTGCAGACAGCCGCCTTCTCTCTGTCCTCGCATGGCCTGTCCTCTGTGCAGGTGCATCTCTAGTTTCTCTTGTTTAAGTCCATATTTTCTCTTCAGACAAGGACATCAGTCAGATAGTATGAGGGCCCACCCTCATGACCTCATTTAACCTTCATTATCTGTTTAAAGGTCATATCTCCAAATACAGTCACATTCTGAGATGTGGGTGGTTCGTGCTTCAACATGTGAATTTTGGGGGAGGGGAAGGGCATAATGGTGCACATAACAGGTTGCTATGAAAGTATATCTCACATAATATCCAGCTCTCAAAAATTTAATTGTACAGTAAGTCACTTAAAGTTATCAATGGCTTCTTGCGAACAGTGACTTTAAGCAAAATGACGTATCACAAGGCCGATTTTGCTATACACAAGGTGATTATAAGTAAGAGTTAAGCTTTTATGGTATATTTCTGGTCATGAAAACATCACCAAACTCTTAAATAAAGACCAAAACACTTCTAATAGTAAACATTAAAATAAATGTGTGCTATGCATATACTTAAGAATGATTAATAAAAACAAGTATGATTGCTATTTAGCCAACTTTTATTTCAGATTAAGGTTGCTGGTACATGGAGCCTGTCTAGGCAGCTCAGGGTAGAAGACAGGAACGAGCCCTGGACAGGACATCATCCCATCAGAGGGCGCACTCACACACGTACTCATATCTACCCTCACTCAGACTTGGCACCATTTAGACATGCCAAGTTACCCAGTGTACACAGCTTTGGGACGTGGGAGGAAACCAGAGTGCCTGGAGAAAACCCATAAACATGGGGAGAATGTGCAAACTACATATAGACAGTGGCCACAGCTGGGAAGAGATTCTTTTTCTTATCCATGTTAAAATGATATGTTATTGAATGTAACAATGATATCTGAGGAGCAGTGTTTTGTTTTGATATAGTGTGGTTAATATTATCTAACATTATAACATTATTTTAGTGGCAAATATGAATTTGTATGACATAAAAATGATAAATATTTGTATATATGCAGTGTCTTGTTAATTCTATATTTGATTTATTTATAATTAAAATAATGATACTGATTATATACATTAAGTCCTACATTTGATTCTGCGTCAAACAATGTTTCAGCCAAAGTTTTAACAGCTCACATGTATTTACATGAATTGTTTTCTGTTAATCATATGCAATTATAAGATGCAAGGTACACACTGATTTCCCCTCAGAAAATCTTGAAGATTTTAATTGGTTATATTAGTTATGATTGCATAACAAATTACCCCAGATATTAGGCTGAAAATGCAAACACTTGTTATCGCACACAGTTTCTGAGAGCCAGAAATCTGGATCAGCTTAAGTGGGTGGTTTTGGCTCAGAGTTACTCATTTCACTGTTAACATATCAGACCTACAGTCATCTGCAGGTTTGACAGAAGCTGGAGGATCCATTTCCAAATGGCTCACTCAAGAAGCTGTTGGCTGGATGCCTTTGTTCTTCACTGCTGATGGCAGGAGGTCTCAGGGCCATGCGAACTTCTCCATAGAGTTGCTTGAGTATCAGCTCAACATGGCAGTTAACATCCGCCAGAGCAAGTGAGCCAAGGCATAGCAGGCAGAAAGCCACGATTCCTTGGAAGCCCAGTCTAGTCTTAGAAGTCACATAGCATCACTCTACCATATTCTGTTTGCTAGAAGTTAATCATTAAGTTCAGGCTTGACAGGCAGAAGGGAGTTAAACTCCAACTTCTAAAGGAAGAAGAATGGAAGCCTTTATAAAATATTTAAATCTAGCACACTGTTTTTGGGGCAAGATAATACTAATTAAGAGGATATCTTAGTCTGTTTGGACTGCTGTAACAAAATACCTTAAACTGAGTGGCTTATAAACAATAAAAATTTATTTCCTAAGGTTCTGGAGTCTGTAAGTCCAAGATCAAGATACTGTCAGTTCAAGGAGCTGTCCGGGTACTGTCCAAGATCAAGGTACTGCCAACCTTCTGGTGAGGGTTGACTTTCTGGCTCATAGATGGCACCTTTTCACAGCGACCTCATATGAGTGAGGTCCCTTTGTAGTAATGAGTGAATTGTAGCTCTGTTAGTTCTCCAAAATCTTGTTGTCTGAGACCACTGTTTGTGCTAATTTGTTACAGTAACCTTAGGAAAGTACCACAGTACCTTTGCAAGAAAACAAACTATAAGAAGACTGAAGTACTTTCAGTTAACATATTGAACATGGGAACCGGAATTTAAAGAACTACGGGGCTTAGAACATACGGAATTATTACTAAATGGGCCATGAAGTTTGCAATTCATATTTCCACTGTTTCCCTCCAACACCTGGCAGACAGGTTGCTGTCACTGTCAAAGATGCACTACCATTCCAAGTTCATTTTCATCATGGGTCTGAGGCAGCCAATAAGTCTTTGTATCAATATATATCTGCATCCAGAGTCTACACAAAGTAATTCCAATGAAATACCTGCCTTGCATCCAGCTGGCTTAGCCTATGAACCTCCATAGCTGTACAGTCCAATAGCCTATGACCTTAGATAAACACATCTCATTGAATGTCTGCTCTGCATAATGAGCCAGAGACCCATGGTCAATGAGTCCAATCACATTATAACCACCACCAAAACAAGGTACAAATCAAATCTGATCTT
Source organism: Cebus imitator (assembly GCF_001604975.1). Classification (NCBI taxonomy): domain Eukaryota; kingdom Metazoa; phylum Chordata; class Mammalia; order Primates; family Cebidae; genus Cebus; species Cebus imitator. Next base: position 1,574,152 of record NW_016107737.1, on the reverse strand, counting down.
CAAGTTGTCCAAGCTAGAAGGAAATAGGCTTACCCAAAACATTTGTGGGCTCTGGAGCAAAAGTGCAAATGGAGGCCTATTTACTAAAGGTCTAAATATCTGAATGTTATAAATACAAAACGAACAAACTGTTAAAAAAAGTATATACTAATTGCCTGCTTTGAAAAATATACCTTCACAATACAAAACACAAATGTATGTGTAAAACTATGCTTTTTATATGATTGGTAGCAAAATAATAAAGATGACTCAATTTAATTATTAATTGCATATGCCTGACTGTCTTCTTGATAAAATGGTGTTTAGATAAGTGATAAAATATAAATTTATAAGTTTTAATGTATATGTTTCCTAAAATTATATTTTCTCCATTTCAGCAATATCAATAATTACATTATACTCAATATTTTTCCCATGTTATACTCCACTTAGCAATTATCTAAAAGAGTAAAAATTTCCATTTTATCCTAAATGTATGCCTTTCATATGTTTTCATTAAAATACAAATTAAATGTAAAATATTAAAAAGTCAAAATTATTTTCAAAAAGTTATTTCTATCCCAGATTGCTCAAAATTTTAACTCAAAATTACTAATTAAACCTGAAATTCATTTATTTTTAAATACATTTACAAAAATGAAACTATTTACATTCCTTGTATTCCTCATCCATCAAATTACTAATGTAAAGTTGTCATTAAGCTTTGCACATATGTCTAAGATAACATAATACAAATTTGAGATAATATTAATCACTATTACAAAATATCCACCAGCTGCCATGTGCAATATTATAAATATCATGCTAATTAATTCCTGAATACCTCCTGGACCACATCCTGACATACTGAGAGTAAAAGATACTTAAGCACAAATCTATGGCATTTATGCTACCTGGTGTCATATCTAACAATGCTTTACATAACCCACAATCATGAAGATTTATGCCTATATTTTCTTTTAAGAATGTTATAGTTTTAGCTCTTATTAAGATTATGGTCCTCTTTGAGTTAATTTTTGTGTATACTGTGAGAAACAATTCCAACTTTATTCTTTATATGTAGATATCTAGTTTTATCAGCATCATTGGTTCATAAGACTTCTCATTGCCCATTGAATTATCTTGACACCTTCATCAAAAATCAATTGACCATAAATATGAATATTTGTTTCTGGACTCTCTATTCCAAGAACTTATGTGTCTTACCACATTAAGTTGTATTACCACACTGTCTTGATGACTGTAGCTTTTTAGTAAGTTTGAATTTGGAAAGCATGAGTGTAAGCATTCAGTCTTCCAACACTAAGTACAATGGTAGCTGTGGTTTTTCGTAGATGCCCTTTAAGTTGAGAAAGGTTTTCTTTATTCCTAGTTTGTTGATACTTTTTATCAAAAAAAAGTTGTTTGTTTTGTTAGTGTTTTTTCTACATCTGTGGAGATAATCTTGTTCTTTATTCTATTCGTGTGGATGGTGTTGTACATTAATTAACTCTTGGATGTTTTGTTAACCTTGCATTCTGAGGCAAATCTTGTTTTAAAATTCCGAGTCAGTGCTCTTTTGACACATAATGCTGAAATATACTAATAATGCCAGATAGCTTGTTATAATATTGTAGAACCAATTCTATAATGCTTGGATTTTGAGGTTTTTCAATCTGAAGACTTGATATACCTTAATATCTAACTGTGAGTTGAGATTTATTTTCCTACTTGTGTTCTCATTTCATTTTTTTTACCCCAATAACAATGAATTTTCAACTCAAATAAAAACATGAGAATTATAATCCCCAAAGTTAAAAATATAAATCACAGAAAAGTTGGCTACTGCATTAGTTTGCTAAGGCTGCTGTAGCAAAGTACCACAAACTGAGTAGCTTCAACAAGAGAAATGTGTTGTCTCACACTTCTGGGGGCCAAAAATCTGAGCTCAAGATGTTAACTGGTTGGTCCCTCCTGAGAGTTGTGAGAAAGGATATATTTCATGCCTCTCCCCTAACTACTGGTATATCTTTGGTATTTTTTGGCTGCACTCCAGTATCTGCCTCCAGCTTCACATAGTGCTTTCTGTGTCCAAATTCTCTTTTTTATGAGGACATCAGTGGATGTTAGATTAGAGCTCACTTTAATGACTGCATTTTAACTTGATTATCTCCATAAAGACTATCGCCAAATAAGGCCATTTTCTGAGTTCCTCAAGGTTAGAACTTCAACATATGAATTCAACCCAAACAGGTACCCTCTGAAAAGTGAATCAAATTATTTTCTGTAGTTTCCAGGTAAACCCTTGAAAGAAGCTTTTGGGTGCAGCAAACAACCACCATGTCACGTGCATACCTATGTAATAAACCTGCACGATCTGCACATGTACCCCAGAACTTAAAGTGTAATAAATAAATTTTAAAAAATGAAAGAAGCTTTAAAATAACAAACTTGAAAATGGTATTTCCATATTTACAGTATTTAATTCTTATTCATGAAATAAGGTAAAATACGAATTTTTGCAAATTTGAAATTTTTCGTTTGAGTCTAGAAACAGTCTGGATGAGAACTAACTGCCATATATGCTAAGACCCATTATTCTTTGCCATGGTTAGGACAGATAATTCTATAAAGGAAATGCTTATAATAATGGAATTCTAGGGATGTCAGGTGTATTAGCTGTGGCTTGATTAAGTAAACTTTTGTTGCATTGAGAGAGAAAGAAAGAAAAAGGAAAAGAAAGTGAAAAAGTGGGAGAGACAGAGAATAAACAAGAGCAGTAGACAAAGTAGAGAAAGAAGAGAAAGAGACAGCAACTCTGATAGATTAATTCTTCACTGGGGATATGACTGTCAGAGACAAATGGTTTAGAATTACCATAGATTTTAAAGTCAGATTCAAACAAAACGCTAATAAGTCTCTGTTCTGCATGGGTATCACCTTTAAGATGATATGATTTTTTTTTTCTATTTTAGGTTTTAAGGTGCTGTCAGAAGGATTCTAATCTTTTGCATCTATTTCCAAAATTTACATAATCAACTATACTGACATTTACCTAAATGTTTTATCTACTTCCTCCTATTAAACAAATCATGTTTGAGCTTTGCAAGTAGAAATCCAAGTTTAGCAATACAAACACAAGCTGAGTAAATACCAAATAATTATTAGACAACTTGTCTGGAAATTTAAAAAACTAGGACAGTAACTTAATATTCTAATTATGATCAACTACATAACTGAGAGCTTTTTATTGTTCCAATAAAGTGTATGTAAACTAATTATATGAGCTAATCTTCTAAATAAGATTAATTGTGATTAATGGAACATTAATTTAAATGGTTGTCTAAAGCTGATATTCTCCAGAGTCCATTTTTAAAACTATAACTCCTTTAAGAAATGAACATATATGTTAGACTATGTAAATTTACTTAATTTAAAAATTGTTGTTGCTAGCTTCTTGAAATGACTTTGAAATAATGTATTCCCAAGCTTTGCTTTTAATAGATACATTAAGAGTTGTTTTTATCTTCTTATTCTTAAGCAGTGGCATTACCTGGTCATAATAGAAATTATACATGTATTTAAAAGAAAACCTCTATTGAAAATGACATTTGCAGAGGTTCACAAAGATCAGAGAGCTAATATCAGCCTTCAGGGCATGCCAATATTGGGAAGGCATAAATGAATAATTTGCAAAACAATGAGTAAATCTAGGATATATACAACATATACATTAAAAATTATAAACTAAGATTGTTTTTGAAAATATCCCTCTTTCCTCACAGATTTTTAGATAGTAAAATTTGAGGCTTTGGAACAATAACTAAGGGTAATAATAGGTTTATGAACCTTATTATAATTTTTTAAGCTTACAATTTGACTTAAATTTTTAGTGCAATAAATCTTGTAGACCATGAAATTAATTTTTCTTTCTTTTCTTTCTTTTTTTTTTTTCTTGTAGGTATGGCAGAGTGTCTAGTTAGAAATCAATGATTCTTGTTGGAGAATGAAAGATGAAGGAAGACAGACGATGTTCAATATGTATTAGCTGATTATTTTGCATAAGAACACAATGTTGCAAATAGAGCAAGGATGCTTTTCCAAGTTATATATTCTGAGGCACTCCCAAAACATTAAGTTCTTAGTGCATATTTATTTTAAGCATATAATAATTTTATTTTATATAACAAGAATTAGCTACTCTAGCATTAACATCTGAAATAGGGATCTTTTGGGGAGGTATTTTGTTCACTAGTTTGGAAATTAATTTTTCTCTGGCATCATAAACCCAGCTTTCTGAGCTTAGATTTCCATCTCTATATGTTAAAGTCCTGAACTCCAATGGAACTGTATTAGGAGTTAGTGCCTTTAGATTGATAAAGTTTAATAAAGATATAAGGCTGGAGCCCTAATGCAGTATTACTGATGGCCTTAAAGAGGTCCTAGATTTGTGTCTACACAGAGAAAAAGCCATGTGAGGCCGCAGTGAGAAGTTGGTGATCTGCAAGCCAGGGAGAGAGTCTTTAGTAGAAACAAAGCCTGCTAACAGCTTTTTGTTTGTTTTTGAGATGTAGTCTTGCTCTGTTGCCCAGGCTGAAGTGCAGTGGTATGATCTCCTCTTCACCTCCTGGGTTCAAGGAGATTACAGCCACCTGCCAACATGACTAGCTAATTTGTATATTTTTATTAGAGATAAAGTTTTACCATGTTGGCCAGGCTGGACTTGAACTCCTGACCTCAAGTGATCCACCCACTTTGGCTTCTAAAGTCCTAGGATTACAGGTGTGAACCATCATGCTCGGCTGAAACTTGTTAACATCTTAATCTTGAATTTCTAGCCTCTAGAACTGTGATAAAATAAATGTCTGTTATTTAAGCCATTTAGCCTATGGTATTTTATTATGGCAGCCTTAGGAAATTAATACAAGAACACTTGAAGAAAGTGACTGTAACACTCTGGTTACATATATATAAATGCAGAAGGTCAACCGGTCTAATCTTTATTAATTGGAATCTTAGAAGAAGGATGTGACAGAAAACATACTTAAAGAAATAATGGCTGAGATAGTCTAAATATGATGAATAGTATAACCACACAGCTACAAAAAAACTCAGTGAATCCCAAGAACCATAAAAACACTCCATCAACTCCCTTATAACAAAGCATATCATATTCAAATTGCTGAAAACTAGTGGTAAAGGGAAAAATCCTAAAAGTGGTGCAAGCAGAAAAGACACAGTCTATTCAATAGAGCAAAAATAAGAGTTATTAAAGATTTATCATCAGAAACTATGTAAGGTAGAAGAAAATAAATTGGCACCTTTAAAGCATTGACAGAAAAGTTCAACCTAGAAGTCTATATTTAATGAAAATATCCTTTGAAAGTGAAAGCAAATAAAATTATTTTTGAATAAACAAAGCTGAAAGAATTCATTACAGACAACTCTGCACTAGAAGAAATATTAAATTACCCATTTTTTTAGGTGAAAGAAAAAAATGGTATCTGGTAGAAATTAGGATCTACACAGAGAAACAGCACTGGAAGTGATAAATATGCAAGTAAACAAATACTTTTTCTAATTTTAAAATTTCTGTAAAATATAATAAACTATTTAAAGGATAACAACATATGGGGTATAGAATGTACATAGAATTATTATTTTTATGTACATAGCACAACATTCAAGAATGCATATAGATTTTGATACAAGACATGACAACAACAGCACAAAATGTAGAATTTGGGAAATAGAAGTATATCATTGTAAGTCTTTCACTATACATGAGAGTAACATAGTATTATTTGAAGTTGAGTTGCAATAAACATGCTTATTTAAAACCCTATAGCAATCATTAAAAAATAAAAACAAAGATACAGTTATTAACTAATAAGCCTACAGTGTAGATAAAATGGAAAATAAAAATATGGGAGAGAATTCTTGTAATCTACCCATCTGACAACGGTCTAATATCCAGAATTTACCCGGAACTTAAACATACTTACAAGAAAAAAACAAACAACCCCATTAAAAATTGGGCAAAAGATATAAACAGATACTGTCAAAGGAACACAGTTATGCAGCCAACAGACATATGAAAAAAGCTCAACGTCACTAATTATCAGAGAAATGTGATCAAAACCATAATGAGATGCCATCTCACACTAGTCAGAATGGTGATTATTAAAAAGTTAGGAACAATAGATGCTGGCGAGGCTGTGGAGAAATAGGAATGCTTTTACACTGTTGGTGGGAATGCGAATTAGTTCAACCATTGTGGGAGACAGTATGGCAATTCCTCAAGGATCTAGAACCAGAAATACCATTTGACCCAGCAATCGTATTACTGGATATACTGTATACCCAAAGAATTATAAATCATTCTACTATAAAGAAACATGCATGTATGTTTATTGAAGCACTATTTACAATAGCAAATAAATGGAACCAACCCAAAGGCCCATCAATGATAGACTGGATAAAGAAAATGTGGTACATATATGCCATGGAATACTATGTAGACATAAAAAGGAATGAGATTATGTCCTTTGCAGGGACATAGATGAAGCTAGAAGCCATCTTCCTCAGCAAACTAACACAGGAACAGAAAACCAAACACTGCAAGTTCTCACTCATAAATGAAAGTTGAACATTGAGTTCTCAATGCTGCAATCTACCCATCTGACAAAGGTATAATATACAGAATTTACATGTAACTTAAACATATTTACAAGAAAAACACAATCTCATCAAAAGGTGGGTAAAGGATATGAAGAGATACTTCTCAAAAGAAGACAGCTACACAGCCAACAAACATATAAAGAAAAGCTCAACATCACTAATTATGAGAGAAATGCAAATCAAAAGCACAATGAGATTCCATCTCACACCAGTCAGAATGGCAATTATTAAAAAATTAGGAAACAATAGATGCTGGTGAGTCTGTGGAGAAATAGGAACATGTGTCTAGACACTTTGTGTCTCATGGACATGGAGAGGGAAACAACACACACCAGGGCCTGTTGGGGGATGGGGGGTGAGGAGACGGAACTTAGAGGGCAAGTCAATAGGTACAGCAGACCACTATGGCACACGTATACCTATGTAACAATCCCGTATATTTTGCACATGTATCCCAATTTTTTAGAAGAAATGAAAAAAATATGTACATAAGAATAAAAATACACACAATCTCAAATGAAGGTGCTGAAAAAGAATAAAGTGTATAAAAAACAGATGAATAAAGGAAAACACAAATAACAAAGTAGTAAAGACAAACCAAACTATATCAATACTTAAATTATATGTAAATGTTCAATACACTCCAATTATAAGATATTAATGATCAGACTATATGAAAAAAACACGACCTGATTATATGGTGTATCCTAGAAACTCAGTTTCTGTATAAAGACATATATGAATTTAAAGGAAACAAATGAGCAAAAGATCTGTCATGCAAACATGAAGATTAGAAAACAGAAGCATGTATGTGAATATCACATAAAATAGATTTCAGAAAAAGGAATACTACCAGGCATGAAGATGACAGTTTATAATGATAATAAATGGATTCATCCATCAAAAAGACATAAAAATCCCCAGTGAATATACATCAATAAGGGAGCTTTAAAATATGTACAGTAATAACTGTCAGAAGTGAAAGGAGAAATAGACAAATCCACAATTGTAACTGGAGGTTCTGTGGATCTACTTACACTAGTTGATAGAGCAAGAAGGCAAAACATCAGGAAGCATACAGAAGATTTGAACTGTTAACCACTGTGTACCAAACTAAACTACTGAACGTTTGTGGAAGACTTCATCCAAAAAAATCAAAACACAAATGTTTTTTGAATACACAAAACATTCACTAAAATGTGTCATAAACTGGTTCATAAAGCAGGTGTGGATACATCTTAACAGAAATTATACATTGTAATGTAAAGAAAAATAAATATTTGATCTTTCCTGACATATAGCTCCTAAAATCTTTAGAATCTTTGGAATGATAAGAGTATCTTTAATATGTAAATGAGACGATTGGTGGTTGTGAACATCTAGATAGCTCCAGAATGGTGACCGGTCACTAGAAAGACCAAAGCATGATTAGAGAGTTGGAAATTTCAGCTCCACACCCTGACATCAGGAAAAGGAGATGGCCTGGAGATTGAGTTAATCACCAATGCTCAATTATTTAACCAATCATGCCTACTTAATGAAACCTCCATAAAACCCCTAAGTGATTTGGTTTTGAGAGCGTGTAGGTTGGTGAACATATCTAGGTGCTGGGATGGTGGCATGCCCAGAGAGGGCATGGAAGCTCTGAGCCACACCCCATGCCCTGTATACTTTGTCATATGTGTGTCTTCCATTTTGGTGTTTCTGAGTTATATCCTTTACAATAAACTGGTAATATTGTAAAGTGTTTTCCTCAAGTCTGTGAGCTGTTCAAATAAATGGTCAAATCCAAAGAGGGGTCATAGAAGCCCCTGATTTATAGCTGGCTGCTCAAAAGTATAGGAGGCTCTGAATTTCAACTGGTATCTGAGGTGGGGGCAGTCTTGTGGGGTCTGCCATAACCCTGGGTGTATAAAGTTAGAATGGAATTAAATTGTAGGATACCTAGTTGGTGTCTAGAGGGTCAGAGAATTGGTTGGTGTGGGGCGGATATTCAGTGTCAGAAGTATTGTGAGTAAAAGAGTCCATACATATTATCTTCCTTGACCACACAAAATTAAATTAAAAGCCAATAACAGAAGACATGAGGAAAATCCCCAAATATGGAAATTCAGCCCATGGCTTAAATAATAAATCACACAAAAAATTGAAATTTTTTTTTAGTGAAATGAAAAAATGTATTAAACATTGTGGTTGGCATGGTGGCTCATACCTATAATCCCAGCACTTTGAGAGGCCCAGGCAGGAGAATTACCTGAGCTCATGGGTTCAAGACCAGCCTACACAACATGGCAGAAAAACCATCTCTATAAAATATCAAAAAATTAGCTGGACATGTTGGTGAGTGCCTGTAGTTCCAGTTACTAAGGAGGCTGAGATGGGAAAATCGCTTGAGCCCCAGAGGTTGAGGCTGCAGTGAGCGGAGATTGTGCTACTGCACTCCAGCCTGGGCAAGGGAATAAGACTCTATCTAAAAAATAAAAAATAAAAAAAAGAGTGTATATGCAAAGAAGTTATGATAGTCAAAAAGAATTTTGAGAAAGAACAATTCAGGACTTAATATTATCCAATGTGAAGATTTACTATAGTAATCAAGACAATGAGATTCTAACATTAGAATGTAAAAACACATTAATTGAATAGAATAGAGAGTTCAGAATCTGTAAACACACACCCCCCCACACACATTTAACCAATTTTCAATGAGGTGCCAAGGAATAATGGAGGAAAAATAGTCTTCTCAACAAATGGTGCTAGAATAACCAGATATCCATAAGAAAAAAAATGAAACCCAACCTCTATATCATACCATACTCAAATATTTACTTGAAATGAAGCATAACATATAAAGTTATCAATATAAATAAAGTGAATATTTAGAAAGCTATAAAACTAAAATAATAGGAGAAAAACTTCCTGGTCTTGGGATAGGCAAAATATTTTAGGTAGGCCACCAAAAACATGAACTACAGAAGAAAAAATACCTAGCAAATTAATTGGGCTTCATTCATAAAGGTTAAACCTTTTGTTCTTTGAAAGATAACATTAAGAAAATAAAAGATAGGCCATGAGCCAGGAAAAAATATTTTCAATGCATAGACAGTTATGTGCTGCAAAATGACATTTTGATTAGTGGACTACATACATGATAGTGGTCTCATAAGGTAATAATGAAACCAAGGCCAGGTGTGGTGGCTCATGCCTGTAATCCCAGCACTTTGGGAGGCTTAGCTGAGTGGTTCACAAGGTCAGGAGTTTGAGACTAGCCCAGTCAACATAGTGAAACCCCGTCTCTACCAAAAATACAAAAAATTAGCTGAGCGTGGTGATGGACACATGTAGGCTCAGCTACTTGGGAGGCTGAGGCATGAGAATGCTTGAACCTGGGAGGCGAAAGCTTCAGTGAGTCGAGATTGTGCCACTGCATTCCAGCCTGGGTGACAGAGTGAGACTTCGTCTCCAAAAAAAAAAAAAAAAAAAAA
>NW_016107737.1:1525298-1563510 GCF_001604975.1 Cebus imitator | reverse complement strand
GTTTCGCCATGTTGGCCTGACCTCAGGTGATCTGCCCGCCTCAGCCTCCTAAAGTGCTGGGATTACAGGGATGAGCCATTGCAGACAGCCTACCTTCTTAATTTCTTTCTCAGCCAGTTCATTATTCGTGTATAGAAATACTGATTTTTGTATATTGATTTTATATCCTGAAAATTTACTATATTTATGTATTATATCAAAAAGTTTTTTGTTTGGATTTGTTTAGGTTTTTCTAGATAAAAGATTACGTCAGGTGCAAAAAGGGACAATTTGAGTTTGCTTACCATTACTGGTGGTATTATGTAGTGATAGCATTTAATAGAGATCATTTAATATTGTTTGGCATTTTTCCATATTGGTAGCATTTGAGTCTTTTCTCTTTCTTATTTGTATGATTGCTTTATGATGGGTTTTTTACTTTTGTGTGTTTTCATGATAACAGATACCGTATTTTTGCTTACAGGTGTAGAATTCCCTTAAGCATTTATTATGGGACCAGTCTAGTGGTAATGAATTCTTACAGCTTTTGCTTTTTTGGGGAAAGAAAGATTTTTATTTCTCCTTAATTTCTGAATGTTAACTTTGCCGAGTATAGTATCCTTGAATGACATTTTGTGTTTTTATTTCAGCATTTTGAATACAACACACCATTCTCTCCTGGCTTGTAAGGTTTCTGTTGAGAAATCTGCTGTTATTCTGACAGGAGTTTCCTTATGAATAACTAGATAACTTTCTTTTACTGTTTTTAAAATTCTCTTATCTTTGACTATAAAGTGCCATGAATAAGACCTTTTTGCATTGTATCTGTTTGGAGATCTCTGAGCTTCTTGTATCAGGATATCCAAATTTTTTGCTAGACTTAGAAAGTTTTCCGCCATTAATGCATTAAATAATTTTTCTATCCTTTTTGTTTTCTTTTTGCCTTCTTGGACACTGGAAATTTGAACATTTTATGATGTCCTGTACTCCCATAGGCTTTGTTCATTTCTTTAATTTTTTAAAATTTTTTTATCTGACTATGCTATTTCAGAAGACCTATCTTCAAGTTCTGAAATGTTTTCTTCTGCTTGATTTACCCTATTCTTGGAACTTTTGAATGTATTTTATATATCATTTAATAAATTATTCCTTTCCAATTTTTTTTTTCTAGTTTTAAAAAATAACACCTTTTTGGTAGCTTTCTCATTCATTTCCTGAATTACTTTTCTGATTTCTTTGTATTGTTTTTCTGAATTCTCTTAGATTTCACTGAGTTTCTCTAACATCATTTTGAATTATTCTGGGATTTCAAAATTGTTTTTCAATTGGGTCCTATTGCTGAAGAATTACTGTGTTATTTGAAGGCATCTTATTTCCTTGTTTAAAAAATTTCTTGTGTCTCTACATTGATATCTACACATTTGGTATAACAGTTGCTTCTTTCAATTTTCTGATTTTGCTATCATAGGGCAGGACTTTTTTCCTGAAAATATATCTCTGGTGTTGATTGGATAGGGTACTTGGCTTTGATTCTCGATGTATGCAGTGGTATGATCGCCATATGATTTCTTAGCTCTAAATGGCATCAATAATGTCTGTAATTTCCTCAGTGGTTTAAAGTGTGGTGGTTAGTGGAGGCTGTGGTGAAGTTTTATTAGGGACTTGGACACCAGGTGGGCCTCTCCTTGAGCCCCAGTGGTGGCAGCAGTGAGCCACACATTCTTGTCCTTGGGCCCAAGTATGTTGTATATTGCCACTAGTGTTCTAAGTTCAAGCTGACTCTTGGGCCTCAAGGAGACTTACTCTGGTGCCAGTAGTGGCAGCCATGGGCTTGGTGGGTGGACAGGTTCTTGTGCCACTGGGAAACAGGTATGGTCTTGGTAATGTTAGTAGCAGTGGCAGGATAATTCTCTGGATCCCAAACAATTTGTGTTGGTGTTGGTGGTGGCTGAGATGGGCTGGGTGAGGCAATTCCCAGCTTGGTGGTGTGTGTGGGTGGCTGTGGTGGTAGCAGCAAGTTGGGTGGGACAAACTTCACACCTTCAAAAGGAATGCTCAGGTGCTTACGGTGATGGATTGCTCTGTGTGGTCCCCAGGCCCCTCAATGGTGTGCTTAGGCACTGGAAAATCAAAGATGGGCCAGGAAGGCCTGTCCTCAAGCCCCATGGTGGTGTGTGCAGGCACTGTGATAGTCAGGGGGAGATCTCCAGGCCCCCAGCAAAATGCTTGGGTTGGACAGCAGTGACTGTACTTTAGTACTTTAGCAGCCCCAGCTGCTTTCAGTGGCAGCAGCTATATTTAGGTGCATGGGGAATACCTGTTTTTCTCTTGTTTTTTCAAGGTGGTGGTAGGTCACAGTGGCAGTTGCTGCTGGTGGGACATGTAAAATGCACAGTTGGCAGCTGGCAGCAAGGAACTACCAATGGCCCACACTTCAGCCGTGGCTGAAGTGAGAGGACTACAGGCGGGGAATGTCAATGACGCTGCAACAATATGGAGATGCAGTAGCTGTTGGTATCTTCAGCCAGGGAATGTGGATCACTGAGGGCCACTCACTCTTTACCTACATTAAGGAGTCTCCCTAGGCTCTTAGAAGATCCCAGATGATCAGGTTGTCTTGTTTCCATCTCCTTCCTTGCTTTAGGTGTTTCCCATCACTTCTCTGGACAGATATTTGAGTACCAAATAAACAGATCAAATAAACAATATTTGAGTAACACTATTCTTTGTGTTACTCTTATTCTTTGTCCATAGCCATGTTTTTCTCTTTTGTGTAAGCATATGTAAGATTCTTACTTTTGATATATATATATATATACACACACACACACACACACGTATATATTTTTTTGAGACACAGTCTTGCTCTGTTGCCCAAGCTGGAGTGCAATAGCACGATCTTGGCTCACTGCAACCTCCACCTCCTGAGTTCAAGCAATTTTCCTCCCTCAGCCTTCCAAGTAGCTGGGATTACAAGTGCCCACCTCCACAGATGGCTAATTTTTTGTATTTTTAGTAGTGATGGGGTTTTACTGTGTTCACCAGGCTGGTTTCGAACTCCCGACCTCTCAAAAGTGCTAGGATTACAGGCGTGAGCCACCACAGCCAGACTCCTATTTTATATTCTTTATCTTATAAGTTAACACAGGAATCCTTTAGGGATTTAATTATGTTGTTTTTAAAAAACCTTTCTAATGACTCTTGTTTTTATTGTTTCTAGTAGTAAGCCTATATATATATATATATATATATATATATATGGTCTTTATCTAGTGTTGTGCTCATAAACTGGTTCCCACATTAAAAAGCCAAATTTGTTTGCCCATGTCTATGGTGTAAATGTTCCCATGATAGTCAATTTTGATCCGATGTGTCAGTTAGTATTACCAGTTTGACATCACCGAATGTGAAGTTGAAAAGAGGTGCACACAATTGACTCTCTCAAGTAAGTCTTCATGAGACAGCTTCAGAACACCACAACCTTTATCTGTAGAAATCCTACTACATTAGGATTGGGAATCCATTCTTAATAGGGAATTTGCCTTTGCTTTTGTTGGGTACCTGGAACTCTTCCCAATGTCAGATCATTTTATATTAATTTCTTAGCTCTTTTGGAGCATGCAGATAGTTTTGAGTTGGATCCACAAATTTATTTGAGGACTGCTTCTTTTTTTGTTGTTATATTTTTATTTTTTTAATTGTATATATTTATAAGTTACAATGTGATATTTTGATATGTATATACATTGTGGGAGGATTGCTTCTGTTAACAGGTTCTCAGAGGAGATGTTATTTTTGCATTTTCCTTCACTCAAGGCCAAAAAATAGTTTCCTAGTTATATACTTTTGCAAGGCTAATATTTTTATATTCAGCCCCCCATTCAGAGTGTAACCCTTTAGGCTCTTGGCTTTATTCAACATTTCAACTTCAATTCTCTATTTTGTAAAAGCCTAAGACTCTCAGCTATTAAAACCCAAGTCTCTTGCTTTTTGGAGGTCAGCCAATGCCCTTGGGGTAGCTGCCAACTTTAGTGCCTGCTTACTAGTCTAGATTCACTCTGGGATCCTTCACTTCTGAATACTTTCTTATTCTCTTGTGAGCTTAACTATGCATTTAAAATAATTTTGAAAAAAAAAAAAAAGTCTATCTAGAGTTTTAAAGTGTTTTGTAATGGAAAGATTTCAAGGATACCTAGACTGTAATATTTCCAGAAGCAGAGTTCCCATTTTAAATTTCTAAAACTCTATCCGCCTTTTCTGGTTATCTATCCCTGCATAACAAATATTACAAACAGGATTTGTAAGAACAATCAATTGATTATGTTTATGATCTGTGGGTTAAGAATTTGAACAGGGCTCAGCTGGGTAATTCTTCTGCTCTAAATGTCATCGGCTGGTTCATTTGTGTTTTTCAGCTGGAGGCTTACCTGGTTTGGAGGTCTAAGAGGGTTTCACTCACATTTCTGGTGCCTTGGCAGGAACAGCTGGAAGTCTCAATTCAGTTGATTTGTTCTATCTGTCTATATAGTCTCAGAGCCCACCTTTATCATCTCTCCGGCAGAGTAATTGTATTTCCTAACATCATCACTCAGGGCTCAAAGAGTAAATGTTCCAAGAATCAGAAGTGGAAGCTGCCAATTTCTAGGTCTGAAGGTCTGGACATTGTCACTTTTGTTATATTCTATTGGTCAAAATAGTCCTTGAGCCCAGATTGAAGAGAAGGAGGCAATATACAGATTACCTAGTCTCACATTTTTCCTCAAAAGATGAAGAAGCCAGGATCTAGAGATAGAGATCAAATAAATTGCCACAGTCACACTGTGGCTAGTGTCATGCTTTGGATCTAGTAAAGAATAGCCCAGCTTCTGCGAATAAAATTGTGCAATTGGAATAGACCCGGGAATCATTGCTATCGATGCTGATAGGAAATCTAGAAGATAGAACAGTTAATTATAACCAGGAAGTATGCCAACAGATAACAGGTCGTGGTTTTACACATTAGTTGGTCTGCAGTTCACTGTTTAATAAGTAGGTGTTCCAATAAGGGAATAAAAAACTGGTGATATGCAGAAATGAAAGAGACAATTAATTAAACAGATATTTGAGGATCACTATGCTCCAGGGACTGAAGCCCTAGTGAGTCCAGGACAGTCACAATGCAGTTCCTGGCCTTGGAGGGCTTAGGAATTGGGCAAGCAGAGGGCAAGCAACCAGAAAGTCTATCAACAGGGAATAAGGTCCTAGCTGTTGGCTGCTTAGACAAGCAAGCAGAGCTCTTGTTCTAGAAGTGCCAGAATACTGAGATATTTTCCAAAATGAGGATGTAAGTGAAAAGGCCAAGGTAGAGATCTCATTCTGATTAGAGTAAAAGATATGTATCAGATATTAGGAACAAAGCATTAGCACATTTATTGAAACTGGACATAAAGATGAGTATGTTGAGTTCTGGAGTTTGTGGCTAAAGATCCTTAAATTTTTCAGGATTTTCCCAGGGGCTCGCCTAAATAAAAATGAAGGGATTGAAAACCTAACCAGTAGTTTATTATTGGAAAGGCAGAAATGGACTAAAGAAAATGACTCATAGATACTGATGAGCAGCAGCAAATGATAAAAGGTAACCAAATGGATTGGCAAAGAAATTGTCACAGCTAGTAAATGGATGATTCCAAAGTATAATATATAGTAGTGTGAATAGTAAAATTGGACTCTGTATTTCAGAAGTTATAAAGTTAACAGCCTACAGAGGCTAGGCAGCAAACATAAATTAGGATGCAGGCTGTTCTGGACTAAATAGTGCTCCCTAAAATTTCACCCCCTGAATCCCCTATGTAAATGTGTTTGAAAACAGTATCTTTTGGAGATAATTCAGGTGAAAAAAGTTATAAGAATGGGGCCCTAACCTGATAAGACTGATAGCCTTATAGAAAAAGAAAGACGGAGAAAGAGAGAGATCTGCATTACAAAGAAGAAAGGTGTTGTGAAGACACAGCAAGAAGGTGGCAGTCAGCAAGTCAGGAAGAGAGCCCTGACCGGAAACTGAGCTTGTCAGCACCTTGACCATGAACTTCTAGGCTCCACAATTGTGAGAAAATAATATCTTTTTTTTAAGCTACCCAGACTTCTGTATGGTATTATGGCAGCCCAAGCAGACTAATAGGCAGACCAAATTTTGAACTATAACAGGGCAAGCAGTAGAGAATACAATTAAGAATGGTGGACAGAGCCTTAACGTAGAGCAAGAAAGCCTCTTTTAAAAGGAGCAGTTGCTACTGAGCTTTAGTGAGTTGAGGCTGAGCCTAGTGGGAGGAGGTAGGGAAATACATGTAAATACATGTGATGGTAGACATTGATAGTTTTTTCTTTTTCTTTCTTTCTTTTTTTTTTTTTTTTTTGAGACAGAGTTTTGCTCTTGTTACCCAGGCTGGAGTGCAATGGTGCGATCTCGGCTCACCGCAACCTCCGCCTCCTGGGTTCAGGCAATTCTCCTGCCTCAGCCTCCTGAGTAGCTGGGATTACAGGCATGTGCCACCATGCCCAGCTAATTTTTTGTATTTTTAGTAGAGACAGGGTTTCACCATGTTGACTAGGATGGTCTCGATCTCTTGACCTCGTGATCCACCCTCCTCAGCCTTCCAAAGTGCTGGGATTACAGGCCTGAGCCACTGAGCCTGGCTGATAGTTTTTTCTAGATTAGGCAGGGCTCTGAAAGATTATCCTCAAACTGCTCTCCACTGTTCTCATTTGCCTTAGGCCAAAATATTCTTTAAAATGAATGGAGAAGAATGAAGTTCAGGGTAGGGCAAGAGAGGCAGTTGAGACAGCAATCCTTTCAAATTTGCAGACCGCATGAGGCAGAGGGTGTCTCATGTCCCTCAGTGGGTTCCTCACATGCATCTCTCTCTCATAACCTGCCAGAATTGATAATCTTCGAAGCCCTGATGTCAAAGCTCTGATCTCTTAGTAGATGTCCCTGCCCTAAGCCTACTCTAGAGTTCTTAGCTCAAACCAATTTAAAATATTGTGCTATTTTGAGTAGATATTTCCCCCAAAAAGTTATACAAATGACTGAAGAGCACATGAAAAAATATTCAATGTCATTGATCAGTAGGGAAGTACAAATCAAAATCACAATGAGATACCATATCAGATTCATTATGATGGCTATTATATATAAAAAAGAAAATAACAAGTGATGGTGAAGACGTAGAGAAATTGTTAAAACTAGAATTAAAACTAGAATTACTAAAAGTTAAAACTAGAATTACTATATGATCAAGCAATTTTACTTCTGGATATAAACCCCAAATAATTAAAAGCGGAATCTCTAAGAGATATTTGTACAACTGTGTTCATAGCAGTATTATTTCTAATAGCTGGAAGGTGGAAACCACTCAACTTTCTATCAGCAGATGAGTAGTTAAATGAAATGTGGTATATATATGTAGTATATTTATATGTATATAAGCATTATTCAACCTTAAAAAGAAAGGAAATTCTGACACATGCTACAATATGAATGAATCTCGAGGACATTAAGCTAAGTGGGATAAGCTACTCACCAAAAGAGAAATACTGTGTAATTCCACTAGTATGAGGTACCTAGAGCAGTGACATTCATAGAGGCCAAAAGTGAAATGGTAGTTGCCAGAGGTGGGGGTGGGAGGAGAAAATGAGGAATTTTTGAATGGACATAGAGCTTCAGTTTTGCAAGATGAAAGAGTTCTGGTGATGGTTGCACAACAATCTGAATGTGCTTAATACCACTGATCTGTACATTTAAAAATGATTAAGATGTCCAGGTGCCATGGGTCATGCCTCCAATCCTAGCACTTTGGGGGCCAAAGCAGATGGGTCGCTTGAGGTCAGGAGTTTGAGAAGAGCCTGGCCAACATGGTGAAACCCTGTCTCTACTAAAAATACAAAAATTGGCTGGGCATGGGGGTGGGTGTCTGTAATCCCAGTGACTTGGGAGGCTGAGGCATGAGAATCTCTTGAATCTCGGAGGTGGAGGTTGCAATGAGCTGATATCACACCACTGCACTCCAGCCTGGGCAACAGAATGAGATTCTGTCTCAAAAATAAAATAAAATAATAAAAAATAATTAAGATGATAAGTTTTGTGTTACATGTACTTTATCATGATTAAAAATTATTTTGCAGGCTAACACCATATGAACCAAATATTTTGGTGAGTCAGAACAGCCTATGAACTGCCAACTTACAACCTTCAGGATTTAGCAATAGCTGAAATAGCCAATGTAAGATCAGCTGTAATGACTGAATTCAGCACGATGATCTCGCTATAATGAATAAATTCAGCATTATGATTTTTTAAAAGATGTTTGGCTATTATTCGGGCCGGAAAACAGTATAAGTTATTTCCCATTGAGGTTCAATATTGCAATCTTACTTGAATTTGTATGTTGTAAACTTTGATATAACAATTGATAGCACGATTATATTGGTAAGCGAAAGCAGCATACCATAAAACAAAGAAGAGCTTGTTGTTCAGATAAGGAAGGAAAATAAATTTGAAAGCTTTAAGACCAAGATGGGAATTTGTAGAGTTAACAAAAATGAATTGAATACGTGAAAATATGTAGGTTCCTATTGCTAGAAAATAGAAACAGAAGAAGCAATTTTTTTAAAATTCGGTCATTCAATATATGTATGTATATATTATTTATACACATATATTTATATCTTGTGTATATATAAATCATATAGATGGCCTTTAATACTCACTAGATGGATAACCCAGTGGTGAAATAAAACCTCTGTACATGAGAAGTTTGGAAACTGAGCTGAGGTTTCCTATTATTTCACAGTGGACTGGTAGAGAGGACCTTCTTTCTCCTTTTACCAACAATCTCCAAGAAAAGGGGAGTGTTTGAAAACTTCCACTTTTATGGAGTTTTCCAGTATAGCCATTTAAATGCCAATACTCCCAAAGTGACAGTTAACTAAAATAGTCATAACAAACTATCCATCAGATAAGTGCTTCTATAGCCACACAAAATGAATAATTCTGAGGGAATCTAGAACAAATTAATGTGACATCAGAAGCTTCTTGGAACGTGGTCTAAAAACAAAAGAAACGAAGCATGTGAACTTTGGTAGCTATTTTTAAATTTGGATTAAATTTAAATTGTTACTTTAGAACTTTTTTTGGTATTGTTGGTAAAGCAAGCAAGTAAGTAATTCATTTCATTGCAAGTTAACAATTTCAGTGTAAAAGAAAGGAGATGTAATAACTGAATCAATAGTTTAAATAAGAATGCTGCACTATTGAAGTGAATTGGAAAGATTAATATAAATTCATGCTGTTCCATGGGTAGGAAACATTATTTTTAGCCCTGTTCACTGACACAGTCCAGGACAAGGTCGTTCTGTGATCTACTCTAGTGTTCAAGAGCACTGGACCTCTTAGAAAATGGTTGATTCCATGTATGGGCTGGAAAGGACCATGTGAAACTCTACCATCAGGTTGTGCCAGGAAGTAGGGAAGCTTTTGAAGATTAATGGTGTGATGTCAAAAGACCACAGAAACCAATTTAAGGTGTACTTGAGACAATTTGAGCACCAAAAGGAGGATAAGGTTTTGTTCAGTTGACACACTGTAAATCTGAAAAACTATTAGTTCATAATAATGTGCAAAAGAGAAAAAAATAAGTGTTGAGTCTTGTTATTCAGTCATGTTAGTGTTATTAACTAATTTATTGTATGACCGAAGAGTATAGAAACAGTGTAAATGCGTCAGCTCAATGCATTTTCTGACTCAAAGGGAATATGAGTAGAACGATACATAAGTTGTGACCTTAAATCAGACATGAAATATTCAAATTAGATTGTATATATACGCATTAGGTTGGTGCAAATGTAGCTGTGGTCTTTGTCATTTAAAAGAAAAAAGGCAAAAACCACAATGACTTTTGCACCAATCTAATACACACATATTACCATATGTTCTAATATATTATCGGTAACATATAATGATATATATTATATATTGATATATAATGATATATAATAATTTCGTGAAGTGACACACTGGAGGATAATAAAATAATAATGAGAAAGCTGCTTTGATTTTCTCAACAGTATCTCATCATATGTCCTGCTACATTTTTTCTATATAATATATATCATTATATCTTGACATATATTATATCTTGACATAATATTGATACATTATATCATTATATATTAATATATCATGATATATATTAATATGCTATGTTAACATATATCATGATATATTAACATATGTCAATATTATATATTACCAATAATATATTAGTGTGTATACTAATATATATGTGTTAGGTTGGTGCAAAAGTAATTGTGTTTTTTGTCTTTTTTGTGTAGTAGCTTTATAGTTTTAAGAATAAAAAAATTTCAAGAGTCATCAAGCACAAAGATTTAAAGTTATATTTCTCAGGAGCTCATCAAGGACAAAGACCTTCATAATTAGGAGAGGAATCACCTTTCTATTACTTGAAGTTTTCCAACTTGAGTGAAAGAACTCTTAGTAGACTAAATAATTAGATAATACAGATAACCTGAATCCATGGAATTCAGGCTACCTGATCCTCTTAGAGTTGTGAATCACTGGTGTAACAAAAATTGGGTTCAGCAACCATAGTAACAAATAGCATCCTTGTGAGATAAATTTCCCATGGGAATTGTTTTCTTCATATGGATTAGCATATTTTTCAACCTGAGAATTTTTATAACTAAGTACAGAAATGTTTAAGACAATCAGTTAGAATTAATATTTTTATGTTAAGAAGGATGCACTGCCTTGCTGATATTTTATATGCTAATAATAAACATATTATTGATCAGTAGAGTCACAGTCTTAAGTAATTTGAAATGGTTATCTAAATAATATGCAGTATCTAATTTATGACTGTAAGAAGTAATCATATACAGTTTTATCTTACCTAAGAAAACATTAGGTTTACATTATTTATAAGCATTGCTCATTGAATTTATAAGAATTATTAAATACCCAGGAAAATTCTATTTCCTGTATTAGCCAACTGTAGTATTTAAAAGGCAAATGTTTGAGGCGATCCAACTGCTAAGTGTTCTTCCATCACTGTAATGCCATTTACACAACAGAGAAAACGGTAATGCCATTTACCAATACTTGTTATGACTACATTTCCTTTTCTCTATACACATGGGCTACCAGTTCAATAATGTATTCTATACCAATGAATTCTTCCCAGCTGGAGATGGTCTGTGTAAAGGAATTTTGGACTAAAACTGCCTTGTACCTGGGTGGACTGTGCCCTGTGAAATTCTGTCAATCTCATGGCTGAACTGCACTTAATATCACTGTTAAGTATGCACCTGTCTCATTGTTAAGCCTTCCTGCAAGTTAACCAAGGACATGCAAATTCTAGGTCTTAACTATATCAAAATGATCATGAAAACAAGGGAGAGTTCTATAATTTACAGATACCACTGAAGAGTTGAAAAGCCCAGAAAGGGACTCATAGTTTTTGCCATTTTGTGGCAGCCTTAGATTTAAAATGGGAAAACACAATTGCCTTGGGGCATTAGCCAGTGGCTAAGGGAAGTCCACAACATTATCTTTTTTTTTTTTTTTTGAGGCTGAGTTTCACTCTTTTCACTTAGGCTAGAGTGCAATGGCACAATCTTGGCTCACTGCAACCTCTGCCTCCCAGGTTCAAGCATTTCTGCTTCCTCAGCCTCTGGAGTAGCTGGGATTACAGGTGCCAGGCACCACGTCCAGCTAATTTTTGTATTTTTAGTAGAAATGGGTTTCGCCATGTTGGCCAGGCTGGTCTCAAACTCCTGACCTCAGGTGATTCACCTGCCTCAGCCTCCCAAAGTGCTGGGATTATAGCCATGAGCCACCATGCCCAGCAACAACATAATCTTAAATATCTGGGAGATAAGGGACAACCAACTTCAGGGCCACAGCTTTGAACTATAAAACCACTTGATTAATTTTGTGGCTGCTAGTAGAAAGGTCTTCCTTTCTTGCCTCTCTTCATCCTACTCTCCATCTGTTTGTAGACTTTGCCTCTCAAATCCATCCTTCTCTAATTCTTCCTCTGTCTTTTGATGGCATGGTTGTTTCTTCTTTTTCCATATTTTCCTCCCAACCTGTGGTTATGTAAGTCACTATGAAGTCCTTTATCTCTAACTACCGCCATTTTGACGCTTCTGCCCATTCCCAGGACACTTGTAAACAGAATTCTCTGCTTGGGGTGTTTTGGATGACCCAGTTTCTGCCAACTCAGACTGCAGATCAATGTGAGAACTGGTTGTGATTAAAACTTCTTCCGAATGCTTTTCTCCTTTATTAAGGAATAGACTTCAGACAGCTACTTCTTAAAGACATCTGAGGGGGTAGAATGAAAGTTTTATTTCTAGCTTACCCTTATTTTGAAGACAAGTCCTGGCAAAGATAATTTGCATGGCCAAACTTCGGTCAGGCTTCTGAACTTTTTCCTAGGCCTGTCTGTGCACTTTCTTATAAAATCTGGTTTTAGCAAAGAACGCTACTAGGTCAGTTTAGCAAGAACCCTCCAACCCCCAATGTCTGATCATTCTTGATATGTGATCATATCCCTCATCCTCCACCCAAGTCCTGGGGTAACATCAGATCACTTGAGCTGCCTTCTGCAGAAATCCTGGTAGGTGGGTTTAGCTAGAATCCTCCTTACCCCTAATGTTTTCTCTTAGTAATTTTCCATCCACTTACCCCTACCTTGCTCCTTGGCTATAAATTCCCACTTGCCCAGGCTGTATTCAGAATTGAGCCCAATCTCTCTTCTCCACTGAAAAATCCCATTGCAGGGGGCTTATACCTTTCATAGTGATCCTTAGTAAAGTCTGCCTTACAATGCTTTCACAAGCGCCATTGAATAATTTTTCCTTTGGCATCCTTGCTTTGGAGGAGAGTGTTTCCTATTATTTTCCTCACTTTGGGTGGCCTTTGTTTCCACTTAGGTCTTGTCTCCTGTACTTGCAGAGGTGTGACAAACTGAGGGTTAATTTTCCAGGATTCAACTAAGGCCTTCATGCTGAAGATCATCACATGCTCAAGTGCTCCTCTGCTCTCTGGGTTATCCACTTCCCTTTGATCTCTGGTCAAACCATTACTTACTTTCTAGCCAGTCTTTTGATGTTTGTAAGATGACTTTTAAAAAATGTTATTTTGAATTTTTTTTTTTTTGAGACAGGGTCTCGCTGTTTCACCCAGGCTGGAGTGAAGTGGCATAATCTCAGCTCACTACAACTTTCGCCCCGCCAGGTTCAAGAGATTCCCCTGCCTCAGTTTCCCGCGTAGCTGGGATTATAGGTGTGCGCTACTATGCCTGGCTAATTTTTGTATTTTTAGTAGACGTGGGGCTTCACCATTTTAGCTAGGATGGTCTTGAACTTCTGACCTCAGGTGATCTACCCACCTCAGCCTATCAAAGCACTGACATTACAGGCATGAGCCACTGCACCCGGACTTATTTTGAATTTTTGTTGGTTTTAGTTGAAGGGTCAGTATGGAAACTCAGCCTACCGTATTACCAGAAACAGTTCATTACAAGATTTTCTAAAGTTGAACCAGATTCCTATCTTATAAGAAATCCAAACTAGTTATGACCTATTGTCAGTTTTTTTTTTTTTTTTAACTCATTGCTGTATTCAGTTTGCCATGATGATACTATTTTTTTGGGGGGGGGTTGCATCTGTGTTCATATGTGAGATGTGTCTATAATTTTCCTTGCTTGTACTGTCTTTGTCTAGTAGTTGTGTCAATGTTATATTAACCTTGGAAAATGACTTGGAAATTGTTTCTACACCTTTTATTCTTTCATGGAAATTGTATAATATTGAAATTAGAATGTGACAGATAATGACTGTAAAATGAACATGGTGCTTCTTTGTAGAAACACTTAAAATGAGTGATTTTTATGTCAGGAATGATTTACGTTTTCTGTTTCTTTTTGAGTCAGCTCCAGTAATTCAGTATTTTTCTAGGAGTTTGTCCTCTCACTTAAGTTTTAAAATTTATTGGCCAACAGTTTTAAAAACCTTGTGTTTTCATCCCTAAGGCATCTTTAGCTGTGTTCCCTTTAAATTTCTAGTATTGCTTCATGTTGCTTTTTTTTTTCTGATTCATCTTTCCAGGGGTTCATAATTTTGTTAGTTTTATTTTAATATGACTTACATTTGGCTGGATTGAATATCAGCATACTTGTTTTCTATTTTATTAATTTCATTTCCTATCTTTGTTATTTTCTTCTTTTAATCCTTTTGCATTTATTACAGTTCTTTCTTTACCTTCTTATTTTGGATGCTTACACCTTAATTTTCAAGTTCTTTTTTTTTTTAAATACAGATTGAGTATCCCTAATATAAAAATCCAAAATCGGAAATGCTCAATATCTGAAACATTTTTGAGCACTGATATAACACTGAAAGAAAGTGCTCATTGGAGCATTTTGGATTTCAGATTTTTGGTTTAAGAATGCTCAATTAGTAAGTATATACTGCAAATATTCCCAAATGTGAAAAAAATTTAAATTCTGAAACAGTTCTGGTCCCACGCACTTTGGATAAAGAACACACAACATGTAAATATACATAAGAGGCTATAAATCCCCCCTGTAAACACTCCTTTAACATTGTGGGAAAATTATCTCCCACAATGTTTTACATGTAATATTTTTATTGTGAACAGTTTTGTTTCTTAATTTCAATAATTTATTTTTGTTCTTATGGGTTAATGAAATTTTTTCGTCATTGATTTACATCTTAATTATATCAAGGAATGTGATCTGTGTGATACTTGTTATCTAAAAAATTGTGGATATTTGCTTTATGGTCTAGTACGTGGTGAAATTTTTATAAACCTTCAGTGTCTTCTGTACTTGTTAAGTGCAGTGTTTTATATGTATTTCTTAGATCAATTTTGCTAATTGGGTTGTTTAAATGCCTTCTATCTATACAGCTTTTTGTGTGTGCCTGTTTTAGTTGTCAATTGCTAAATGGGAATATGTTAAAAATTCTCACTGTGATGAGGTATTTAGTTATAAATTTTCTTTTATCACTTGATAAAAGAAAACAAAAAAATCTTTTTACAGATTTACAAATCTTTATTATTTTCCAACTATAACAGCAATACATATTAGTTATAAAAACTCAGTTATAGTTATAAAAATCCAAAAATATATTCATGTTAAGAGTAAATAGGCCTTGTATTTTCACATAATCAGTGTGAGCAATTTGGTATATAATTCTTCCACAATATGTTTTCTAGGCATGGTGGTATGTGTGTGTGTGTGTGTGTGTGTGTGTGTGTGTGTGTGCATGTGTGTGTATTTCTAGAAAGCATTATGACAATTGTTTTTAAATTGGGAGACTACGTTAGAATGGCAGTTTAAAAGGAACAGCTGTGACCACCATTTTACTGAACAGAGGCCATTTTAACACCAAAAAAAAAAAATGTAATCCAGCTGTTAGCTGGATTCTTCCAACTCCTTGAGGACTGGATAAACTTATCTTAAGCTTGACTTAAGTCTGCCCGGCAAACTCCATTACCTTATTCTAGGTTTGTTTGAATTCCCAGGTAACTTATATTCTCATGGCTGCTTCTTCCTTTGAATTTATACTCTCTCTGTTTTGTGCACAAACGTGACACCCAGCTTCTTTCCAAGCAGTCACAACTGCAATAACAATCCTCTCTCTCCGTTCATGAGTATACAGGCAAAACCAAAGCCTGTCACTGGTGTAGGAAGGATGGTAGTGAATTGTGAAGGAAACAGAGGAAGAGTCTATTTGACCAGGAAAAGGAAATTCAAACGGAATGTCAGACAGCATGACTCTGAGAAGGGCCTTCAGCTCTCCTACCCCAGCCTCCCTCTGCTCCAGAATTCTTTAGCTTGCTGACTGCTCTCTTTTTCCCCTTGTTTCTGTCCCCACTTTACTTTCCATTCCCTTGTTTTCCAAAACAGTCAAGTTTTTCTTTTTATTTTATGTAGAAACTTTTAATACTGGATTCTTCTGAGATTTGGTCATGTTCTACTATCGCTTTGATTTTTAACTTATTACAAGATATTTTCCCAAAGAGTTTATTTACTAAGAGGGATTCTGGAACTGTTAGGACAGCACATCCTTTCTACTTCATATGAAATTACATATCCAGGAGTGGGATTGCTGGACCTTATGGTAATTCCATTCTAATTTTTTTTAGGACCCTCCATACTATTTTCTGTAGTGGCTGAACCATTTTACCTCCCATCAACAGTGCACAAGGCTTCCAATTTATCTGGATTCTTGTTGATACTTGTTCTCTATTGATAGCAGCCATCCTAATGGGCTTGAGATAATATGTCACTGTGGTGTTGATTTGCCCATAGACACTTTTTCTACATGAATTGGAAGTCAGACATAAAGTGGAAGCCATCATCCTTTTATGAAAGCCAAGGCAGTTAGGGTTGCCAATAAAATACAGAATGCCTAATTAAGTTTGAATGGAGATAAATAAAAATAATATTTTTTAGTATATGTATGTCTCAATACTGCATGACACATATTTATGTTAAAAGAATATGCCGGCTTCGGTGGCTCACTCCTGTAATCCTAGCACTTTGGGAGGCCAAGGCAGGCTGATCATGAGGTCAAGAGATCAAGACCATCCTGGCCAACATGGTGAAACCCTGTCTTTACTAAAAAGTACAAAAACTAGCTGGGCATGGCGGCGTGCGCCTGTAGTCCCGGCTACTCAGGAGGCTGAGGCAGGAGAATTGCTTGAACTCAGGAGGTGGGGATTGCAGTGAGCCGAGATTTCGCCATTGCACTCCAGTTTGGCGCCTGGCAACAGAGTGAGACTCTGTATCAAAAAAAAAAAAATAATAATAATAATATTTGGGACACATTTATATATGCCTAAAAATTATATGTTGTTTATCTGAAATGTAATGTAGCTGGACATTCTCTGTTTTTATTTGCTGAAACTGGCAACACTGAGTGTTGCCACGCATGTCGCTGTGGATAAGTGGTTCATCATTCAGCCCTGGGAAGAAGCCAGATCTAGAGCACCTCCAGTGATTGCCATATCCTTCGGGTTCGGAAGGCCTTCAGCTTCGGCCAGGTGTGTGTGTAGCTCTGTGATGGAGGGAGCAACCTACCCAGCAGGATACTCCTATTATTCATACTAGAGCTGGGAGACAGTGACACCTATATGGTTTCCAGAACATTCTAGTTGATTCTGTTTAGCATTGCAGGTTACAATTTGTCCTTCGTGTTCATCTCTTCTTCTGGAGTGCTGGCCCAGATGACTTCAGGCTATAGCCCAAACTCAACCTCACCTTGATGATCTAATTGGCTCTCACAGCTGCTTAAGATCAAATCTTTGGAATTAATCATTTATACAATCCTCTCTCTCCTTTCCCTTCTCCACTGATTCACCTTCTGAGAACAAATCCTGAATGATACAGACTGGAATGTGCTCATATCCATTTTTATATGAGGACACTCAATCTCAAAGATATTAAGTAACTTGTCCAAGGTTATATAAATAGCAAGTGGCAGAAGGAAGCAATATTTGATCTTGGTCTATCTACCTCCAAAAGGCATGGTCAGATTAATCTGTCTTCAGAAATACAATGGGGCAATCACACATATGTGAAATATTAATTGATCGATGAGTGTCACATTCAAAACAAGCAAGGTAATTAATCTAATTCAGCACTAGTGATTAGGTCTCATTAATACTATATTTAGTAAGTGAGCATCTAATTTCTTTTAAGAGACATAGATAAATTGGAGAAATTTTTAGAACACCAACCAACCAGAGAGGGATTTAGGAAGAGAAATTGTTAATGAGATAATGCAAGCAATGAAGTATATGGCAAAGAAGAGGAGTTCCAGTTAGAGCATAAAGGATTTAGCACTATGCACAGAAGTGGGCAGAGAAAGACATAAAAGCCCAGAACACTAAAACAATTTTTTTTTAAATTTTTTTGAAACAGAGTTTAGCTCTTGTTGTCCAGGTTGGAGTGCAATGGCGTGATCTCAGCTCACTGCAACCTTCCCCTTTTGAGTTCAATTGATTATCCTACCTCAGCTTCCTAAGTAGCTGAGATTACAGGTGCCTACCACCACACCCAGCTAATTTTTTGTATTTTTAGTAGAGATGAGGTTTCACCATGTTGGTCAGGCTGGTCTTGAACTCTTCAACTCATGTGATCTGACTGCCTCGGCCTCCCATATTGCTGGGACTACAGGCATGAGCCACCATGCCCAGCCAAACTAACAACAATTTTTAAGACAAGCAAGTTCCTTGTACATCATCTGACATTCTAGAAAACTGTAAAAGATGCCCGTAGTCTCAAAACTATCAGTTAAACGTTTAAGTATCTCAAATTATTACAAATACATGAAACTTCTCAACCCAAAGCCCTGGCCCCCACCACTTACTCCCATATTTCATCTGTTCTAAGATGTCCTTTCCCCCCTGACATTTTTGATATAACAAATTAGGATGCATTTCGTTAAGTCTCATTGTTTTTCTTAGTGGTATATAACAGTGCATATTATAATCAATGGTATTTTATCATTTGCAAAATATAGTAACTTTGTGATCTTGGGAAAATTTATCAATCTCTCTGTGCCTTCATTTCCTCATCTCTAAAGTGGGATAATAATGACTCTTGTATAAGGCTGTCATGAGGAGTAAATGAGCAAACTATACGATGTGTTTAGAGCAGGGTGACAGCTATCTGTTGACAGAAGAATGCTGCATTACACGCCACACCAAAACTTGTGGCTTAGAACAAGAATCATTTATTATTTCTGCTTGGTGGTTCTGCTGAAATGAGCTGAGCTTCACTGGGCTTACTCATGCATCTCTGGCCAGCTGGGGTCCAGTTAGGAAGCTCTGCTAATCATGGTTGGGCTTTCTCCCATGTCTGGATCGTTGATTAGAAAAAGCCTCTGCTTCATGTGTTCTCTGATCTCTTGCAGGATACCCTGCTTATTTTCATGGTGGTGGCAGAGTTCCAAGAGCAAGCATGGAGCCCCAGGCTCAGAGCTGGCACACCATGACATCCTACTGACAAAAGCATGGCACAAGGCCAGCCCAAATTCAAAAACTGGGGAGATAGACTCCACCTCATAATTCCGGGAGCTGTGAAGAGCCTGGGTATTAAGTTGGGAGTTGGATAATTACAACATTTTGTTGGATAATTACAAAAACATTGGTTTTAAAACCAAGGCAGTGCAAATGCTGCCTGGCACAGAGTGTGTGCTCAAGAAATCTTAACTGTCGTCATCATGATCGTCATCATCATTAATAAAGTCCCTCAGGAATTATAAATTGATTCAAGCTGGTTTAGTGCAAGTTGGTTAAAGGAAGGATAATAAGTTGACTGTGGGTATGAGGTGTGTTGGATACATAAGTCCAGAAGCACATCAAAGTCTCAGAAGCATGGAGTCTTGAAATATAAAAGTTAGAAAAGCTGAGAGTCCAATTACTCTCAGTTCTTTACCTTACTGGGGAGAAAACTGAGTTAAAGGGAGGTGAAATGACCTGTTCAAATTTGCATAGCAGAAGTACCTGCATGCCCAATTTCCATGCCAATACTCTTTCTACCATAAAAATGCTACTTCTCTTTCAAGTATGACCGAGGGGAAGAAAGATCCTATTCCCTTTAAAGTCCACAGTAAAAGAGAACCTCAAATGAATACAAAATGTAATAAAATAAGCTCTTAAATAAACAATCATAAATACATATTTACTCATTGTGCCACTTTAAATACAAGCTTTTAGTTTGTTGGAACTTATAAGCCCTTTTCAATAATGTCCAAATATTCTATAATATCAAAATAATTTTTAATTTTAATGACAACCATCTATTTCCAATTTTATATATACATAAAACAAATAGATTTTTTATTAGGCTTCAATAAGAATGGGCGGCACATAAAATTCATATATACTTTTTAAGAAGAAGACAAGGATAAATTTCTGTTGGTTTAGAGTTAGATAGAATAAAAACAAACTACTTAGTTTTAAATACTTAGTAAACTTGATTTACTATTTCAAAGAACAAAGTCTGTAAGCAGACTTAGTAAAAAAATTGAGCATCAAAGACACTGAAAATATGTTTTATTTATAAATAAATTGTTCTGAAATTCACAAATTGAAGGTAATATTAAAATGCTCAGCAAAGTGCGTTTATTGTTTTGTCTGCTAGTAAGAACTACACACACTGCATAAGATCAAATCCTTGGAATTAATCACATATATATATATATATATATATATATGTGTGTGTGTGTGTGTGTGTGTGTGTGTGTGATTAATAATATAAAAGTACCATGTATATATATATACATGGTACTTTTATTTGTGGGACTGTGTATGTGCTACTTGCTCATATATACTCAAGGGTACATTTATTAGAGTGCAATGGAGAGAACACCAGGCTTGAACTCAGAAGAGCTGGATATGAATTTGTCAGTTATACAGCTCTGGGTAGTCTTATAACTTACTTGCATAGAGGAGTGTTATATTTTAAATATTTATATGAAGAAGCTGTGTAGATAAGAGACAAAAAAAGTTCTTTGTATTTCCACAAAATATTTGCCTGCCTTAATTCTTTTAAAAATTATGATAAAATAAAAGTTACTGTCTTAGCCTTTTACAGTGTACTCTTTAACAGTGTGAATACGTAAGCACATTCACATTGTTGTGCTACCATCACAACCATCCACCCGCAGAACTCCTGTCGTGCAGCAGCGAGCCTCCTTAGCCCTTAAACACTAATTAACTCTCTATTCTATATCCATTAAACATTAAATAACTCCTTATTTTCTGCTACTCCTAACCTTGGCAACCACCATTCTACTCTCTCATCTCTACGAATTTTACTACTCTAGACTGTAGACACCTGATATAAGTGAATCATAGAGTGCTTGTCATTTTATGACTGGCTAATTTCACTTAGCATAATGTCCTTAAGGTTCATCTATGCTGTAGAAGGTGTCAGAATATCCTTTCTTTTGCAGAGGGTATCATCTTCCATTCTATGTGGATTGTATATGGATGTTGTATATGGATACATTGCATATATACAATGGAATATATGAATACATGCAATGAAATATTATTCTATCTGAAAAAGAAAGGACATTTCTGAAACAGCAATGAATATTTTGCTTATCCATTCATAAAAATTTGGGTTGTTTCCATCTTTTTGGCTATCATGAACAATACTATTAGAAACATGGATGTGCTTCACAAAATATTTTTATTTTGGCATTCTAAAATATACAAGTTGACATCAGTGTTAGTCATTGGTGTGCTTTAAATGTTTATGATCCCTCAAAAATTATATGTTGAAATCCTAACATCTAAGGTGAAGATATTAGAAAATGGAGCTTGGGAGGTGATTAAATCATGAGGGAGAACTTTCATAAATGGAATTGGTGCCCTTCTGAAACAGACCCTGCAGGGCGCCGTGGCTCACGCACTTTGGGAGGCTAACGTGGGTGGAGCACAAGGTCAACATGGTGAAACATGGTGGAACCCTGTCTCTGCTAAAAAAACCAAAAATTAGCCGGGCATGGTGGTGTGCACCTGTATTCCCAGCTACTCAGGAGCTGGGGCAGGAGGATTGCTTGAACCCATGAGGCAGAGGTTGCAGTGAGCCAAGATTGTGCCATTGTACTCCAGCCTGGGCAACAGAGCAAGACTCCAAAAAAAAAAAAAAAAGAAAGAAAGAACCCCAGGGGAGCTCATTTCCCTGTTCTACCTTCTAAGGACACAACTCAACAGCACCATCTATTAATCAGAAAGCAGGCCCTTATCAGATACACTTATATCTGACTTCCCAGCCTTGGACTTCCAAGCCACCAGAGCTGTGAGAAATACATTTCTGTTGACTCAGTTTATGTTACTTTGTTATAGCAGCCAGATGGGCTGTTTTGTAATTCACTGCAACATTTCCAATTCATTTTGGTGAATCTGGAAGGGCTTAAGTAGCTCTTGAATTAAACCCTCTATACTGTGGAGGGCATAATTGTTAATAGACCATAAACTTAGGTATAAAAATGCATTTTTTTTTTTTACTTTTATTTCAAGTTCTAGGGTACAAGTGGAGGTTTGTTACTTACACAAACTTGTGTCATGGGGGTTTGTTGTACACATTATTTCATCACCCAGGTAATAAGCCTAGCACCTATTAGTTATTTTTCTTGATCCTCTCCCTCTTCCCACTCCCCACCCTCTGATAGGCCCCTCTATGTGTCCCTGTACTCTCATCATTTAGCTCCCACTTATAAGTGACAACATGTGGTATTTACTTTTCTGTTTCTGTGTTAGTTTGCTATGAATAATGGCCTCCAGCTCCATCCATGTCCCTGCAAGGACTTGATCTCATTCTTTTTTATGGCTACGTAGTATTCCATGGTGTGTATGTCCCACATTTTCTTTATCCAGTCTATCATTGATGGACTTTTGGATTGATTCCATGTCTTTGCTGTCATGAATAGTGCTGGAATGAACATATGCATGCATGTGTCTTTATAATAGAATGAATTATATTCCTTTGGGCATGTACTCAATAATGGGATTGCTGGGTCGAATGGTATTTCTGTTTTGAGGAATCACCACATTGTTTTCCACAATGGTTGAACTAATTTGCATTCCCATTTACAGTGTGTAAGTGTTCCTAATTTCCCCACAAGCTCACCAGCATCTTTTTTGACTTTTTAATAGCCATTCTGACTGGTGTTAGATGATATCTCATTGTGGTTTCAATTTCCATTTCTCTAATGATCAGTGATGTTAAGCTTTTTTTCATATGATTGTTGGCAACATAAACAAATTTTTTTAAAGGAAAAAAATGACTATGTGTGAACACTGTCCTGAACTGCCATTCTACATGAGAAAAAAAAAATCCATGTAGTTCTTCATCATTGCTAGTAACAGATTAATGCACTTACTGAGGATCTGCTTTATCCAGTGAAAGGTCTTTTCTGGTTTTGTGTCTCCTCTCGTATACTTCCCTGATCCTCTTAAGATCATGAAACACTTCTGGATGGTTTTTGCACACTCCTTGGAGCTGACAAAAGCCCAGAGTGTTGGCTCAGGTTCTCTCTGCCTGCATCCATCATCTCAATGTTCCTGATGCTGCTTCAGGGTATTGGTGCTGCCACTGGCTGGTGACATCTTTCTAAGACTTTCTACAAACTGAATTTTATGGGCTGAAGCCCCTCTGCTCTTGGATTTCTCCTAAACTCATCATACTTCCTATCTGCCTCCCCTTCATTGCCTGCCACACTGTTTTAGAATACTTCTCTCAGAAGAAAACCTTCATTTAGTAATCTAGATTACATTTTGGTTCCTCAACTATTTGGTCCCTGGTCTTTTGTTTGGACATACATTTTGTAACTCAATTCCTTTGAAGCTTGGCTTTGCATACACAAAATCCAACTTTTTTTTAATATAAAGAGAGAGAAAAGGAAAAAAGAAAAAAAATCTAGGTGCTTATAAGTTAACTGCTAAAACTATGAGGTTCAGGAACAATTTTGGTACTCCAGAGCCAGTTAGCTCTTTGTTCTCTCTATTTGGTGTAATCCCTTCTCTCAAACAATGCATATAGCTCACTGCACTGTGGCAGAGTTAAAGGGAAAAAATAATAATAAACTCTAAGTATTTACTCAGGCCTGGGTGACCCAGATATAACTACAGATGGCGAGGAGAAGAGAAGTTGAGGAAAAGTGTACCTTGGAGGATTTAACTTGCATGACTGGGACTCAAGCACGGAGAGGGACGACTGGCTTTCAACACTTGGGTACCATAATTTTCTCTTCTATGCAATGAAGAAGGAAGTGGAAAAGAGAGCTGATGGTGCTATGGGGAATGGGCACAAAGGAAGGAGGTTCAACATGCACTGACACCTACCAGGTCTGAGCACATTAGATACATTATCTGATTGATCCTCATATTGACAGAAAGTGGTAAGAATGTTGATTTCCAATTTTATAATAAGAAAATATAGGATCTGGGGTTAGAATCTTAAAAACTTGATTAAGCATCATATCTTTTGTCAATATCATATAATTTCAAGTCAAGATTATTTAAGAATAAACCAAGAAGAAAGGTGGTGCTCCTGATTCTTTAAACTCTGTTCATTGCTTTACTCTACCTGCATCTCTATTTACTCAAGGGATAAACAAAAAGATAGGAAAGGGCAGAAGGAAAGGCTTACAATCTTTTGGCAGGGCCTTGGATCATTTGGTGTTGACTGGAGAAACTGCTCCCCACTGAGGGTGACTATGAAATTAGAGACCAAAGCCTGAGATCTTGGTCTCAGGTCTGGTTCCTACACTTTGAGTGAACTCCCATCTGCCTCCTCTCTCCAGATTCTTGGTACACTGGATCCCACCTTGCCAGGTGGTTCTTTAAGTGGAAATTATTTCGTAGTCATTAGCTGGGCAACTAATGTATGCTTGATATTTTTAGCTAATTTTTTTGTTGTTGTTGTTAGATTTTTGGTCCTTATCTAAGACAACTTATGCTACTGAACTTAGAATATTTAAACACATAAATGTGTATGTATATTTTTACTAGTGCAAATATCTTCCTACTTAATCATTTTTATGTTCAATTTGTGCTTATGAAAAATCTTTTTATAGCGCCCCTGAAAGAGAAGTGAAATCAGTTGGCTGGGTTAGAACTGGAGGAGAAGGGAGGGGGAAAAGTGTAGTGGTGAGGAGCAATGGAAAATAAAAGGTCACCAGCTACTTAGTGGGAGGACCTCAATCTGTCTGTTGATACCTATGCCCAAGGACCATGTACTCTGATATCAGTCCTGTAAGTTTCTAAGTGACTCTATACTGGCCCAGTGGCCCTTGAGCAAATTATTCAATTAGAATTTTTTTGTCAGAATCTAGTGTCTAATACAGAGCATCTAACAGTAGGATTGTGGTGAGATTAAGTAAGAAAACCTATGCGAAATGCTAAAACAGGGCATGGTTTGAGAAAAGATAATAAAGAAGTTGGGAACACGGATCCTGCAACCAGATTGTCTGCATTCAAATACTAGGCATACTGTTTACCAGCTGGAAGGACATTTTTCTTCTAGTAGAAATTTCTGAGGATTAAATGAGCTAATGCATGTAAAATTCTTAGTGAAGTGGCTAATTGAAAGTGTCCGATAAATGTTAGCTACTAATATTCATACTGTGAGCATTGTAATCTACTCTCTAGATGTTTTCAGATTTCTTTTAGCATCTATAATTTATGGTATTAGTCTGTTCTTTCATTGCTGTAAAGAAATTACCTGAGACTGGGTCATCTGTAAGAGAAAGGATTGAATTAGCTCACCATTCTGTGTGCTTCTCAGGAAGCATAGCTCCATCATCTGCTTGGCTTCAGGAGGGGCCTCAGGAAACTTATAATCATGGTGGAAGGTGAAGGGGGAGCAGCCACATCACAAGGTAAAAGCAGGATTGAGAGAGAGGAGGAGGTGCCACACACTTGTAAACAACTAGATCTCAGGAGAACTAAGTCACTATCCCGAGGACAGTACCAAAAAGATGGGACTGAACCATTCACGAGAAATCTGCCCCCATGACCCAATCACCTCCCATCAGGCCCCACCTCCAACAATGGGGATTACATTTCAACATGAGTTTTGGGTGGTGCAACATCTGAACTATATCATCTCTATTGTATCATCTACATGACATTCATCAGGTTCCATTACCAAAGGTCACGTAACCTGCCCTGTACAGTGCGTTAAAAGAAAATCCTTGGCCAAATTAAATTTAAGAGTTTAACTGAGCAAAGGACAATTGGTTAATTCTGCAGCGTCCTTAACCAGAGTAGGCTCAGAGAGACTCCAGTATAGCCACATGGTAGAAGGAAATTTATGGATAGGAAAAGGTAAGTGAGGTAGAGAAAATGGAAGTGAGAGACAGAAATAGCTGGGTAGGCTACAGCTCAGCTGTTACCTTATTTGAACACAGTTGAAACAGTTCCCCCTGTTCCCTGCCTTTGCCCAAAACTCGGTGATTGGCACAAGCATAGGCTGCAGTCTGTTTATAACATTATTTAGGTTATAGTTCACTATGTGCAGAGAAACTTTTAGACAACTTAAAATATTGTAAGGAGACAGCTTTAGGCTAAACTTGACTTAACAAGTGAAAATACAGAATTAGGGAATACAATGTAATTAGAATTCTTGGCATCCTCGTATGTTCGTTTCTCTTTATTTAGTTCATTACCTGTAATTAAAAGCATTTTAATCACAAGTCTCACAGTCTCAAACCTGGCCTTTTGCATTTGGTAATGTCTGTTATTTCTAATAGATATTTGTACCATTTTATCATTTTTTCCCTATTTAATTTACTAGTATTCTTCATAAAATTAGTTGGTTTCATCAAGTGCTCTGCAGAGTTTTTTTAGTTGATAATTTCTTTGTTGGTGATAGTATCTTTTTTATCCTTGGAGAAAGTTTTCTACAATATTAATGGGAGTCTAAACTGAACTTCTAACCTTCCTAGTTGCCTAGAAACAGGCTTTTTGTAGAAGGGTAGCGATTATAGGACCTTTCTCAATTTCTCCAGTTAGACACCTTGAAGAAATCAATTAGGAGACAAATTATTAACTAATTGAGCATTTAGAGTGTTCTTACTTTTGAAAAATCAATTAGGCCTTTGCCCTTAGTTTGCAAGCATGATTTCATTATTAATTGTTTTAAATAGCAGTTCATCTGCAGTGGATCCAGATCAGCTGACAGTTGTTTTTTGTTTATATTCTGTGCTTAATTGGTTAATACAATGAGCTGATAAGCTTTAACATCATTGATCATGTCATGGAATGCTGAGTAATTGGCTGGCAAAATGTGATTTTTAAAAATTAATGACTCCGTGGTTCAAAGGTTCAATTCAGTAGCAGATTACAGTCAGCAAAAAAAAGAGAATTTTCCGTATTTCTTCAACATGGATGATCTGAATGATAGTTCCACCTCATTCTTGGAGCCAATATTATTTTTTTATCTTCATTAGTGATAATTTCTTATTCTGTATTAAGCACAGTGCATCACATTTATTATTTTAATGACACTTTTATTTCCACTGTGTAAACACGGCTTTCAATGAAAATTTGAAAAGATTACCATTTGTCATCAGACTGTTGTCAGAGCTATAAAGAGAAGATTAAATATATAGGATGCAGTTTCATGCTTTATAAGATCTTCAAGTGGAAGCAATGGTGGAAACTGGATGGAACAGGAGTTAGAGGTCTTACCTCAGGAATCTGCTCTTCTAAGAAACACTTCCTGAGCCTCGTCTCTGTAAGCTCTGAGTCCCTTTCTAGGCTCCCATGGTTCTCTAGATGTAGCTCTGTCCTTACAGTTGTCATAGTATTCTTGGGTTTATTTGCATGGCTTCCTTGTCAATGAGGCTAAACTTTCAGAGGCCATGGACTTACCTGAGCACTTTCGTATGTTTAGTATGGCATTTATTTTTGGAACAGAATTGATGCTGAATAAATAGTGGTTGACCAAATGAAAGGAAATGTGAACAAGTACACACACAACATTTCATTTAGTCAGGAAAATAAATTTTGGTTATACATGTGAAAAATTCATTATCATTATGATAATCTATGTATCTATCTATGTTTCTATCTATCTATGTATGTATCTTTCTGTCTATTTAATTTACCTATCTTTCCTTAACATTTAAAATCAAAGTCCCTGCATTTCCAAGCTATCTCTGACAAGGAATGGAAAAAATTTTTACATATTTTTTCCATTGGCAAAACCTCAGAGTTCAGCCAAGGTCTTAGGTCAACTGCTGAAAAGCATTTTAATCCATGTTATCCCCAAGTCTTCAAACACTTCTTGAGCTAAATTTTTAAATCAGTGTTCTCCACAATGCATTTGATAGAAAAAAGTCCCTCCAGGTGTTACTAACAAAAGGGTCAAATAAATTTGATAAAGCACAGCCAATTTATCCCGTTGGGAAATGCACAATGTAAATTACAATACTAAGTTTCTGAGAAGTCTAGTCACTACTTTGCACATTCCGGGTTTTTTTTTTTTTACACTGAAATTCCTTTTTGTGAAACATTCACTAGTATCTCTGGGAACTAATGGTCTATAGAATCTACTTTGAAAAATGCTGCTCCAACAACAAATAGGTCAGAGATTGTGCTTTTTGTTGTGCTTCAGGTATGGAAAAAATGTGGTGAGGAAAATCAAGGTCTTCCAGACTGCTCACAGGCGTTCTAGTCTATTAATATGGCAATTTTAACTGTTCCATTTTCCATGCTTTTGTTGCTTTCTTTGTTAGTAATAGTTTTTTTTTTTATTATTATTATTGCAGAAAACTTGGAAAACAGATGAAAGTAAAAAGGAAAAAGTCTTTCTGATTGCTTTCTTTAAAGGGTGGCATGCTCAAATACATTTAGGATGTGTGGGGTTAAACAAAATTAGGCTTTTTTATGCTTTTTCAGGAGCTTAATATGATCACTAATGTACAACTTGTTTCTCCACTGGGGTGATGGTATACAGTTTTCCCGAATTTTTTGACCACAGGTTGCTCTTATTTTTAAGCATTTTGGGAAACAAGGCTTGTGGGAGCTTACTGTGGATGATGAAGAGACGTTTGGAAGGCCTCCATTGATTGCTGCCCAGTATGACTCACTGGAAGGTCAACATCTCCCAAGGTTACACAATCGGAGACACTGGAAAGCCATTTCAAGCCCCCACAGCTTGTCACAGATATTTTTATCCAAGGGCTGAGCTATGGCTCAGGACACAAAGACCCAGATGGAGCAGAGCTAAAAATAATCAAATTAAAATTAATATACATTTGGGAAACAATTGCTCAGGCAAACCAACACGCACAGATAATGGATTCTGTCTGAAGCTTCATTTTCCAAACTGAAAAACAATAATATGCGTATTAACCCAGGTGAATGTCTAAACAGATTCTTGGCAGCCTGTGATTAGATAAAGGAGCTGATGCATCCTGAATACAATTTACGTAGTTAAAATTAAGCACCCTCACAATGGGACAAAGATGAGACGCAGTAAAGTTCAACCAATTGCTACTTTCGAATTTTCTTTCTCTCATTCTTAATTCCAATAACGTTGAAATTAAAATGATTGAGTTTTAACTTAATTGTTGGGTGTTCAGGAGACTGCCACAAGATGTTTATTTCTTAGAAACAAAATTGTTAAGAGTCTGTAAAGAAACTTAAATTATGTAACCTTTTCATGCTGTCAATAATTCACGGTCAAGGAAAAATGGTGGTTTATTGCTTTTGTCATCTGTAGATGTCGCAGCTATTGATAAAATAAAATGGGAGGAGATTCCTATTCCTCAACGGCAAAACAATTTGCAAATGATAAAGATTGCATATTTAGGGGAGCTTGATTTCAAAACATATTTAGTGTATAAGAACCTGTTTCATCATGGAAAGAAAAGGTTACTTTTTATGAGTACAAATTTAAAAGCAAGTGAATAGTAAAATTTAAAGGAATCATGGAAAAGTACTTATATTCTATTAAGAAACACTGTTGTGTATTATAAGCATGGGAGTAAGGTATATGTTTTATAAAATTAAGATTATTTTTAATTGACAAATCTTAAAGGTATACATCATGAAGTATAGTGTCATGTTCTGGTATATGTATATGATGTGGAATAATTAAATCAAGCTAATTAACATATCCATTTCCTTATTTGCTTATTTTTGTTTGTTGTTGTTTTTGATATTTTTTGAGACAGAATTTCGCTCTTACTGCCCAGGCTGGAGTGCAGTGGCACAATCTTGGCTCACTGCAATCTCTGCCTCCTGGGTTTAAGCGATTCTTCTGCCTTAGCCTCCAGAGTAGCTGACAGGCACCCACCACCACTCTGGGCTAATTTTTTGTATTTTTAATAGAGATGGGGTTTCACCATGTTGGCCAGGCTGGTCTCAAACTCCTGACCTCGGGTGATCCACCTGTCTCTTCCTCCCAAAGTGTTGGGATTATAGGCATGAGTCACCATGCCTGGCCCTTACTGGCTTATTATTATTATTATTATTTTCTTTTTTTGTGGTGAAGCACTTGAAATTTACTTTCCTAGTTATTTTGAAATATGCAAAATATTAGTATTGACTATAGTCATCCTGCATGCAATAGACCTCAAAACTTATTCCTCCTATCTGAAACTTTGTACCCTTTGACAAATAACTTCCCATTTCCTTGTTCCTCACTGCCCGCCCCCAGACTCTGGTAGCCATCCTTCTACTCTGTGCTTCTATGAGATCAGCAATTTTAGATGCCACATGTGCATGAGGTTGTGTGGCATTTGTCTTTCTGTGCCTGTCTTACTTCACTTAGCACAATGTCTTCCAAGCTTATCTATATTTTCTCAAATAACAGAATTTTCTTCTTGTTAAAGGCTGAATTGTATTCCGTCATGTATGTATACCATATTTTCTCTAAACATTCATCCACTGATGAACACTAAGGTTGATTCTCTACCTTGTGTATTGTGAACAGTGCCTCAATGAACACGGGAGAGCAGATATCTCTTCAACATACTGATTTTGATTCCTTTGGATATATACCCAGGAGTGGTCATGTTAGATCCTATGGTAATTCTATTTTTATTTATTTGAAGAACCTCCATACCATTTTCCATAAGGGCTGTACTAATTTACATTTCCACCAAGAGTGCACGAGTTCTGTTTTCTCTGCATCTTTGCTAACACTTCTTATCCGGTATCTTTTTGCTAAAATCTATTCTAACAGGCATGAGGTAATATCTCACTGTGTTTTTGATTTCCATTTCCCTAATGATCAGTGATACTGTTGGTCATTTGTATGTCTTTTTCTGAGAAATGTTTGTTTAGGTTTTTGTTTTTGTTTTTAGAGAGAGAGAGAGTCTTGTTCTGTTACCCAGGCTAGA
Organism: Cebus imitator; assembly: GCF_001604975.1. Classification (NCBI taxonomy): domain Eukaryota; kingdom Metazoa; phylum Chordata; class Mammalia; order Primates; family Cebidae; genus Cebus; species Cebus imitator. The sequence goes on along the minus strand of NW_016107737.1, from coordinate 1,532,565 downwards.
GTGCTGGAGTGCAGTGGCTTAATCTCAGCTTACTGCAGTTTTGACCTCCCAGCCTCAAGCGATTCTCCCATCTCAGCTTCCTGAATAGCTGGGACCACAGGCAGCAGCCACCACACTTGGCTAATTTTGTTTTTTTCATTTTTTGTAGAGATGTTGCCTTACCATGTTGCCCAGGCTGGTCTAGAACACCTGGGCTCAAGCAATTTACCCGCCTTAGCCTCCCAAAGTGTTAGGGTTATACACGCGTAAGCCATTGCACCTGACTTCCTTGCCCATTTTTGAATTAGATTTTTAGTTTTCTTGCTATTGAGTTGTTTGAGTTTCTTATATATTTTGGATATTAACCCCTTATCAGATGTACGGTTTGCAAATATTTTCTCCCATTCCGTGGGTTGTCTCTTCTCTTTGTTAATTGTTATAGTAAAAGTTTGATAAAGAAAAGGTGTCAATAGATAGAGATGGTTTAAAAAAGTAATACAAAAAGTCTGGTTTTGAAATAAATATAACCATTTACTGAGCATCCGCTGTATATAGGCATTAACTAAATATTTTATGCAAATTATTTCACCGAGGCCTGTCACCAACCCAGAAAGAAGTATAGTTTGTTCGCTTAACTTTAAACCTGAAATGAGGTAAAGAATGACTAGCACAGTAAAGAGAATTAGTACAGAACACAGTTAGTGACAGGTTCTCATTGATTTTGCAATAAAATGATTATAGTATCACCAAATCACATTTTTTTCTTTTTGTCATCAAAGAATGAATCAGAATGCTGCATTGGATTCTCTTCATGGATGGATTTTTCTTTCACTTAAGAGCATTAATTTTTTATTTCTTATAAGAGATATATTTCATCACTTAGAATTTCCCTCTTTACACCATCAATAAAAAGCTGGATAAATAAAGGCTTTTTATCATGTAGAATTATAGTAATTATAATCATAATAATTCTTCCCATCTTTTACTTTAATGCAGCCTAGGTAAGTGAAGTTGAAAGAGCGTTTTGTGTATAAAAGTGCTGTTAAGAACGCTACCTTCCAGGAACATAAACTGATACCTGGAGGAAGAAAGGAGCCAGGTGTGGTAGCTTCCAGCTGCAATGGTAGTGGATATAGGAGAAAGAGTATGCGCATATTTTTTTTCTCTTTCAAAATTTTAAATAAGGAAACTAGAGATAGAGAGAAGAAAGAAACTAACCCGAGGGTAAAAATCAGGAATTCTTTATACAATTATGTTTAATAAATTGTCTTAATGTTATTGTAACTTTTAAAGGGTTTTTTTAATAGAAGAGAAATAAAAAATTGTGTGTATGTGAGTGTGCATATATACACAAATAAGCATGAAACTAACTACATAAAAGAATTACAGAAACCCTTCTTTTTAAAACTCACATTTCATTTTCATGTTCATAAAGGTGAGTTTTAAAAACAGAAAAGCCATTCAATTCAGAATTATAATTTTCACAGAAATTATAATTTATCTAATTTATATAATTTATCTAATAAATTACATAATTAGATCTCACATTTATTCATATTTTTATAAAACCTATGGCCATTTCCAAAACCTCTGGGTACAATAACGTATTTTAAAATACGAACACAATTACCAGGCTGAAAAAGAGCACTACCTAGGTATCTTCCCAAATAAAACCATTTCATACACCTACTCAGACTTATATATTAGGCCAGAAATTTAATATTTCAAATACATAAAACAACAAGTGATCATTTCTTTGGGAGATGTAACTTTGGATTTTAGACTTCTGTCTATTTAATACCTCAAATGGGGCACTGCGTTTATGTAATTTCTGGGTGGGTATTGAATATATGAGCTTTGATGATAAAGTGGCTCCCCTTCATTTCCTTGAAATCAACACAGAATTTGCATACCTATTTTAATATGTGTTGGACTTTCTGCATGCAAATGAAGCATTACTAAACAATTTCAACTGTGCGTTTTAAGAAATCAGCACAGTTCAATGTTTTCCTAATGCTCTGAGTCTGGGGAACATAAATAATCATTTTAATTCTCTGGTAGACACTGAATTACATAGTAAATTATCTCAAGCTTGGGAAAGCTCTATTTTTTAAAACACATATTCCTTTTGTATGAAGAATCTATGAATTAACTCAAATAGTAGTCAAAGTTTTGACTAAAATTGACTGTAACACTTAAAATAATTCTTACTATTTTAAGGAATAAGCTTTGGAGGCTATTTAAAAAATGATTTTATTGAAGAAAAAGGCAGAGAGAAAGAAAGATAATTAATAGGATATACTAGAGGTAAACAACGAAATAAAAATATACAGATCTTCCAGAGCCCCAAGCACTTAGGATAATATTAATCAAATCTTACTGACTCTTAACTGAAATAATTAGAAAACATTCCTAGCATGCCTGATCATGTTGGCATTTTAATTAAACTCTCTTGGATTCCAGAGAAAACAATATATATATGTGTATATATATATATATATATATACACACACATATATGTGTGAACATATATATATATATATATATATATGTATATTTGGAACCCTTTTTCTTCAACTGTTATCAAAAATACTTTTGAAGGTAGTAATCAAGTAGTATAATTGGAGTCTGGATGCATAGAAACAAGACAAAACATGCTACCGTAGTTTCAAAACATTGGCTTTTCAAGAAGTTGTCTATAAATCTGCAGCTACAAGAAACCCACACAATGAAATGTGGATTTAATTAGAACATACTTCCCACATTTTCAGAGATAATTCTATGGTTATTCTTCTATAGCATGTACCTAATAGAACAGTTCTGGTCTACTGGAATAAAGATTTTCAATAAATAAATAGCTCACAATGTAATATATATTCATATAGCATCCAGATGCCAAAGGCAAGTTCTTGGTGCTACAGAAATCTTAACTCATTTAATCTTCATAACCACCTTCTAATATTGTTACAACTTTTATTCCCATTTTAATGGGGAGGACAGGAAGGTACAGAGAAGTTAGACAATGTGTCCCAGACTGTGTAGCTAACTAGCTGAAGAGTGAGGATTTAAATTAGGTCACCTGATTTCAGAGTCTGTGTGTTCAACCTTCACACTATGCCTCCTAATGCTCCTCAAATACCTTTTGCATATTTAGCAGTCTGATTTGATGGTACACATATATTATCACATTTAATCCCTAGCACGTTTCTGTAAAGGAAATGTATCATCATCATTTTACAGATGGGGAAAATGAGGCTCCAGGAAATTAAACAATTCGATCAGGTTTAGACTACCAGCAGGAAGGATGTAAGTCCATTTCTATCTGACTCTAAAGTGCATGCTTTTACTGACCTCTTTCCAATATATTATTGTTTTTTAAAGATTCAGCCATTTCATTTAGCTACCTTACATTTTAAATAAAATTGATATGTTGTTTCAGGCAAATTGAACTTTAAGATATTATATCAGATACATCGAAATTTAATTGAAATTTATCTGATTGTTGAAGGTTATTCATTCTTGCACCAACATTTACTAAACATCCATTAAGAATGGATTTGAAACTTGTCCCCATTTTCTGGGGACAAAATTATCTTGATTTTGATGTCACTTGCAATAAAGCCTTCTTCCTTGCTAATACTTGTATATTAATCTGTTCTCATGCTGCTGATAAAGACACATCCAATACCGAGAAATTTACAAAAAACAGAGGTTTAATGAACTTACAGTTCCACCTGGCTAGGAGGCCTCACAATCATGGAGGAAGGCAAAGAGGAGCAAGTCACGTCTAATGTGGATGGCAGCAGGCAAAGAGAAAATTGTGCAGGGGAACTGCTCTTTATAAAACCATCTGTTCTTTCCCATGCTGTTCCTGTGGTAATGAGTAACTCATGAGACTTATTCACTATCACTAATACAGTATGCGAAAGACTTGTCCCTATGATTCAATTACCTCCCACTGGGTGCCTCCCACAACACATGGGAATTCAAGATGAGATTTGGGTGGGGACACAGCCAAACCATATCAACTTGTTAACTTAGTGATTGGTTTTCTGTGCAGTGAGAAATCAGACCCAGGTGAAACCCCTAGCATTTGGCAACAAAATTCTGGGAGGAATCTGGGTTTATGGGGTCAGAAGTATATATATTACGGGAGACATTCTTTAAGATAAAGAATACAAATTATGCATGTAAAGTTTGATATGTAAGCATTTAATAACTACTCACTATGAATGACCCAAAATACAAATTATGACACTGTCATACCATGATGCAGTCTACTGCCCATGACCTTATCATGCTGGGTAGCTTTGCATAGTTGGCAAAAGTTCTTTCAGTGGGAAATTAGCAACAGCTTATTTGTATTGATAGATGGCCAGGGCTTTCCCAGGCTTTTGAAATAGACATGCGTTTCAACTTCATCAGCTCCCAGTAAATCCAGATTTGCAGTAGATCTTCTAGCAGGCACGCATTCTGTTCAAGGCAACGTTTTGCCCCACAAGAAATAGTGAATTTGCAAACCTCAAACAGCGTTAGACCAGTAGCAGGATTATGTAGATCTAGTGGGCTAGAATTGTAGGCAGCAAGAGAAAAACAAAAACAAAACAAAACAAAACAAAACAAAACAAAACAAAACAAAACAAAACAACACAACCAAAAACTCTCTTCTTTTTGGTTGGATTAAACTCATTTAGAAAAACTAGACAAAATCCATAATGATTTATAAAAAGCAAGAAAATAAACCTTTGTACAGTTTCCCTATTCCCAAAGTCACAAAGAACATCGGTAGGTAGAAATCTTGCCTAAAAATCTGATGCAGACTAAAATAGAAGAAAAAGCAAATTTCTAAGCTTCTCTTGAGGCTTTCTAGAATTAAGAATGATGAGGAGAAGTAGAGTGAAAGTCATTGTAAGGATCTCAATTTCTTTTTTATTTTTAAGTTGACTAATAATTGTACACACTCATGGGGTACATAGTGATGTTTTGATACATATAATATATAGTGATCAGATCAGGCTAATTCGCCCTTCCATTGTCTCAAACACTGACCATTTCTTTGTGTTGGGAATATTAATATCCTCCTTCTAGCTCTGAACCCTTCATTTGGGCTGGAGAAGGAAGAGGAAAAAATGAGACGTGAAAGTTTGCATAATGATGGAAAATATTATCTCCATTCTGGGCTGGGAAACCTTTGGAGATTTACTTACTCTATAAGTAATTGTCTTTATCATGCAATAATTTATTTGATTACTTGAGTGAAAAAAGGCATAAAGTGAATTAAAAAAATAAAAGTACTCCTCTTCTCAGCTCCATTTCCATCTCCTCTCAGCAAGTATTTGTGTTGGTCATGGGAGACCAGAAGCCTGTAGGAAGATTGAAGAGTTATTCTCTCACCTTACACTAGTCTAGAGGCAAGAAAGAGATCAAGGTCTAACCTGTGAAGGCAAGCACTAGATTATTGTACACATTCTCTACCAAGGGAAATCTGCAGTAGAGAGGCTCATTTCTGGGTTACAGGCATATGAGAGTGTTCATCTTTTTTTTTTTTTTTACATGTGCAGAGCCTGGGGCACAAGACAAAATGGAGACCCAAATACCATTTGTCTAATTGTTTGAAAGTTATAAATCAAATAATAAATCATTAAATACAACATGTAGTTATTTCCTACCTAGAAAAAATGTGCTTTCATAATGACAAAATGGAAAATATGTGTAAAGCTATGAATTTCAGATGACTGAAAGTTGGCAAAATGTATCAAAGATGACTGATTTTATTATTTTGCAAATGTTTAGATGTTCTGTTGATGGATCAAAGATTTACGGATAAATGATAAGTATATATAGAATATATATGTTGTATTTTTAGTTTATAAAATATGTAGCCTCCATTTCAGCAGAATCACTAATTATATTGTCATCAAAATTTTACATAATTTGTGTTTTCTTGGCAGGAATAATGTAAAGTAAGGGATAGCAAACATCTTAAAGAAGTAGTTACTGAATATTTTAGGTTTCTCCAGCTATATTGTCTGTGTTACAACAGGTCAATTCTGCCCTTATAGTACAAGGCAGCTATGGACAATATGGAAACTGATGGATGAAGCTATGTTCCAATAAGACTTTATTTTTACATGCCATAGTTTGCTGACCATAATCTAAAAGATTTAAAAACAAAATAATATTTAATTTTTGTACACAATTAAATATATTTTCATTAAAAATGTAAAGTAAAACAAATATTAAAAGAAACAGTTTTTCATATATAGTTATCCTTTAAAATATTTAAGTGATCTATTAAAATTAGTAAAAAAAAATTATTAAACTATAATCAAGATAGTAAATGTTCAAAACAAATTATTTAAATGAAGGTAAACTTTTAATTTAATCTTTCAAAGTTTAATTATACTTTATTAAATATGTTTGTATTAAATATGCATGTTTCTTTTTAATTTTGCCATTCATTTTTATTCAATTCTGTCATTTGATGTTATCTAGTTGTCAATGTAATGAACTAGTAATACCCATTATGAATGTTACCTCTAGACCTACATCTATACAAATTTAAGTGTATTGTGATTGTGTAGTATTTCTGAATGATCTTTATCCCCCATTTGCAATGCTTGAAAAAATGTAGCTAATTCATAGTTGGGAATTTGCAACTATGAGCTGAATCACAAAGAGAAACAAGAATATAGATAAATGGGGTAAACTAAACTTACAGTGCAGGAATCTATTGTATTCATCCTATGGAAGAAAATGTCTTTTCAAGTTAATTAATTCATATTTTCTCCTGCTAAATTTCTTCTTCTGCTTAAATGATCTGCTTACTCTGAATCCCTATCTGTCTCCGTTACCGGCAGCGGCACAACCCACCAGCCCACAGCATTTGAACATAATTACTTTTTATTTAGGTAAGATAGGTCACGAATTAACACAGGTATTTCTCTGAGGACTGAACGGTGTTAGTCACAAAGGTGATGTTTAGCGATGTACATAGTAATTTGATTGTGCTGAGAACCAATTCTTAAATGACAGACACACTCATAGTTTTAGGAGACAAAAAATGTGTCTAATGAGACAAATTTGGGTTTGGATACCTTTTTCTGGTAGACAATATTTCTTAATCCAAAACTTTTTTCAAAAAATGGTGACATAATTTATTATAATACAGTGTACAGAATTTTGATGTAAAATTAGATAAGTTTTGACAAATATAAACACCTATTTAACCAACACCATAAACGAGATAGCGAACATTCCATCATTGTAGAACATCTTGTCTCTCTCT
>NW_016107737.1:1509588-1525165 GCF_001604975.1 Cebus imitator | reverse complement strand
CCCATGCTGGAGTGTGCAGTGGTGTAATCACAGCTCACTATAGCCTCCATCTCCTGAGCTCAATTGATCCTCCTGCCTCAGCCTCCCAAGAAGCTGGAATTACAGGCTTGTGCCACCACACCTGACTAATTTTTCTATTTTATTTTATTTTTTTTTTGTAGAGATGATGTCTCACCATGTTGCCCAGGCTGGTTTTGGACTCCTGGGCTCAAGTGATCCACCTGCCTTGGCCACCAAAAGTGCCGGGGTTACAGGCTTAAGCCACTGTGCCTGGCCTTATCTGTATCCTTCTAGTAAATCTCTACCATCAATCGGAGAGACCCAGTGTTCAAATTTCCATTGTCACAGTTTCATTTTGCCTGTTTTAGCACCTCATATGAGTTCATATGGTGTAGACTATTTTGGATCTAGCTTCCTGTGATTAATGCAATGCTTTCCAGATTAATCCATTTTTTGTGTAGTTTGTAATTGTTTTTTATTGCTGAATACATATAATTTCTGTAAATTTATGTTTAAAATACCTACTATACTATATGTTTGTTATAATATACATCTATTCATCCTTTCCCTTGTTAATGAACATTTGGTTGTTTCAAGTTTGGGCTATTATGAGCAAAACAGCTATAAAGATCCTTACACAATTCTTTGTATGGACATATGTTTCTTTTTGATAAATACCTAAAAGTAGAATTATTAAGTCATAGGGTAGAAACATGTTTACCATTATTAAAAAAAAAAAACCTTTCAAATAGTTTTCCAAAGTGATCGTGTCATTTTTGCATGAGAGCGCCCATTGCTTCTCATCTTTGTGGGCCCTTGAAATTACATTGAAAAATGTTGGCTAATCTTCAGGATAAAAAGTAATGTTTTATTTTGGTTTTAATGTTCATTTCCATGATGATTACTGACATCGAACACCTTACAATATGCTTTTTGGCCATTTGTTTATGTTATTTTGTGAAATACTTGTTCATGCCTGTTGCCTATTTAAAAATAATTGGGCTATTTGTCATTTACAATTGATTTGTAGGAATTCTTTATATATTTTGGGCATTATGTATATATACACACATACACATACATATACACATATACATTATACATAAATACACATATACTATATATATGCATTATATATACATAAACACATATGTGCATATGTAATGCATATATGCATATATATGTATTATATGTGTGCATATATAACATACATTTTCTCTTACTCTGACATGCTTTTCATTTTTAAAAATTCTATTTTATGATAAAGATAAATTCAAAATTTTGATGAACCATATGTTCTTTTACACATTGTTGTAAGGGTGAGTTTATGATATGAGGGGTCCCTGGAAAGTACTGGGTTCGGGCTAGCAATCCCTCTTGCGGAGGTCTAAGCCTATTCTAGCTCCTTTATTTCTTGACTGGCTTCAAGGAAGTCTTACAGTGTTGGAAGTATTCCAAACCTTTGTTCTCTCTGATAAGTGTTCTTGACATTCGTTCTAAAGGGCCATATTACAGTTGCGCCTAGAACACCATGGGTTTGAATTGCACAGTTCCACTTGTATGAAGATTTCCTTCTGCCTCTGCTACCCCTGAGATAGCAAGGCCAACCCCTCCTTTTCTTCTTCCTTCTCAGCTTTCACAACGTGAAGACGAGGATATAGGACTTTATGGTGACCTGCTTCCTATAATGAATAGTAAGTATATTCTCTCTTCCTTAAAATTTTCTTAATAACATTTTCTTTTTTCTAGCTTACCTTATGAGAATACAGTACATAGTATATCTATCTATCTATATATATGTATAATGCAAAATATGTGTTAATTGACAGTTTTTGGTATCAGCAAGGCTTCCAGTCAACAGTAGTCTATTAGTGGTTAAGATTTTGGTGAGTCAAAAGTTATACCCAAATTTTTGACTGTATAGGGGGTCAGGACCCCTAACCCTGCATTGTTCAAGGGTCAGCTATATTTGATTAGCAAGAATAGGAGTGTAGAAAAAGATAGAACCTTTCTTGCTGTGATGTCTCTTTCCATACATTACATGTATGGGTGAGACAAGTTACTGCAGGTCTCATGCCTGGAGTATTACTTCTTTAGAAAGAACCTGCAGTATGTTTTAGGTCCCAGATCTAAGTCCTTTAAATAAATAGTTTATTAGCTTTCTCTGGAGCTGTTCTCTCCATAAAGATAGATATTTCACACAGTAATCTCATTAGATTTTTCCTTATTTCTAAATATGCCATCATTTCTCCTACCTCAAGATATGTATACTTTTCCCCCTGCTTTTTCTAAAAATTTCTGTTTTCTCTTTACTTGACTAGCTAGAACTGCTTCAGAAACTTCAAAGAATTGCCCTTGGTCTTTATTTTAATTTATGTAAAGTTGACATCAATGCTGAGACACAGTAATATAGTTTGAGAGGTGGTATTTTATTGGGACTTCATCATACTGCTTTCTTAATTATCTAGCTCTCCTGAAACATCACTTGAGCACAGGTGGTTTGTTTTGTTCATTAATAAACCCTGGTACCTAGCATCTTGTTGTGCTTGAATAGAGGCCCTGAACTAAGCTTGCACTGTAACAATGATACCTCTGTAGTAGGAAAACACGGCTTCGGCTTCACAGTCATTTGACATTCCCCGTTGCAATGCAGTGTTCACCCCTCCACTAAAGTTTATAACCAGGACTAGACTGGGGCTCTAAAAGAATCCCTCTTTCCATCTCCCAAGATACCTGAGACTTTCAGTATATTTTCCATTCTTTGAGGATTTAGGGCACTGTTATTTTGGGGATGTTGAACAATTGAACAAGATGTCTAGGCTGGTTCATATTATAATCTACTGTTGAGAATAGGGAAAGGGGAAGGGACACTGATATTAACAGATACCAAGTATTGGCAGACAGTCTAGGAGCTTTACATAAGTAGTTTCATTTTTGATAGCTGATAGGACATTACGTTTTTATGAGGTACTAGGGATAAGAATATTGATAACAAGTAATTATTAAAACTATGCCTCCTGGAGTCAGGAGATAGGGGTTCAGATCTTTGCCTCACAACATAAAAGCTGTATTATCATAGACAATTTGCTCAAAAGCTCTCTGAGCCTCAGTTTTCTCATCTTTAAAATGGACATAATAATTATATGAATCTGTTTTGTGAGAACAAAAAACCATAGAGTTGGTTGCTTATAAACAATAGAAATTTATTCTGAGACTGGGAAGTTCAAGATCAAAATGCCAGCAGATTTAGTATCTGTGAGAGCTCACTTTCTTGTTCATAGATGGTGCCTCTCACAGTGTCCTCACATGGTAGATGAGAACAAACAAGTTCCCTGGAGCCTCTTGTATCAGGGCACCAATCTCAACCATGAGGGCTCCAGCCTCACGACCTCATCCGCTCCTCAAAGTTCCCACCTTTTAACACCATCACCTTGGGGGTTCCAATTTCAACACATGAATTTTGGGGAACACAAACATTAAGACCATGGCAATTATAGTATGTGCTTCACAGGGTTGTTGGGTGATGTGCGATTTAAAAGAGTAAAGGACCCCAAATGTAGTGCTTAATGCATAATAATTGTTCAGTAATGAATAATAAGTGTTCATAATAAGTGTTACTGAACAGTTATAATAATGATAATAGATATTATTATAGATAATATCTTTATTATTATTTTATTATAATTATTATAATATATTATGATATAATTATTATTTTTTATAATAATAATTATATTATTATATAATGATATTATTATATATTATAATATATTATTATTTATATAAGTAGTTTCTTATATAAATATATATATAATTATATATATTAAGATAATAGATATTATTATAGATAATATAGATAATATATTATCATTATAGATAATGATAATAAATGTTATTACTATCAATATCAAGGATGAGAACTCTGGGTTTGAAAGCTCTCAAATTTAGGTGAGAGGAATGCTGGAAAGTGGGAGAATTGTCAAGGGAAAGTTCTCTTGAATAATCTTGTATCCCAAAACACTATCAGTATGTATATGTTTTGAAGGGAGTTGTAAAGGGCAGAAAATAATTAGGCTGCAGCTGGGTGCGGTGGCTCATGCCTATAATCCCAGCACTTTGGAAGGCCGAGGAAGGAGATCACCAGGTCAAGAGTTCGAGACCAGGCTGGCCAACATGGTGAAACCCCATCTCTACTAAAGTTACAAAAAATTAGCCAGGTGTGGTGGCATGCACCTGTAACCCCAGCTACTCAGGACACTGAGGCAGGAGAATCGCTTGAACCCGGGAGATGGAGGTTGCAGTGAGCTGAGATTGCGCCACTGCACTCCAGCCTGGACGAGAGGGCGAGACTCCATCTCAAAAAAAGAAAAGAAAAAGAAAAGAAACAAATTAGGATGATCCAAAATTTGGCAAAGGTAGGGATAGAGTAAAGCAAGTGTCCCCAGCTCCGGGGCCAGGGACTGGTACCAGTCCATGGCCTATTAGGAACCAGCAGAAGGTGGGCAGGGAGCTGGCGACCAAAGCTTCGTTTGTATTTACAGCTGACCCCAATCACTTGCATTACCACCTGAGCTCTGCCTCCTGTTAGATCAGTGGTGGCATGAGATTCTCATAGGAGTGTGAATGCTATTGTGAACTGTGCATGCAAGGGAGCTAGGTTGTGTGCTCCTCATGAGAAGCTAATGCCTGATGATCTGTTACTATCTTCCATCACCCCCAGATGACTGTCTAGTTGTAGGAAAGCAAGCTCAGAGTTCCCACAAATTCTGCATCATGGTGAGTTGTAGAATTATTTCATTATATATTACAATGTAATCATAATATAAATAAAGTGCAGAATAAATGTAATGGACTTGAATCATCCTGAAACCATTCCTCATCCACGGAAAAACTGTCTTCTGTGAAACCGGTCTCTGGTGCTGAAAAAATTGGGAGACGCTAGAGTAAAGGAAATAATTTATCTCACTTCTTTTGTGTCTGGTTCTTTGATTCCTAATCCCTTTGGGGGGGTGTTTATTAAGCAACGGATCAGAAATTAATAAGCAAGAAGGATTGCTAACATTCATCTTTCTGCTCCATCTTCCCAATAACTTCCAACAGGCCACTGTCCTTCCAGTCTGTATGCACCCAACCCCACTTCACTCTTACATGGGTACTGTTGTGTGCACAGTTCCAGTGTGTCAAAATGGGGCCAAGTAAACCCAGCTGAAACTCCTATGTATGCTGTCAGGAGACTGTTCCCTCCTTGAAGGACAAAAAGCGGTCTTCATGCTTTTTTGCTTCTCTTCCTGCATCTTCCATCAGTTCACAAGTATGCATGTGGGGCATCTCACTCCTCCGTATCCCCAGCTTGCAATTGTCAGAGCATAAGTGGCAGTGTGGGCCTTCTGCAACATGGAGCAGAATGTATACAAAATTTGCCAAGAGGATAAGGGGAGAAAAGGTCTCCTATCAGAGAAACTGGAAAAAGCAAAGGTAAAACTTGCCTGGCGATGTGAACGGTGTGTTGTTGCTCATCTAAATATCTTAGATATTTGGGAAAAATGAACACATGCGTGCAAGCTGCCACATGCATAAAAGGAAATTCCATTCTTCGTTAGCTGTGTTTTCCAGCTTTTATCTCTCACTTCATTCCAGATTCCTTTGTTCTCATAGTTGTGATTTCCAGTAACCAATTAATGGTTTTATTCTGATAAATATTTCTTTTAAAGGATAATCTGTTTTCAATGTTAAGCTCAAAATTCTTCTAACTTCTAAGGGAATGGAAGATACATAAAAGTAAAGAGCTGAGGAGATGAATACGACGTGTTACCTTCCTGAGTTCTGAAATGTCAGCTCCAACCCGTTGGATTTAAATACTGTAATTTTTTCTATCTTATTCATGACAGTACTCTCATGAAATGAGCTAGGAGTTTGATGTATGTCCATATAGGGGAAAAGAGAAAAGACAGAATTTCAAATCCACAGTCATATGTGGTTTTACCTAGAGAATGGTGAACTTTTAGCTATGCTCAGTCTTTGCCAAGGACGTTTATATAACAAATATAAAAGGAGACCTGAAAGGACACAGCTCAAGCTCTTGTGTTGCATTGATTAAAATTAGAGAGGTTGCAAGTGATACAGTGACATACAATACATTTAGAATTTAAAATAACTTATAGTTTTGTTAATTTTTTGGAGATTATCATATTTCCACTTCTAATTCCTAAAGTAATTGTTAAAACAATTTCCTAAATAATCGTGAGATTTTTATCTTCTTTTCTTTATTGTTTTGCTTGGTTTCCTCTTCAAAGCATGAACTGGTAGCTATCAGGCTGTATTTACAAGAAGCATAACTTGGTTCTGTGTGGCTAATTGCGAGAATTTTATTGGGGTTTTATCACTGGAAATAATAATGATTCTACCTAGTCCACCACTTTACACATTACAAAACATAATGGCATTCCCTATGTCTCTTAATGATATGCTACATAAGTTATATAACTGCTTTGTGAAAACCTATACTCCCCCTTGTTTTTCATTAATATACTTCTGAAATCAAATTTTTAGTTTGCACATACAAGTCTGATCTTAGAAACCCACAGAATTAGACACATTTGCCAGCCTGTGGGACAATTCGAACATGTCAGATGATTTGAACACAGAAATGTTCAGTTCTTCCAGGACACATTTGATCATTTTAATTCCATCAGAGACTTCCAATACTTATTTAGTGGTGTCATCAAAGAATTCAATGATAAAATTCCTACAATATTGACTGGAATAAGGTGAGTCTTATGCATAATCTGGCAGCTGTGAGGCTATTAATACCCTATTAAAATATTTTCTAGGTGTTTAGATACTTCTAAGCTAAAGAGAGACAGAAAAAAAAATCAAAACCTAGGCCTCCTTATCTACCCTTTCATCCTTTTGACTTACCATTTTGTAGGCCCAAATTGTATTTTGTTTTCAAAACTGATATAAGGATTCAGGGTACCCTGAAAAATAAAGGCCTTATTACTTTGTAATATGTTAGGAATTGTGCATAATTATGTTTAGTTGATTAGTTGGCTGTAATAATTGCAAGACCGTGGAGTGACTGAAATTAGAAACGGAAAAGATCCATTGGGTATCATTATCTTTCTTTCTCTCAAGACAAGATTATTCTCTGAAATTCAGTGTGTGTGTGTGTGTCTGTGTGTGCGCGTGTGTATTAGAATTCTCCTTTAGCTATATAAATAAGCAATTTGATACTCTTGTTTAGATAGAAATAATAGAATGCTGAGGAAAAGTGATATAGTTTGGATGCTGCCCTACCTAAATCTCATGTTGAAATGTAATCCCCAGCGTTGGAGGTGTGGCCTGGTAGGAGGTGACTGTTCACTTGGTGCTGCTCTCTTGACAGTAAGTTCTCGAGAGACCTGGTTATCTAAAAGTGTGTAGTATTTGCCCCTTACTTGCTCTTTGCTCCTGCTTTTGCCCATGTGATTGGCCTTTTCCTGCTTTGCTTTCTGCCAGGAATAAAATCTCCCTGAGGCCTCTCCAGAACCAGAGACCACCGTAATTCCTGTACAGCCTGCAGAACCGTGAAACAGTGAAGCCTCTTTTCTTGTAAATGACACAGAGTCAGCTATTTGTAGCAATGTGAGAATGACCTAATATGAAAAGGGTGGACAGAAAACTCTAACCACAATAGTGATAGTGCCAGTATTAGTATTAGTAGTACTAGTACTAGTACTAGTAGTAGTAGTATTTATAGGACACTATATGACACACACTATACTTACATTATCTCCAATATAAGCCTTGTTCCAATGATATTCAATCAGGTATTATTTCAATTTTTATACACAAGGAAACACATACTTATTAAACAGGATAAGTGATTTGCACAAGATCCTGCAGCTCTAAGTAGTGGATCCCAGACTCAAACTCTGATCTTTCTACCATCAAGCCCTAAGAATTTCCCTCACCATGGAGGTTAGAGGAACAGACTGCCCTTGGCTGCAATAGCTGTGGAGCAGTTTCACAACCCTAATGCACAAAAAAGTGGGAAAAGAGTGATGTCTAACTGAGAAAGCCTTGTTCCTTCACCAAACCTGAGTCATGCTCCTTTGAGTCCTCTTTCTGACTAGGTTCAGAATCTGGGAGCTCTGCTCTTGGCCTGCTTAGTCTAATTTCAGCAGTAATCCTTTTTTGAGTCAGTCTAGCAAGAATCCCCCTAGCCTTGAAGTTTTCTCTTAGTAATTTTCCATCCACGGACTGCTCATCCTACTCCTTGGCTATAAATCTCCATCTCTGTCTTTGACGACTTGTAGTCAAAGTTGAGCCTTATCTCTGTCTCAAACTGCAAATTTCCCACGGCAGTTGTCCCTCTTAATTGAAGCCTGTCTGCCTTTCCATCTTTAGCAAGTGTCTGATTAATTTTTAAAACATACTTGCAGTCCCACAGGGCTTGAGAACTGGAACAAAGGTTGCACTCATTGGGCTAACGCTGTGGTTCTGTGAGGGAGGTACTGGCAAGTCCTGTCTTGAGGGAGGGTCCTTAAAGGTGTCCAGAAGGGCTACGGCAGAGATTTGAAGCTGCTAACAACTCAGTTCTCCCCTTTCTCAACAAAGTCAAAAGTGGGACCGGAGGTAGAACGGTAGCCCCTGTGTGCCGAGCAGCAGGCCCAGGACTTGGTATGAAGCACCCTTGCTCTGCTCACAAACTGAGGCTGGGCCCAGCTCACCCAGGCAGCAGAGAGGATTATCAGTGGAGGAGTGCCGCTTAGACTCAGAAGCCATCATTGCTAGAAGGTTTTTCTAGGTCACAGGTAAAGACGACCCTGAGAAGTACCACAAAAATGCAGGTAGATTCCGAAGGACTTCAGGGAGTTGTGTATAAAAAATTATTTTTTTTGTAAGGCAGTCATTTTAAGAAAAATATACTTGCAAACACATGTTTATAACAGCACAATTCACAATTGCAAAAACGTGGAACCAACCCAAATGCCCATCAATCAACAAATGGATAAAGAAACTGTGTTATATATATATGTATATATGTGATGGAGTACTGCTCAGCCATAAAAAGGAATGAACTCATGACATTTGCAGCAAACTGGATGAGATTGGAGACTATTATTCTAAATGAAGTAACTCAGCAATGGAAAACCAAACATCATATGTTCTCACTCATGAGAGGGAGCTAAGCTATGAGGATGCAAAGGCATAAGAATTGCATAATGGACTTTGGGGACTGAGGGGGAAAGGATGGAAAGGGAGTAGGGAATAAAAGACTACAAACTGGGTGCAGTGTTTACTACTAAGGTGGTGGGTGCACCAAACTCAGTTTACTAATTACCATTAAAGAACTTACTTATGTAACCAAACACCACCTGTTACCCAATAACCTGTAGGAAAAAAAAAACAAAACAACTTTATTTTTTAAAATCAATTCAATTTGACGTCAATTTCCTATCCATCTGGTCTTAGAAGAAATCCAATCTCTTATCTCCCATATACCTAGGGAAAAGAAGCTCCCACCCTGGGCCTGGGTTGCAGAAGTCCTCACTCTGGTCTTCTGCTGTGTCTGAATATCTTGTTGGCATGGGGAAGATAGAGGTGGCTACCAAGTGTCCTGAGCTGAGATCCCCCCACCTGGATCCCAAGTTCTCCTTCTGTAGGCAGGCTGTATACATGGAGGCCCTCAGAGCTGCCCACTCTGGTTTGCTGGCTTGGCAGGTCTCTCCTCTGGATCAGTCTGCCTAATGATAGGCTATATACCCAGTGTACGTTGTGGGATTAAACAAACACTAATCAAACATAAGGTTGCTATCACAAGGGAGTCAGCCACCATTACTCGCCTTTTGGCAGAGGCTTAAAGGCAGGCAGAAGTGTGAAAAATCTTCATAGTGGCTAAAATGGAAGGTTTCAGGTGTGCCCTGATGAAAGGCTGTCGACCTGGGGAAGCTGAAGACGGCTAAGTAGAAGCGTTGTCCTTTGTAATTGGTTAGGGGTGCGTATTTGGCTTTTTTTGGTTGGCCTTAAGTTGGAAGCAGGGACAAAAATTAAGGAAGCCGTCAGTTTTTAATCAAGTTCTGGATGTTTTGGGCTGAGTGTTAAAGGAATTATTGTTTGGCTTCCCGGATTTTCACTAGAGATAGTGATCTGGCTTCCTGCAAGTCTGATTTATAGCAGGCTGGCTTCCTAGGCTGTTTTTTATCGATAAGGGAGTTGGCTTCCTGAAAAGGCTGCTATAAGTTGTGTGTCAAAGTTCTACCATTATACATGATCTAGCCATTGTCTGTTTCTGTATCCGGTCTCTTTGCGTTTAGGTCTGTGAGGAAGGCAAGGCAAGGGATGGCTGTTTGAGGGTGTAGATATGATTGATATAGTTTGGCTGTGTCACCACCCAAATCTCATCTTGAATTGTAACTCCCATAATTCCTACTTGTTGTGGGAGGAAACTGGTGGGTGATAATTGAATCATGGGGCTGGTTTCCTCCACACTGTTGTAGTTAGTGAACAAGACCCATGGGATCTCATGGTTTTATAAGGCAAAACCCCTTACGCTTGACTCTCATTCTCTTTTCCCACTGCCATGTGAGCTTTTCCCCTTTGCTATCATTATGAGTCCATTAAAACTCTTTTTCTTTATATCTTACCTAGTCTCAGATACGTCTTTATCAGCAGCACGAAAATGGACTAATACAAGATAGAGCTTGAATGTGTGGGCTCTGGTGTCTGCACACAGCATGAGGCCCATTTGGTATGGGATGAAGCAAGAGGTGGAGAGAAAATGGGAGCATGGCACAGTCGGGGCTTGAGGGTCAGGGAGGGCGAGCCCCACATTTTCACATTCTGAAACAGAATTCTAATAACTCTTAAACTTCTAAATTTGTGTCTGGCTTTCCAGTTGTAATATAGGAATAATTTTTTTCAAGGTGAAAGAGCAGAACGTATTTTATTTTATTTTATTTAAGAGTTTGTTAACAAGACTTATATTTCTGATATTTAGCCATATTGCAGGTGACTCTCCATTTTTGCTGTTGTCCTGTACTTTGCCAGTGTAGGGAGCAGGCCTGTGCATAAGTCCCAGGTCTTAGGAAAAAACCAAAATATTTGTACAGCCTCTCTAATTATCAGTGTCTGACCTAACTTGTCATACCTAACCATCATTGTTTAAATCAAAATGCTCCCTTTGGGTGAAAGCCAGCTATAAATTTCGGGAGTCCGGTGTAAAATTAAAAGGTAAGGCCCCTTTTGAAAAAACTGAAAAAAAAAAGTATTAAGATGCTTAAATGTAAAGTTGTTTTCTTTCTTCTACAGGCTCTCTCGAACTTTTATGGTTATTTTCCATTTCATGCCATCCTAACTTAAAAAAGTTAATTATTAACATAGGCCTTATTATTTGTCTTTATATTGTGCAATGGCAATTTTAATTGCAACTATAAGAGCATTTAGTTCACATGTGGAATCACAAAAATTGTGTAATTTATATTTTATAGCTTATCTATGTATATCAACAAAAGGAGTTGGACAACAAGAGGAAGAACATCTCATGATCCCATGAGATAATCTGGGCTGAAAGTTCAGTTTATGAACCCAGTGAGACACTCTTATGGACATCTAGAATTAGCTATTGAAGAGTTTACAGGAAGCAGGAAATCCCAAAGAAACAGATAGTTCTAAAATTAGGAAATTTGGACCATCTGTTAGTATATCGTTTTTACCCTTGGGATGATGAACGTTAAGGTAATCTAGGATAAATAGAAAATGAAAGATGAGGTAATAATCACTTCCTTTTGATTCTTTGTAGACTCGCCACCAAAGTGTGCATGAGAGATAACAAAGTTCAGTCTTGCTCACTTTTTAAATAAGCCATGTGAATCTCTCTATTTTCAGGCTTTATTGAGGTATAATTTACATACCATAAAATTCCGTAAAATTTACATACCATAAAATTTGCCCATTATCACTGCAGAATTCAGTAAATCTTAGTGAATTTACAAAGTTGTGCAGCCAGCACTGCAATCCAGCCTTGGAACCTTTCTGTCAACTCAAAGGGTTCCCTTGCAGGCGATCATCATGTCCAATCCCAGCCCCAGGCAAGCAGTGATCTGGTTTCTATCTCTATGATTTGCTTTCCTGAAAAGTCCATATAAATAATCTAGCATTTGCAATCATTTGTGTTGGGCTTCTTTCACAAAACATAATGTTTTTGAGGTTAACCCATGTTGTAATATGTGAAAAGTGATAATTCATTCCTTTTGGTTACTGACTACTGTCTTACTGTATGGATATATCACATTTTGTTTATCTTTTCACCAGTTGCTGAATGTTTGAGTGGCTTCCGTTTTTTTGGATATTAAAATAATGCTGCCATGATCATTCACATTTTTGGTGGGCATCAGTTTTCTCTCAACTAAATGCCTGGGATAGAATTGCTATGTTGTACGGTAAGTTTATGTTTATGTTTTTAAGAAATAGTCATATTGATTTCCCAAATTTCAAGGTGTTCTTCCATTAGCCAAGATGGGGATCTAGTTTTTTCGTATCCTGGCCAATATTTGGTATTGTCATTCTTTTTGATTCTAGCATTTCTGGTCGCTGTGTAGTAGTATCTCATTTTGATTTTAGTTTGATTTTTCCCGATGATTACGCATGTTGAATGTCTTTTCATGCGTTTCTCAATCATGTTTGGATCTTTCTTTATGTCTATTCAAATCTTTTGTCCTTCTTAAAAAAATGGATTGTTTGGCTTCTTACTCAGTTTTAAAAAATGTTTTTTAAAATGAGTGCAAGTCTTAGGTATGTATGCTGCTGCAAATATTTTATCCCCATCAGTGTCCTGCCTTTTCATTATTAAGTTATATATTTTGAAGAGAAAAAGATTTTAATTTTGATGAAATTTATCAAAGATATCCAATTTATTATTTTTTCATTTAATGCATTTTACTTTTGGTGTCATATCTGAGAAATATTTGTTTAATCCAAGGTCATGAGGATTATCTTCTGTTTTTTTCTAGACATTTAGTAGTTTTAGCTCTGATATTTAAGTCTATAATCTTTTTTTGAGTTAATTTTTATAGATGCTGTGAGGTCTAAATTAAAGTTTATATTTTCGGTGTATGAAAATCCAATTTTCTTGACATTTGCCTTTCCTCAAAAAAGACAAGTCATTGACATCTTTGACAAAAATCAATTTGCTATGCATGTGAGGGTTGAAGTCTTTCTATGTTACATTTACCCTCCCTTTTCTGGTCTTAAGGATGCAGGGGATGACAGAATATTCCCAAATTACGTGTGTGCTCATCCCACGTTGTACGTGGTCGTGTCAGAATAACAAGACTGATATTACTGGCACTGGCATGGTGGCACATACCTTTAATCCCAGCACTTTAGGAGGCCGGGGCAGGAGGATCACTTGAGCCCAGGAGTTCGGGACTCACCTGGGCAACATGGTGAAACCCCATAACTTCAAAAAATACAAAATTAGCAGGGCATGGTGGCTAATTTTATGGTGTTCTTTTATGGTTCTCCCAGCTACTTGGGAGGCTAAGGTGGGAAGATTACTTGGGCCCAAGAGGCAAAGGCTGCAGTGAGTCGAGATCATACCCCACTTCAGCCTTGGTGACAAAGTGAGATCCTGTCTCAATACTATTATTATTATTATTACCAGCACCAATATAATTTTCCATTGTAGAGGAGAAAAAGGATTTTCCTTTTCTCACCCATCACAAGATTCAAGACTGACATTCCTCTAAAAAAAGACAGATTAACAAGAGAAAAGCATAACAAATTCATTTCATCAACATTTTACATGGCACAAGAGCCTTCAGAAATGATCTAAAGACCCAGGGAAAACCGAATATTGTTATGGATCTGTGCAGAATTGTGACTGGAGGACAAAAGGATATGATCTAATGGTAATAAACTGGGGGGAACTTAGCAAGGCCTATTTGTTCAGATGCTTCTTTGCCTCCAGGTATAAGGTGGAACTCCTCTGGAATGAGGGTTGTATCAGATCATATCACATACTTTCAGGGGAAGTAGGTCAGAGAATTATTTTCATGACCTCAGGAGATAAAGGTAGGAGAAGTCAGAGAAGGAGAAGATCATAAGAACATTTCTGCTTCTGCAATTTTCTTAATTTCCTTCAACTTAAAATACTCAGTATTCCAAGGTGTCATATTTTGGGGGTAGCATTTCCTTCACTCCATCACCATTTTTTAATTTTTTTGAGATGAAGTCTTGCTCTGTTGCTAGGCTGGAGTGTAGTGGTGCAATCTTGGCTCACTGTAACCTCTGCTCACTGCAACCTCTGCCTCCCGGGTTCAAGCGATTCTCCTGCCTCAGCCTCCCAAGTAGCTGGGACTACAGGTGAATGCTCTCATGCCCAGCTAATTTTTGTATCCTTAGTAGAGACAGGGTTATACCATGTTGGCCAGGATGGTCTCGATCTCTTGACCTCATGATCCACCTGCCTCGGCCTCCCAAAGTGCTGGGATTGCAGATCTGAGCCAGCACGCTTGGCCACATCACTATTTATTTTTAAAAGTGATCCACTGAAATGCTGAATAGAACCTCTGGGTAAGAGCCTCTCAGGTTGGGGCTCCACTTTAGTGTGATGTGGCTGGGTGGTTTCATTAAGGAACCCTCAAGTGCCATTATTCCTTGATTTTTTTTTCTGTTTTGTTTCCCCATAAAGAGATTCTCCACTTTCAAGCCAGTAGACAGTTCTGGAAAGCAGGAAAGGAAAGCGGCTTTACCATAAATACATTTCCATGTAGTCAGCCTTTTCATGCTGTAACTTTTTCTTAAATAAACCTCATGTCTCTAAGTCCTGTGTCTCTGACAATTCTTCAGAAAATAAACAGTCATTGTCTGGTTGCAGAAAAAAAGGATAATTCCTCTATTGCTTAATAGGGTCAAACAAGAGGTGTGCGGGAGCTGGCTTGAGCTAGCTCTATGGAAGACATGTGTTCACGTCTTTCCAGTACTGTGTTGAGTAACATTATATTGGTGGTTTGAAATTAGCCATGTTGGAAATATTCATCATGAAAATTGGCAAACAGGGCTTTTTACTGGGTTTGGGGTGGAGTAGAGAGCTGGTTACCAGCACAGCATTGGATCTTATCTAACTGCATATAAGACATACTTTTGATAAATACTTCAGTGCTCAACCCTACCCGCAATATCATTTTTACATTTTGGAATTCCAAGGGCTAAGTCAGCTTGTCAGCTTGCTTCTGTGCTGTCTCCCACTGGTAGCTTTGGTTTTGTTTTCTCCCTTTTACTAAATCTGTTAATACTTGTCCAATTGCTGTCCAATTTTTCACACTTTGTTATCTCTTCTTATTCTCTTTGTCAATTTATCCTTACATTGTTATTTTAACAGATTATTAGAAACAAGCGTGGATTTAACACAACGTAAAGCAGTATTCATTTAACCATATTTAATTTTTTTTCCCATTTATTTATTTTATTGTATTTTAGGTTTTGGGGTACATGTGAAGAACATGCAAAATTGTTGCATAGGAACACACATGGCAGTGTGATTTGCTGCCTTCCTCCCCATCACCTACATCTGTCATTTCTCCCCCTGCTATCC
>NW_016107737.1:1502559-1508333 GCF_001604975.1 Cebus imitator | reverse complement strand
AAAAAAAAAATTAAAAGGACCCTCCACTTCCCTGGTAATTTTAATTTCTTATCCCTTGTCTTTCCCAGGGATTTCAAGTGTTTCAACTGTAGTAGACTTGAGGCATTCCTTACAGGCTGCTGTTCTGCCAGTGGTCACCTTGACAGCTTTCTCCTCGCTTAGCTAGTGTTAGAAGCACCAAGTGAGAGAATATTTGAATTGGCCAGAAAATGAGTGGCTAGAGCCCATTTTGAGTGAGTTTGGCAGCTTTCAAATTCTGCTGCAGATATAAAATCCAGAAGTAGCAACAGGTAGGATTTGTAAAGGTCAGAAATATGGATGTCAGCTGTTACCAGAGGACCCATCTCTGAGATCTCCCTAGAAGACCAGTCTCTGACATCCCTTCTTGGCTATGCTCCTGAGGCCAAATGCCAGGTCATCAACTACAGGGTAGCTCTGGCAGGAAGAGAAGGGTGTTTTGAAGGATTTGATGTTCTGTGGAGGACTCCACAGGCAAGGAGCTTGACATGTAGTGCGATTCTTGGTTAAAAGTAATGATCTCTTAAGTAAGAGGTGGTTGGGGTAGTTATTTTGGTCTCAGCAAATCTCTAAGGAGAAAAAAAAAAGTAATTCACAGAATCTCGAGGGGTGAGACCAGGCTACTTTCATGTGCTAAGATTAGGAGCTAAACCCTTGGTGGCCCAGCAAGAGAAGGCAGGGAGACTTGTATGATTAAACAGAGGATCTGCAGGCTTTGAAGTGAAACATGAAGCTTGTTAGAATCTCAGCTAATATGGGTATACTTGGCCTTGGACACGCTGACAATGCATGCCTGTGATTGCTATCATAAAAGATGTCGATATAAAGGCTTTGTGCTATGCCAATGAGCAGTT
This sequence comes from Cebus imitator, assembly GCF_001604975.1. Taxonomy (NCBI): domain Eukaryota; kingdom Metazoa; phylum Chordata; class Mammalia; order Primates; family Cebidae; genus Cebus; species Cebus imitator. The sequence continues at coordinate 1,507,461 of NW_016107737.1, read as the reverse complement.
GTCTTCTGCCATTTTGATATCTGAGGGGTTCCTTTAATGGCTCCCAATTTTAATATTTTTTTCCTCTGAGCTTTTAATATTTTCTCAAAAGTAAATCTTACTCAAATTTCTTAATCAGGCTAGCTTCTCTTTGAAATTACTTCCCTTTGACAATATCTTAATAGTAACTAAGGCATCCATGCAGAAAATTGGAAACGCATTTCCCATTCACCTCCCATTATTATCCCCTACACAGGAAGCTGGGAATGGCGAGCGGGTGCTCTTGGCTGGAGCTCAAGGTTTTGTGAAGCAGGGAGATATCTTTAAGAAAGAGGAGGCTTTCTTACAGTCATTATACCATTCTTGGAATCCATTTCCTTTCTCTCTTCTTCCTTCTCCTTCTTTCATTTCTTCTCCTCTCCTTCCTCCTCCTCCTCTTGCGCTTCTTCTTCCTCCTCTTTTTTCTCAATTATTTAGTAAGAAGTCACTATGCAAGAGGCTCTGTGCTGAGTGTTAGGAAGAGATACACAGATTAGAGCAATACACTGCTTCTGTTCTAAAGGAAGCTCAAACTGCTGAAGAAGCTGCTAAGACAGAAATGAAAGATTCAGGACTTGGAGTCTGAAAAACTGAGTTCCATTCCTGCTCTTCTATTTCCTGGGTATAAGTCTCTTGGAAAATTACATGCTCTTACTCAACCTCTATTTTCTTATCTATAATATGAGGTTAATAATAATACCTTTCTTAGGTAGTTGTTTTTGGAGGATTAAATGACATTGAACAGTGTCTAATACATACTAAACACCAACTGTTGGCTGTTTTTAGAGGAGATAGGATAAATGTACAAAGCATTTAAAATAGTACATATTAAGTTAGAACTATACCAGTAAAATAGTAATAAAAAGGAAAGGGATACAAAGAATCAGTTACTTAAGAAAATTTTAAGGAAGTCACATAGCGGCATAAATTCTATAAAATGGGTAATTCTTACAGCTCATAAACTTTAAACCTAAATGATTTTAAAAGCTCTTTCAATGAGAGTAAAAAATATGATTCATTTCCCTATTTCTGGCAGCAAAACTCACTGTCACCTTTACTGGTGACATATTTGAAGTGAGTGAACAGACAGATGTCCAAGATAAAGTGGATGAGAACTTGAAGAGAGTGAAGCATCTCAGAAAGGTGATGCTGTTAGGCCGTCAGAAGCGTGCATGAGATAAACAAGAAGCAGTCAAGAGATGACTCATGGAAAATACCTTTGCTGTAAAACTGGGTGTTTAATTGTGTATGTGATATATTGCAATGCATACAATGATGGAGAGTCAGAAGATTCAGATCACAAATACACAAATAACCCAGAGTAAGAATATGTTGTGTTTTCAGTTTTAAGGCAAGAATAAATAGGCTTTTATTCTACTCAGCAGCTCTTCTTTCTTTCTTATTTAATTTAAAAATATTTTCTTGCTTACTACATGCTTTCTGTTGGTAAGGTACATGCCTCAGACTTTGTCATCTGTATGCAGCAAGGAGCTGAGCACCTTAGACCTTAAAGGAACCTTAGAAGTTTAGTTAGCCCCAAGCCTCTTGTTTTACAAATGCCAAATATTAGACTCTCAACTAATGTCTGTTTGTTGGTTGCAGGGATTGAGAAGGGTATCTAGGAAAAAAGAATCTCTAGAAGATAAAAATTTGAAATTCTTTGTTTTGACTCACAGAAGCCTGCTGACGAATGCTTTGGTCTCTTAGGTAGGTTATCTCATTGCAAAAAACTAAACTTTGACCATTCATGTAAGGATATTTTCCAGAACATTTCAAAGAGAGATGAAATATATTTTATCTGGATCCTGGGGTTAAATTCACAAAGATTTGGAGTATTAGTGAAATCATATTATATATGGCAAATTTATACATATGAAGTAAATGTATATGTAATCACTCATGATGATTACATATCAGAAATAGTTCTAAATGTTCCCTGTGAATGAAATAAGTTAATTGTAATAACTGTCAAAAGTATGTACTATCTCTGTTTTGTATTTGGAAAAATTGAAACAAAGTTTGACTTTAAGTACTTACAGCTATTGAATATCAGAGCTTGAATTTCAACTCCTAGAATAGTGCACATGCTTGTAACCAGTACACCTTCCTGTTTTTTGTTTGTTTGTTTTTGTTGTTGTTGTTGCTCAAGAGCAAGGGTGTTTGGGGGGCTTGGTTTTATTTAAAGAAAAACTTTACACAAACTACATTGAATAGAGTTTATTTTCACTTAAAAATTCATGAATTGGGCAGCACTCAAAACTGGAAGAGGTTCAGAGAGCTTCACTTTAGTAGCATGAGAAGCAGGCTTTTACAGGCTAAACACAGACATAAACAAATTACCATATTAGCTGGGAATTGGATCTTAGAGTCAAAATAATCACATCAAGTCAATAGTCAGAATAATTCTTAATATGTGCAAAGTGCTTTATAGTCTGCTCATTTCTTCATTCATGAAACATTTATTTAGCATCTTTTATGTTCTATAATTAGCGACTGCAATTACTAATATAATAAATTATATTTTGAGAAGTTTTATTTTGCTAAACTTTTTTCCTGAGCTTATTTATGCCTACCTCATTCTTACAATAACCCACCCAATTTTTTAAATTAATGATTAAAATCATTAATGATTTTAATGAATTATTTGGTAGAGAATACCAAATAATTCAAATTAATTATTTTGAATTATTTGATATTCTCTATCTCTCCTCTCTTAGTTTTTAATGGAGAAAATTGGAATTTAGAGTAGATTTAGCCTAAATAATTAGATTGGTGAGTGACTGAGCTAGGATTGAAAATCAGGGTTTTCATGTGTTAAAAAATACAACTTCTTAGCTGAGTGTGGTGGCATGCACTTGTAGTGCTAGCTACAGGAAGCTGTGGCAAGAGGATCTTGTGAGGTGAGGAGTTTGAAGCTGTTGTATTCTCTGATTGCACCTGTGAGTAGCCACTGCACTCCTGCCTGGGCAATATAGCAAGATCCTATCTCTAAAAATAAAACACACACACACACACACACACACACACACACACACACACACACACTCACGCATACTCAAAATAACTATATGTTCTTCTACCACATCTTGAAGTCAGTTTGGTGGTATGATATGGTGAGGAAAATTTACTTCACCTGCCCATAGGAGTCTTGGCTGACAAGGTGACACTTGGACTGAGGCTTGCAGGATGAGAAGCTCACCAAGTGAATTAAAAGCTAGAGGACATCATAGATGGTAGAGACAGAATATGCAAACACACCTGGGAGAGAAAAGCAGAGTAGATTTGGGAGAGAGAGAGTCATTTGCTATGGTTGCTGACATGAAGTGACATGTCAGACGAATTTGATTACCCATAATATAAATAAAACACTAGTTCAGAAGATGAAAAAAAAAATGTTGGCTCTAGGGAAATTAGATAGACCCTCATAGGAATGATGTTTGAACTTTGAAGGATGAGTAAGAATTGGACAAATGAAGATGGAGAAGAAAAAGTATTCCACACAGCAGAAATAGCATTAGAAAAGGAATAAATATTCAGTCTGTGAAGATAAATCATGAATTGTCATTCAGTTTGAGCAGACTTATGTATATAAGTCTGGGAAAATGTGCTCTGCCAAATCCAGGAAAGCCTTGGAATTTGGTTTTACTTTGAGGATTTCCTGATAGAGAACCCATAATCAAAAGTGTGTTTTAAATGGTTGGAAGTTGATATAGAATGAATTTATAACAGACTTTAATAAAAAGTATTGTTAGATTAATGTTGTCAAAATCAACATTAAAACCAATAACCCAATTTTACTTTTGTATCATGTTTTTTATTTTATAACAGGTTGTAGGATTTATGTAATCCTTAAACAATAATGGTGGCAGGCAGATGAGGAACCTTGAGAAATATATCTTAGGAAATGTTTCCAAGCCCACTTTGTTCCTAATGGTTATTCAGATCTGACTCTGGGCTTGGAATTTTCTGGGTTTCCTCATTGCTGGCCCTGGCATGTTTTGGGTTTTGGTCTGTTTAGTAGGAACGAAAGGCACTGAGTTGTCTCAGCCTAATGGACTCCCAATTAATTAATTTAACAGTTAATATAAATGCAAAGTAAGTGACATTTTTAAGATAACAGAGTTATTTCTGGGCTTGACTGGTTATCTATAACAATGCATTGTAACAACAATCGCAATGCAAATCTACACAGTGATTTATGTGAAAGTAGTAATTCAAATTTACAGGCCTCCCAGTGGCTGTTAAGATGATCTTTGTAGCATTCTAATCCCTTTATGAGCACCCTCCAGCCAACCTAGCTTTGTTCATGTTAAGAGCAAGTAGAAGGCAATTAATTCTGGGGCCGATTCCCATGGATCTTATAACTGTCAATCGGTGTCTTACATTTCTCATTTATAAACTAAGTCAAGTGGAAATACACTCTAAGAAACTTTTTCTGATCTGAAGTAACCACAATCAACATTTTACCTTTCTTTGCTTTGTCTTCATATCATTGCATCAAAAGATACTTCCACCTGCTGTTGTAATGCTTGCCATGGGTATCAGATGCAGCTGGTGGAACTATTTTCTTGGAGTGACTTATAAATTATGAACAGGCCACAAATTGTGAGGTCATGGGCCTGGGCTTGTTCACCAACAGAAAATTAAATTTTGCTAATAGAGTATATTTGAACCACGAGTAAGTAATGGTTTATTCAATTTATGGGTTTTAAAGAGATTAAGGGGGCCTTCAAGTTGTGAAAGTATGACCAAGATGATTCATGGAAGGTGGACATGCAAAGATATGACAGAGCTGTAGAAAGCCGGGTTTGAGTCAATTTCCCTCCCTTCCACCCTCCCTTCCTCTCTTCCTCTCTTCCTCTCTTTCTCTCTTTCTCTCTTTCT
>NW_016107737.1:1494750-1502194 GCF_001604975.1 Cebus imitator | reverse complement strand
TTCTTTCTCTTTCTTTCTTTCTCTTTCTCTCTTTCTTTCTCATTCTTCCTTCCTTCCTTCCTTCCTTTTCTTTCTTTTTTCTTTCTTTCTCTTTCTCTTTCTTTCTTTCTTTCTTTCTTTCTTTCTTTCTTTCTTTCTTTCTTTCTTTCTTTCTTTCTTTCTCTCTCTCTCTCTCTTTCTCTCTTTCTCTCTTTCTTTCTTTCTTTCTTTCTTCTTTCTTTCTTTCCTTCTTTCTTTCTTCTTTCACCAAACCTTACTTTTCCCCCCTAATGCTTCCTTCCCTCCTTGCTTCCCTTCTTCGATGAAAACACTGGGAAGGCAAGGACAGGTTCTTTGTAGATATCACAATAGATAACATAGGGCCCAAGTACTCAAGGGCATTAAAATCTATCTATGAAAAGAAACTGCAATCCTCTTTTAGACAAAGGAAACAGTCTGTTAGTATAATCTTTTAAATAAAGGTGATAACAGTCTAGGACGTTAGAAGTCAGAACCCCAAACAAAGATGATTCATGCTTCTGTGAGTGTCCTAAAGAAAAGGAGTATGGCACTTGGGTCTTAATCTCCAGTGGTTCCCACACAGTAAAACCACAGTTCCCACATTTCAAATAACTTTCCTTTCATCTATTGATATAAATAAACAATCTTACTTCTATGGGAAGCCTCTTCCTTCCCAGTCACTTTTGGTTTGGAAATGTCTGGATTTTGCCTAAATAGAAAATGATAACTTTTAAAAAATCCAGCCTCACAGAAAGCAGAATGGGTGGGGCTGCAACCGTTGTCCTCTTGCTGAGTGAAGAGCCAAAATCTTCACACCCTCTTCACACATGGGAGATTAGCTTTGTGTGTTTAGTGTTTAAGGAAGAGTCATGATATGGGCCAAAGCCAGTAGATTTTACTGTCAAATAAATCCATATTCCACTCCTTTTTAGCTTTGAATTCATCAGATTGCTTAGCCTTGATAAACCCCCGTTTCTAAATCTGTAAGGAGAAAATAAGACTTTGAGGCCTTTAGGATTGCTGTGAAGAGGAGCTAAATCAGCTTTGCAAAGTGGGTAGATTAACGCCTGGTCACACTTGGTTACCTTCTGCCTCCCTCATGAATGCCTGGTTTCATTACGAAGAATGAGAAAAGCCTTAAGATAAACTGAAGGTTAAACCTGCCCCAGGCCTGGGCATTGCGAACCCAAGTCCCATACATATTGTCAGCAGTTACTGAAAGAATGACGTATCTGCCTGTTGGTTTTTCTGAACTCTCCTTTTTCTTCATATCATCTATAGTTTATGAATTAGGTGCTAAAGAAGAAGAGATGTAAATGATCAAGTCTTGGCTTGGAAAATCTACTCTCTCTTTTATCCAAAACTGACCCTGTAGAGCAGGCCTCTGGACTTAAGCTGTGTTCTGAAATGTGGCATTAAGCTGAGGTGTAAAACTCAAGCGCTGGAGCTGACTTGAGCTAACTTTTTTCCTGCCTGTTGTTGCATGAATGTTTTTGAAGCTCAGGAAATGATACACAAGCTATGTTGCCTTTGTGCACTGAGTGCTTTGAAAAACTGAAATGGATTGGCAGGGCCTCAGAAGCAAAGTCTTTCCGCCTTTTTTTTCCATCCTCCTGTCTCTATTCTTTCTCCCTTGGAATTGATTCATAGAAAGCAATATTCTTGACTGGGCATGGCGGCTCATGTCTGTAATCCCAGTGCTTTGGGGGGCCAAGATAGGTGGATCACCTGAGGTCAGGTGTTCGAGACCAGCCTACCAAATATACCCTATTCACCTATGGTGAATCCTGTCTCCGCTAAAATTACAAAAATTAGCTGCGCGTGGTGACATGCACCTGTAATCCCAGCTATCCAGGATGCTGAGGCAAGAGAATTGCTTGAACCCTAGAAGCAGAGGTTGCAGTGAGCCAAGATTGTGCCACTGCATTTCAGCCTGGGTGACAGAGTGAGATGCCATCTCAAATAAAAAGAGAAACCAATATTCTTTTCTCTTAAGGTGGGTCATAAAAACTCATTTTCCCCAAAGCAAGCCACAAAACCTAAAAAAGTCACGCTTCCTCTTTTCCTTTGAAGCAAATCATTTCAGACAGATCTTGTCTCATACCTAGGAGGAAGAAATGCTACATAGGGAGGCCAAGCAGTATCTGAATAGTATGGCCTTGCTGGGTTTCCCCCACCACCATTAGAGTATACCCTTTTGTCCAATAATATTTCTAGATGGCTGTCCATTCTTCGTTTAACCTAAGCATAAAAAAACAACACAATTTTTCCTGGGTCTTTGGGTCTTCCTATCTGAAGGCTCCTGTGTCACATGAAACTTTGATTAAATAAATTTGTTATACTTTTATTAACCTGTCTTTTAAAATAAGCTTTTAAAATTGATGCATAATATTTGTATATATTTGAGGTACATAGTGATGTTTTGATAGGTGTAATGTATAGTGATCAGATCAGAGTAATTAGCATATATATGATCTCAAACATCATTTCTTTGGGGGACATTCAACATCCTCATTTTAGCTATCTGAGACTATATAGTATTGTTAAGTATGGTTATCTACAGTTCTGTAGAATACTAGAACTAATTTATCCTATCTAGCTAAAATTATTCTTTTTCTTCACTTGATCTTAGCCAAAAGGCCGAGAAGTGATAAATTTTTCTTTTTCTTTTTTTGAAACAGAGTCTCACTCTGTCACAGGCTGGAGTGCAATGGCTCAATCTTGGCTCACTACAACCTCTGCCTCCCAGGTTCAAGTGATTCTTCTGCCTCAGCCTCCTGAGTAGCTGAGACTACAAGTGTGTGCCACCATGCCCAGCTAATTTTTGTATATTTTAGTAGAGATGGGGTTTTCCCACATTGGACAGGCTGTTCTTGAACTCCTGACCTCGTGATCCACCCACCTCAGCCTCCCAAAGTGCTGGGATTACATGTGTGAGCCACCACGCAGAGCCGAATTTTTTATTCTTTAACAACTCTCTCTCAATTTCCCACCTCTTCTTTCTACCCTTCCCAGCCTCTAGTATCCTCTGTTCTACTTTTTACTTCCATAAGATTAACTTTTTTTTAACTTCCACATATGAGTAGGAACATGCAATGTTTAACTTTCTGTTTCTGGCTTAATTCACTTAGCATAATGTCCCTCCAGTTCCATCCATTTAATCTGTCTTTTGTTATAGGATTGGCAGTCATGACTCTTTGACGGGGTAGAAAAGGTATCATACCATTCCAAACACCTTGTCAAAGGCAAGCTACCTTCAAAAAGTATTATTCTAAGCTATGTAAATTAACCCATGTAGATTTTTTATCTTCTTTTTATAACATCATTTAAAACATGGAAAAAATTTTTAAAAGCATTTTGGGAGTGTTCTCTTCTTTGAGTATAGTGCTGATCCAACGAAATGGAGTGCCAGAATTCTGGTAGTATGTTGACCCTGGAAAGAGATATTTGTGCAAAATATGGCATTCACTTCAAATCTCCTTCTTGGTTTGGAAACCTGGTTTAGTGTTTTCTAGTCAATGTGCTACCAATTATTTTTGAGTGAGCCACAATATCACAGGTTTTCTTTACTGTGGTTATTAAATCCAGTGCCAAACATATGCCAACACATATTTCCAGAGTTGTTTCTCTCTTTGCCACTTTTACTTTTATACCAGAGAAAGGGAAAGAGTAGAGGTGGTAATTTCTCCTCCTCCTCCTCTTCCTTCTTCTTCTTTTTCTTGTTGTTGTTCTTCTTCTTCCTCCTCTCCTTCTCCTTCTTCCTCTTCCTCCTCTTGCCTTTCTTCCTACTCCTCCTGGCCTTCTTTCTTCTTCTTCTTGGAATGGAGTGGCCTGGCACAGTGGCTCACGCCTCTAATCCCAGCACGTTGGGAGGCCAAGACGGGCAGAGCACCTGAAGTCAGGAGTTCAAGACCGGCCTGGCCAACATGGTGTAACTCCATCTCTATTAAAAATACAAGAAAAATACAAAAAAAAAAAAATAGCTGGGCAAGGTGGAGCACTCTTAGAGTCCGAGCTACTTGGGAGGCTCAGAGGCAGGAGAATTGCTTGAACCTGGGAAGTGGATGTTGCAGTGACCTGAGATCATGCCACTGCACTCCAGCCTGGGTGACAGAGTGAGGCTTGGTCTCAAAAACAAATTAAAAAATAGGAATGGAGTGAATCGACTTTGGCCAGGAGTGGAATTTTTTTGATCCCTTGGTTATTGTTGAAAATATGCCTGTTGGAAAGTGGAACTACCAAGTGAATGTGTCTATAAAAAGGAGCATAGAATTCTCTGATGTCCTAGCATACTAAGATAGCAAAGAAAATTTGGGCAAAGCTCTTTGATATATGAACTCTACGGTAGAAATATGCTCTGCATTCTAGAATGATAATAGACTCTGTCTTCCAATGGAATTAAAATGCTGGAAAGAAAGACAGGACTTGGAATGAAAATAGTTGGACATGAGTGCTGGCTTTGCTGACTTATTATAGAGCTCCTTCGGGCAATTCTCTGGTTCTCTTCTTTTATAAACGTTGTGCCTTACTAAATAACCCTTAATATCATTTCCATCTCAGAAAGCTCCATGACTCAACTGAGAATTCCTCTCCAAACTCCACGAAGACAGCCTTTTCGATGCTACGTTTTATGATTCTGAATGAAGGTCTTCCTTTCCTGTGACCGCTGTAGAAAAGGAGGACAGAGTTCTGGCGAGAGACTGTGGGCTGTTAACTGCTCTGTCATATGGCACAAAGAACAGCTGCACTACAAACACTTCTCCTTCCTACAGAAAAGAAAAACGTTGTGCTGAAGTGCACAAAAAAAGACTAACTAGTAGAAGGGCAAGAGATTCTGGAATGTTAGCTTTATTTAGCCCAAAGTGATTGGCAGCCAGTTGTGACTTTACTGCTCAATGCATCTATGTTGCCATTCCAAACAGTTGTTGCAAGTGCTCTAGAGAGAACAGTAAGCCTGTGTAGCTATTTTTCTTCTCTCTTCTAGTTGGGTGAGGAGGAATGCACATATAACCTGCTTTCTAAAATATTAGTGGTTAGAATCAGGGTCTGTTGATGGTTCTGTAGAATTCATCTATTCTTCATGTGGTCTTATTTCAAGAAAATTGCTTTCCCCTTACTTACATATAATGCCTACTTATTGTACAACATTTGCAAAAACACAGATATAAATGAAAATAAATATTGTCATAACCTCAACACCAAGACATAACCACATTTTGGAAATATATCTTGTAATAAGCCAAAGGGGAAAGGGTGGTAGGAAATGCATACATATGGAAATCGAAACCTGGAGAAGTAACCTTTGCTGCATCTGCAGATTCTTTATACTAGAGCGCACTTCCTCAGGGACTCAGCTAAGCATTTCAGAAGAGTGAAAGTGTTGTTGACATTTAAAAGCTACAGCATGGGCTTGGGATAAGGCAATTTTGTTCTCTATTTCTTAGGGAAGAAAAGAATCACAGTGCACACCAGGAAAATAATTTTGGAAACTCAGTTAATTGTGAAGGTGAGGCTGAGCCAGCTTGTGGTTAAAGCTACAAAGGAAATATTGTTCACTTCCCATAAATGATTTCCCATATGTAAAGTGGGGCCGATCCTAGCAGGTGACTTCAGAGACATGGAAACATTTAACCACAGATGAATAAATCTTGCAAACACATTTTTTTAAAATGCAAAGAGTAACCTTTAAAATAAAATCTGCGGCTGTCACATTTGGAGACTGAAAGTTCAAAAAGCAGGGTGTTTTTTTATCAACCACAAAGGCTAGGGGTCTGTGGTTTTATTGGATTTCTCATCCCAAGAAAATATTTACACTTGGAGGAGAAGATGCATTTTAAACTATAAAAGCCATACATAGGCTATTTGTGGACAATATTGCAAATAAAAATATTTTTTCCCTTTGCATGACAAAATTGACAGTTCTGCTTAAGGCATCAAAAAATTTAGGTAAACTAATCACAGTTCTTTTAAATGTGTGAGGCTTTTTATTTTTAGTGGAGATGTGTATGTATGGTTGGTGTGAAGGAGAAAGATCTTTGGTGAGTGCGCTGCTTTCTGCTATCACAAAATTCCAGTTCCTAGAGTTTTTGGAAGTCTAGATGTGTGTGCACGAGAAGAAGAGAAAAGGGCACCGCAAGAGAGAGCTGGAAAGAAAGAATATCATGAATATAGCTCAATAAACCAGAGACAAAATGAAATAAATTAACATTGTGGGGAAATGAAGACAATTTGAAGAAGTTTAATGTCATTTATTTGTTTGTTTATTCATTTTGTATTTTACATTTTTTTTTTTTTTTGAGATGGAACCTCACTCTGTTACCCAGGCTGGAGTCTAGTGTTGTGATCTCAGCTCACTGTGACCTCTGCCTCCCAGGTTCAAGTGATTCTTGTGCCTCAGCCTCCCGAGCAGCTGAGATCACAAGTGCGCGTCATCATGCCCGGCTAATTTTTGTATTTTTAGTAGAGATGGGTTTTCGCCATGTTGGCCAGGCTGATCTCAGTCTCCTGACCTCAAGGGATCCTCTAGCTTCAGCCTCCCAAAGTGCTGAGATTACAGGTGTGAGCCAACAATGTTTGTCATTTAATAATTGACAATCAAATTATCTTTAAAAATTGATTTAGTAGTCAATTGGTTTGAGGGAAAAAAAACTCTTCAAACTAAATATTAGCTTCATGCATTAGCATTTATGCCATGAAACAAAATTTCATTTTTAGTTCAAGCTTGGACATTTCCGAACAGCAGAGGCAGAAATAAAACAAAAGCTGCCTTTGAGCTGGGGGAAGTGATCCAGAAATAAGTGTGACAGCACATAGGGGTCTTTTGTCTTTTCCAAAATAATATCTGAATGCATTAGAATAGAAGGGGTCAGAACTCCTCCTGAATATTCCCTATCTCTTCCCCCATTTTTAGAGCTTAGATGTCTTCACTAAAGAATACAAGGAAAACTCCATGACAAAACCACAGAAAGAACATCTCAACCAGTACTATAGGGCTGAAATTTAATTGCAGCAAGTGTAGTGCATGGAGACAAAGCCTACCTCTACTGTCTTAAGGCTCTGACTGGGCCTGAGAATTAAACTGACATAAGATAGATTCAAAGGAGGAAAACATGCAGATTTTTACATGTCCATGGGAGCCCCTGTAAGGAAACAAAGACCCAGAGATGTGGCAACACCTGAGTGCTTATATACTAGGTAGAATCAAAAATGGCAATTGTGGAAAACGAACTAAAATATATAGGGAGGCTGAAGGAAGGTAAGAGTTGCAGCAAGATATGTTTGTACAGATTTTTCTCAGCCTCGACTGCCTGTGTCTTGTGACAAAAATGTTTCTTCTCTCCTGGTATAAGATAGGCATCTTTCACATGGGCCTTCTCTCCTGTCTCTGGTGACAAGAATATTTCCTTTTTCTTGGTACAGAGAGGGCAGACTGTTCTTTGTGTTT
>NW_016107737.1:1447366-1494560 GCF_001604975.1 Cebus imitator | reverse complement strand
TTGACCTCGTGATCCACCCGCCTCGGCCTCCCAAAGTGCTGGGATTACAGGCTTGAGACACCGCGCCCGGCCTTTCTGCTATTTTTTAAGCGCCTTGAGCTCAAAATAATCCTTTTGCCAAAGTGGCATACTCTGGGTGGCATATCTTGTCACCCTTCATTGCAAATATTGTTTGGAATATGAAAATGAACGATGGCAAGGGTTGAATGTTTTTTGTTTGTTTGTTTTAGGTTATGATGGAATTTCAGGACAATATTACTCCAAAATACAACACTTTGACATTGGAGAAAACAGGAGACACAGGAAAGTCACTCTCACCTTCCCCTCACTCATCTCCCCTGAAGCAGGTCATAAAATCTGGGAAGGTCACTCTGAATTTTTCCTGCACTTCTTCCCTACTTATGAAGCAGGTCATAAGGCCCTCATCTGGGGACACCCTCCCAATACCAAGAGAAAAAAAAAAATCCTTGTCTCAGAAGACTCAGGAAGAGGGAGAAAAATGTGAACAAACAGGACTTGCTAATCTTCCCCTAGTTTATTACCATTGGATCATACCCTGTTGTCAGCTGGCTTATATTAGATGTTGTATTCTTAGGAAAATAATCCCTGACGAACCCAGATTATACTCTCTTAAGAATCCTCTGAAAGCCAAGCTACTACTTTGAGTAAATAGCAAGGCCCTACCCATGGCTGTTTTTGAAAAGGTAGCCACTATGGGTCTGGCATTATTCTCAGGGATTCACATGTATCATCTCATTTAATTCCCGCAACAATCCTGTGAATGAGAAGTGATGATCACTGTTTTACAGACATAAACACTTTGGTTTACGATGGTCAAGAAACGCACCAAGCTTAAGTCATATCTAGAAAACAGCCAAACTATGCCTCATGTGTGGCTTCTCAGTTGATACCCAAGTCTATGCCCCTACTCCTCATTATTCTAGAAAAGAGTGTCACTTGTACTTTGCTAATACTAGCTCTATTCTAATCACTTTCCCAATTAAAAAACGATCCACCCTTCTTTCATGGTTTGAAACTTCTCCAGCTTCTACCCACTTTCGCAAAATCTTCAGGTCCTTCAAAAAGTTGTTCTGGGTGTTACATTTTAGTTTGCAGTTGAAGTTGGCAACAGGGTAAATCTGCCATTATCAATCTCTGTCATTATAAGAAGCTAGAACTTTTGTTTTTATCCTAGTTGTAATGACTTTGTGTTTTCTCTTTTCATTGGTGTGAGCAATGTCCATCTTTTCAATGAACCGCTAATCACATGAGAGGCTTGCCATAAAACAAAGCTTTCAAGATAATCCACATTTGTCACAATCTTCCTCCCACTGATTTTTGACTGCTGCTGCCTATTTTATGACCTCCCCTTGATTTCAGGAAGAATACAAATATATTGTTTATCCTGTGTGAATTTTGATTATTGTCTATGAGCATTGCAATGCAAAAAAAAAATCATTAGTAAGAATTAAACACATAAAACACACATGAGATTAGAATATAATAATCCTTTATAGCCACTTAAAATGGACAGATTATATTGTAACTCCAAATGTTTTGGATAGAAACGTTAAATTCAGGGCTCTTATTGTGCCGTGTACCATTGGTCAATTCAGAATCCCCCCCAAAAAAGAGAATGTGAGTATGGTACAATGTTTCCATACAGAAGATGGAGACAAGAGGCTTTCTGTTGGGTGCAGAGACAGAGACATGCCCCTCACCATCAGAACACCACAGCCGGTGGATGGAGCTTTGCACCAACTACACTAAGATTAGAAACCTTCCATTTTTTCTGATGAAGTCCACTGAGGAGCATCCCTGCCTGCTCCCTGAGCTTAAATCTTGATTTCACTTCAGTCAGTGCTCTCAGAGGTTTCCTTTCTCCATTCATGACCTGATGAACACAACAGAGCAAGGCAACATCCCATAGTTTTGGTATACTCTTCCCTCTGCCTCTCCATTTTGTTTCTCAATTCTGAGTCTATAAGGTGTTGGGCGGAGGCACTATCTCTAGAAAACTAGAGATAATTGTCTACTTACTCTTAGATTCTTCCCCAAGTAACAAGGAGTAAATATGGGAGGGTATTAAAACAAAGCTGGGGAACTTCAATTAGTAGGCCTTAGGAGAATTTAAATCCGGACCATGTGTTCAGGGACTAACTGGGCCTGCTTGGTTCACCATCATATTTCCAGAGGTAAGCATGGTGGCTGGCTCCATAGTAAATGCTCCATATATTTTTGGCGAATGAATTGATGAGAAAAAAGAAAAAAGACCCAATGAGTCTTTAATTCTTAGCTTGCCTGATGAAGACAATCCCTACTCTCAGAAAAGTTATGAGTTAACGAGGAAGACAGGTGACTAAAGAAGTTTTAAAACAAAATGTTATATGAGTGTTATGCAAAGAGGCATGAAAGGGACGACGGAAACACTGTGCTGGGGGACCTGGCTTGTCCTGGAGGGGGGTGTTCTCAGAGAAGTAACCTTGAGCTGGTCCATGAAAGATAAGTACAAATTAGCTAAGATAAGGAAGAGACAAGTTCCAGACAAGGAAACATCATTTGTGAAGAGTCAGAGCCAAGAAAGAGCATGAATTGCAGTAGATTTGAAAAGCTGAGAAAAGTTAAATCAGCTTATGAGAGGAACACTGGTGTGCATCTAAACAGAAGGAGACAGGAAACTGATAATACAGACCTTGTTGATATCAAGAAGTCTGAACTTTAGGGACAGAGGCAATCACTGAACAGTGTGTGTTTTGGAAAGGGCTTGAGCTGCGGGAGAGTATGTTGGAATGGAGCAAACTGGATGTTGGGAGCCTTTTTAAACCTCTCCAGCCCTGAAAGGGTGTCTATTGATTTTGGTTAGAGAAGACGGCACAGAAATGAAGGTAAATTGACATCCACAAGACATGTCAAAGAATCAGAGGCCACAGTGTTTGTAAGGGGCCGCAGGTGGCAGGAAGCAGGAGGAGGATAAATGAAGGGTTCAGATGGCATCCAGGCTCTGCCGCAGTCTTTAATTATGGACCCAAGAGAGAAAGGTCTGGGCAGATTCTCCCAGTTCTAAAGCTGTGCTGGCTTTCCAATCTGGTTAATCTAAAATAATTTTACCATCACCGATATTGTTCTGTTTCACTTTTTTTTTTTTTTTTAACTTTATTTGGCTTGATTTTGTTCTTTTATGCTTCCTTTCCAGATCATGGGCCTCCAATGCCTTGCTTGATTTACTGTGGGAGGAAAATGCTTTTGAAGTTCCAAACCCAATCCCTGAAGCAAGATTAATAATCAAAGATCCTCTCCAGTGTGCAAATCCTCGTGGGACTTAGGTGGATTAGCTACAGCCTAGTCCTGAGGCATGTGGCACACCTGTGCGTTGCCACAAACAGCTCGGAAATAACACCAGTTCATGTCTACAGCAAGGCCTTTAAACTTGAGTATTCTCTTGCTGATATTTAACTGTGGAGCTGCAGGGAGAGTGTGCAGTTCCCTAAATTTTGCCCCGAGGCGCCTTTCTTGTCTCACCATCATCTCAGTTCAGTTGAACACTTCTCCGGATACTCTGTAGGAATACAGCGGAGTTTGCTTGTTTTGAGGGAGGCATTTTTATTGGGAAGATGATTGGCTAAGTCCAAGTTTGTTGAAATAACATATCTGAGGAATCTGAATCACATCGATGAAGTGGAGAGTTTCTAGCAGCTGCACTGGGAACAATGTCCTGAAAGATGCTGCTGCTGGAACTTGACTCCGCAGCTGTGGGTGTTTGTTGGAAGGCGCCCAAAAGGGATTCCAAGGGCCCTGCCTCTACTGACTGCCTTTTATTCTTAAAGCACTAGGCTCAACGGTTGAGCTTTGCATGGTATTGAGTGGGTTTTGTGATTACTTGTTTGCCATTGTTAGTGTCAGCCTGTCAACACCTTGAAGGGCAGAACATTTCTTGTTTGTTTTGAAAATTACTCAATAGCAAATCCTTAATTATACAGCAGTATGGCTTTTTGAAAGGTTGAGTGATGTACTGCTGTTGTTTTAGATTTCTTTCATGCTAAATCTTATGGGGTGTATAGCCTTCAATAAATAAATGCAAATAATGCAATTGAATCCCTCTTGAGCCTGCCATTAATTATCTCACATGTATCTTCATTTCCAGGCTGGTGATGTGGGTCAGCATTCAAGACAGCCAGAAAAAATATCCAGTACAGGTTTTGAAGTGCCTTTATGTGGAGGGATTTATGATACATAGACACATGTGAACCATACACGCATACAGGCATGTATGCATACATCTACCTTCACATCTACACACATCTACATCTGCATAATACATGTATGGGTACACATAACACATGCACATATAAGTGTGTCACTTACATCTTTATATATATATATATGCACACTCACAGGTTTACTGTATTTGAGTTGTTTGGTTGCAAGAACAAGAAACCAAACTCAATTACACCTAAACCTTAAAAGAAACGCCAAGGTTATTCCACTCCCTCTTTTATCCATATCCCCAAATTGGTCCTCTTTATGTTTGTGAAATGTCTGCTAAAAACTTCCATATTGAGGTGTAGCAGAAAGAGTATGTCTTTTTGGATAGCTTATTTGGAAAAGTGAGGAAGCTTTTTTCTCAGAAACCTTAACAGACCTCTCATTTCTTATTGTTGGAATTGGGTTTCAAGCCCATCACTAATTTAATCCCTGTAACCAATGAGATGAAATATGAAGATGGCCTTAAATGAATCCCTGGAGCTGATGGGCTATTATGTGGGGCCCAAGGTCAGATTTTCCAGAACCATTTAGGCTGCATACGGTAAAAGGCAGGTACCCAACAGAAAATCAAATTCTGTTACCAAGAGGTAGGTTGGCTGAATCTTGGGTGGCTCATATTATTAAATGTTCCTACCCCTGGGTCCTGCACATGTACACACATGCACAACATGGTTGTCAGGATTTCCACAGTCAAAGATTCCCTTTGTTACTGTATTACTTTCTATACCTCATGTTTTGACAGATTCTGTCTACCAAGAAACTGAGAGCAATAGTGTAACTAATTCATTTTTGCATTTTCATGGAGAAGCTGGTATTATCACAATGAGTTTATGTAATTCCAGCCAATATTAGAGCACTACAATTGATGTTTTAAGTACCCTTGAAGACCTTATAGGAAGTAAATGTACAATTGTAATTAGAATTATTGAAATCTTAAAAATAGCAGATTATTTGCAGGTGTCAGGGGCCTTTTTGGGAAGTAATTTTGTAAAATCTGCCTTCTTAGGTAAAAACTGGGCTAGCCATTTCTTGGTAAATGCAGAAAATCATGATGAATAATCCATTGCAGAAACCATTGCAAGTAGATGTGCCCTTTGCCCTTGGCCCTCCTTCATGTTCCCTTCCATTTCCTTTCTTCTCCAATGGCATGGTTTCACTGAAGAGGCTCTCCTCTGGAAGAAAATACTTTAAAATCATTTAACTGTGTAAAAAAAAATAAAAGGCTCAAAGAAGCAATTTGTTTTCAGAGAGTGTATTTACTGGCAACTCTCCACTTTCAGTAGTTTAGAAAAATAAAAGTTTATTTCTTATTAACAGCATAGTTTAAAGTGGGTTGTTTGCAAGCTGTTACGGGACTCTGCTCCATGCTGTGATACAGAGAACCAGGCTCCTTCCATCTAAGTTCCTAGGGGCCTGGAGTCTTCCAGTGGAGCTTGTATATCCAGCCAGTGGATGAAAGAAGAATAAAGATACATGGTGGAAACATGAATGATACGTAGGCAGATTTTAGTGTTCCACTGGCAGTGGTACACATTGCTCTGCCTACATTCCACTAGCCAGGACACATAGTCATGCGGCCACAGTCATTTGCAAAGGAGCTGAAAAATGTAGTCCAAAAGTGTGCCCAGATGGAAAGGGAAACAAGATTGGCTAGAACACACAGGCATCTTTGCTACAGATAGACAAATGTTCATTCAGAATCTTACTTTTTCCCCTACACAGGTACACAGGAATATTTCGAATGCCAGAGATTTTGAATCTTGGCAATTCAAATTGGGAGGGTCAAGATTATGACTAATAGGGCTGGATTCTTATTAAAGAACAGTTTGTTTCACAGTTAACAAATAAAGTTTTCTGCAAGATTTTTGTTTCTTGTTACCTAGCGGTCTTTGAATTTAGTCTCTTCATGATATGGTTTGGCTCTGTGTCCCTCCCCAAATCTCATGTTGAATTATGATCTTCAGTGTTGCAGGAGGAGCCTGCTGGAAGTTGGTTAGATCATGGGGGTGGATTTCCCCCTTGCTGTTCTCATGATAGTGAGTGAGTTCTCACGAGATCTGGTTGTTAAAAAGTGTGTAGTTCTCCTTCACTTGCTCTCTCCTGCTGTCATATAAAGACATGCTTACTTCCCCTTCATCCTCTCACCAGGATTTAAGTCTTCTGAGGCCTCTCAGCCCTGCTTCCTGTATATCCTGCAGAACTGTGAGTCAACTTAACCTCTTTGCTTCATAAATTACCCAGTCTGAGGTAGTTCTTTACAGCAATATGAGAATCGGTAAATATACTTAGCAGTCCCAGGACTTCTAGAGAGAACACACCTGTAGACAAAACTATAATGCAAGTAACTTATGTTTGCTTTCAGCTTGGGGAGTAAACAGAGGTTGGTGGCTCTCATGAATAAAAAGGTTTGTTGTGCTGTTCTGAGGCGGTACCTTCGGAAGGTGGCAGGAAGTCAGAGGATCTACAGTGCGGCTGTGATGAGGGGCAGTTGAACATAGAACCTCAGCGCTTCACCCCTGGAGAAGGTTTGAGCCCAGAAAATCAGTGGACTTGAAGAGGCTTTAGTAGACCTAGAGAGTGGGCCCCTTGGCATTAACTAGTACAGACCAACACTGGGAGGTAGAGGAATAGAAACACCAGGTATTTTTAAAAAATGGTCTTCATAAGACCCAAATTTTCTTGTATGGCCCTAAAATGAAGTGGAGGGAACCCAAATACAGTAATGACAAATTAAATTGCCAGCCAATCTTCCTGGATGGGACCATGAAGTCAGACTACTTTTTGTATGCAGAAAAATCTGAAATACAGTATCTCTTTCTTACCTGAGAAGATGGCTACAAATACCTGCCTTAGAGCCATTAGGGCCTTAGTGCAGGCACCTGAGTGAAATGAGCTCTCAGAAACGTGAGAAAGATACATGGGGTGCTGGGTTGCAATGCAAGGCCTTGGGAGAGAGGTGGAAAGAAAGTTCTAGGAGGGCTACGGTTATGAAAATGTGTTCTGTGGACTCCTTGAGGTCCACACGACCCGTTTGGGTGTCTACCAGGTCAAAACTCTTTTAGTAATGATGCTAAGATACGATTTGCCTTTTCCATGCTTGTCTCCCGTTCTTCTATGAGTGTACAGTGGAGTTTTCCAGAGACAACGAATTGAATAAGAAGCAGATAGGAACGTTAGCTGTCTTCTATTAAACCAGGCAGGCAAGAGATTTGTAAAAATGTAAAACAATGACACTCTTCTCACTAAATATTTTTTTGTTTGGGGTTATATGGTTATGTTTCCTAAAATATGTAACTTCTGTTAACATGCTCTTCATTGCTGTTTAAAATGAAGTCAACGATAAATATATATTTTTAAATCTCAGTTTTAATTTCCAATACAGTACATATTAGTAGATATAACCCACATGAAAGAAAACAAATTCTTTAGGAACCACAATTTTAAGAGTGCAAAGAGATGCTGACACCAAAAAGCTTGAGGATGTTGGGTTAGAGGACCCAATCAGTGTCCAGAGAAATCAGTTCTACTACTTGTGGGCTAACAACTTCAGAGTATGTGAAGCACTGAGAAGATAGATTGTTTCTCCTGGAGAAGTATCTTTACAAGAGCAGTAGTAATTAGCCAGGGGCGACTGGTGTAGGCAGCCATTAGTGAAATAACTGAATTTAACACTGCTTTTATACTGCAACTTGCAAACCTAAAAAAGTTGCAATACTGCCATCTAGTGTTCTATCTTGAACTTGAACATATTTTAATTATTTTTTCCCTCAATTTACAATTGCTTCAGAATTGAATGACTACCTAAGCCAAATTTAATAGTTTGCCATGCATTTTTTAGGCTATTTCACCAAACATGTACCTTTAAATATCCTCAGTGTCTTTCCCGTTTCTTTTTGTATATAATCTCTTCTTTCTTTTTAGGGTTAGTGTAACTGGAGAAAATAGGATTTCAACTTACTTATAACTCATTCCAAACTTTATGTTCCTGTCATTACAATGTAGAATGACTGAGTGGGAATGTAGGAAAACTGAATAAGTAACTTACCTCACTTTGATTACACCTACCTCCTCTTTCAATAGTCTTTTCTTTTTTGAGATGGGGTCTTGCTCTGTCACCCAGGCTGGAGTGCAGTGGTGCAATCTCAGCTCACCTCAATCTCCACTTCCTGGGTTCAAGTGATCCTCCTGCCTCAGCCTCCCGAGTAGCTGGGATTACAGGTGCCTACCATCACGCCTGGCTAATTTTTGTATTTTTAGTAGAGATGGGGTTTCACCATGTTGGCCAGGCTGGTCTCGAACTCCTGGTCTCAAGTGATCAGCCCACCTCGGCCTCCCAACCCATAGTCATTTTTTTTTTTAAATAATCTTTTTATTTTGGATCAATTTTAGATTTACATGGAAGTTTCAAAGATAGTGCAGGGAGTCCCCATGCCCCCCTCACCCAGTTTCCCTGACTGTCAGCATCTACATTTCCGTAGATTGCCACACTCACTGGGTGCCTGGTACAATGGACAGAAGTCCCACTCCAGTGAACACGACTGAAATTTCAGAAATAGAAACCTGGGGGTCAGTGAGGGTGGGCTGGGGAAGCAAAAAAGGTTACCCATAAAAGAACAGGACTTGGATTGCCATCAAATTTCTCAGTAGCCATACTATAAAAACAGGAACCAATTCCTTCAAAATTCGGAGTGAATATTATTTTCATCATAAAATCCTGCACAGAACTGCTATTAAGGGCAATATTAGACTAAAGATAATTCCAGAGCAGCTACAGAGTTTTGAAATATTTATGTACCAGGCCCCCTTTATCAGACAGTTATTCGAGGATGTGCTTCTCTAAAAAGGGAGAAGAAACAAAGGAAGAGAAAGACCAGGGAGAGTGAAGGAGCCTCTGAATGACGTGAAGGAGGTCGTGGATCAAAGCTCCATGGTGGCCTAAAAAATAAGCAGTGCGGAATGGAGCAGGGAGACAGAGCTGTTTGAACAAGTCAGAGATGTATTCTTCTGTCAGAGTGTTTGGGGATGAATTAGTCATAGGTATAGAGGAAATTAACTAACATAGAGATCAGGCAGCGGATTAACCCCAGAGAAAATTGAAAGTTGCATGTAAGCAAGGTATGTATATTACATGGCTCAGCTTTGAGCCGTGCAGACTAATAGTAATATAAATTTTGAATCCATTTAGATGAAAAGGTAATTTTACCATGTTTGCTAGATGGGGGAAGGTAGAAGAGTAAGAGGGAGGGGGGAGAGAGAGAGAAAGAGAGAAAGAGAGAGAGAGAGAGAGAACACGCTAGATCCTCTGGAACCAGCAACAAAGCTTCTTTAGAGAGACTGGGTAAAGAATAGTTTATAAAGTGGTCCCTTGAAATGATCTCAAAAAAAAAAAAACAAAAAAAAAATAAAAAAAAAAAAAAAAAAAAAAAAGAAGCAATAGCCTATTCTTTAAACAACATGAGATTAAATTCCAGAAGAAATCACGGAAAGTGGTTACCTCTACAGAGAAGGGATCAGGAATTGGGATGAATTAACTAAGGGAAAATTCTATAGGATTATATGAGTTTTTAAAACAATGTTCATGTTACTTTAAAAGGTAAATAGGTGCCCTGCCAAATGAAGGACTTAGCACCCAGGGTTATCAACTGTGTTAGGAATCAGGGAGTGCTGGGAGAAGAAAGTGTAATTGATGGCCTTGTACAAAGTGTCTTGGATTCTTACCAAGGCTCTGGCAGTCCAGTGTCCTTTGTCCTGCTTCCTTCTTGTTTGCATCAATATTTGCCTTCTGAGGCTCCAGTCTGGGGTGAGAGCTCATTTTCTGTTTGCATAATTGCCTGGCTCCTCTGGCCAAAGGACGCTCTGCTTCTGGCAGCTGAGGATTCCAGTAGACAGCTTCTAAACCATGGCTTTCCCTGAGGGATTTGGATGGGGGGCAGCCACCGCAGCTTATCAAGTGGAAGGTAGGGGCCACTCTCTCCCCTTCACTGGGGTAGGAATGCTTTATTTCTGGTGTGTTCTCTGTACCTGAGGAAGGTGGTGGGGTAAAGAGGCAAAAAGAAAAGCAGCAAGGAACTGAACAGTCCACAATGCTATCAAGTCCACAATGAATTTGTTTCCCTTTTAGAACGTGTCGTGGGTGGAGGCTCACATTCTCTTGTCTCTTTCTTTAGACACAAGGGTGGAGAGATGAAGAGGTGAAAACTAAGCTGTGGCTGGATTTTCACTCAGTCCAAACTCAGCTGAGACATCAGTTTACATAGGATCAGTTGCTTTTATAATTGGTTTCTAGAACCCATTTGCCCCAACTCCTCTACAAAGGAGAACCACTTCTTCTATTGGCTGGGAAAATATTGGGTCAATTTTCTCAAAGAGCCCTCCATTAATTGGGAAAAGTTCCCTGTTCTATTCTTAGTGAGCCCTAAGCCTAATCTTGTATGCCACCCTGTTTCCTGGGGCAGCTGAGAAGTAAATGGAAGCAAACGGCAAAAAGCACCCAGAGTAGCCTTGGAGCCAGGGTTCTAGTCCTCACCCTCCCACACAGGAGTGTGTGAATTCTTTGTCCGCCTTAATTCTCAGTTTCTTCATCTGTGAAATAGGAAGATTAGCTTTACTTTTCTAAAACACATGTATTCCCTCCACCCAAGGGAGTTAGAGATTGTTAATAGCTACCATGGGGAAAATATTTATTTGCTCAAATAAGTATGTGAAACCGTGGATTAAACAAAGCTGAGTGAGTTATTGTAGTAGTTTCCTAGGATTGTGGCAATAAATTATCACGAACTGCGGGGCGTAAACAACATAAATTATCCTCTTACAGTCTGGAGGCCAGAACTGGCCACTGGAGGATGTAATTAGCCGGGTTAAGATGAGATCGTACTGGCATAGGGCAGAACTGTGATCCAATATGACTGGTGTCCTAAGAAGAAGGAAATTTGGACACCAAGACATTTGGAAATCTGAAATAAGAAAATGTGTGCTGGGCACGGTGGCTCACGCCTGTAATCTGAGCGCTTTGGGAGGCCGAGGAGGGTGGATCACGAGGTCAAGAGATCGAGACCATCCTGGTCAACATGGTGAAACCCCGTCTCTACTAAAAATACAAAAAAATTAGCTGGGCATGGTGGTGTGTGCCTGTAGTCCCAGCTACTCGGGAGGCTGAGGCAGGAGAATTGCTTGAACCCAGGAGGCAGAAGTTACGGTGAGCCGAGATGGTGCCATTGCACTCCAGCCTGGGTAAGAAGAGCGAAACTCCATCTCAAAAACAAAAAAGAAAGAAAGAAAGAAGAAAATGTGGACACAGAGACAAGGAGAACATCATAGGACAAGAGAGAGAGATTGGAATGTTACTGTAAGCTAAAGAGCAATGGCCACCAACAGAAATTAGAAAGAGACAAGCAGCATTTTACCTACAGTCTTGGTGGAGCATGGGTCTGCAGACACCTTGATTTTGGACTTGCAGCCTCTAGAAGTGTGAGATAATATATTTCTGTTGTTTAAACCTTTCATGTTGTGGCTGTTTGTTACAGCACCCCTGGAAAACTTATACACCAAGAAAAACAGGTTAATCAATCAATGAAATAATGACTGCTCTGGTAAGTGCTGCAGTGATGATAGGATGTTGTGGGAAAGGGTCATGTGGAAACCAGTTCTTCAGGATGGGTCATCAAGGAGGATCTCTGTGAACTAGCATTATTCCATCTAATCTTAAGGGGTGAGGAGGAGAGTGCCATTTGAATATGGGGAGAGCTTTCTAGACAAAGAAACAGGACAAGTTGATCTTGGTACAACCCATGCTGGTTGTGATTCTAAGCTTCGATAGCTGTTTCCCCATCCTGTAGAATGGGAATGAGGAATCCCTACTACACAGTTGTGATAACCACCATGTAGAAGACATCTATCGCTGAGTGATTATATATATTATTACACATATATGATCTGTGATACAAAGCTCTTTTTCTCTTATATATATGAACTCTGAATTGTTAACTTTATATTTTATTTTATTTTTATTTTTCTTATAACAAAGCTCTTTTAAGGACATCTGACAATGTCCTGGTTAGCTCGGCTTCCATGCTACCTTTCTCGCTATATGGGATCTTCTTTCGTCTTCTTCCTGATAATTTCCACTTTGTGGCAGAGGATGACTGAATAGGCTGACCCTCTAGGAATAAAAACAAAAACAATAATTTTGGTGAGTTTCCTTCTTAGAAGAGAGGTCAGAAAAATTAGAGAAAGCATGGTAGAACACTGGAATGGAGTAAATAGAATCAGATTCTAAAAGCAACAAAACATTGGTGATTATGAAGATGAGCTTTGGGGCAAGACTCGTTGGATTTGGAGTCTATCTCTCCTTTTACTAAATTTGTGACTTTGACCAAATGACTGATCTTCTCTGTGCCTCGTCACCTGTAGGATGGAGATTCTTATGGAGTCTCCTGTGTAGTACAGCTATGAGGTTTAAATAAGATAATGTGTGTTAAGTGCTTGGCATTTAGTAAGTGTTCAATGCATGATATTCATACTTGAAGGGATCACAGAAGGATTACAAAGAATGATTCACTGTGGAACTCAACGGTTAACTTGGCATAAATATGCAATTAGTTATACAAGACAATAGAGTGGGTTTCAACTACCAGCGTTCGGTTCCTGCCGGCTTAGGACCTGGAGGTAACCTTAACTGGTCCATTCTGAGCTCCTCTCCTCACATGATCTCAATCGTGTTGCATCCCTTCTGTCTGCTTGGAGCCAGCTTGTCCTATGCTCTTTGGATTTTGGCTTGTTCCTGCCAAATTTTGAGGTCTTTATTTGCAGCCTCTGACCTGCCATTAACTATCTATCTGTAGCTGCCTGGGTAGGGTACTTGATCCAGCGTGCTCTGCCAAGAGCCATCAGTCTGCTCTCTTTGTCAACTCACAGAATAACTTTTGCATGTCTGCTTGTTTTCTAACCTAGGAGCCCTTACTGATCCTTTCATGCTGTGTTTGAATTTTAGCTCAGCACTTACTAGCAGAGTGACTTTGGGCAAATAATGTATTTAAGCCTCAGTTTCCTTATTTGTGAAATTTGAAAAGTAGTCATACTCATTTTCTAGATTCGTTCTGGGGATTGAAGAGGTAAGCATATGCAACTGTGGTGTAAGAGTGCCTGGCATGTAGTACTCACAAAATACTGATATTAATGCCTATACTATTATTATTTTTCTTTCTCCTGGCTGAATTCTGTTGTGCTCTGAGAGAAGGAGAGTTACACTGTCTACTCCATTTAGTGAAAATGGTCATTTTTGTTTTGATAGCTAATTAGAATCTATTCCCTCCTTGCTCATGCTTGGCTAGTTCACCAGCAGTTGCCAGGAGAGTTACTGTTTAACCATTTCTCCCACCGTCGACTGGATTACAGTACAGGAAGTTAACTCGTGGCTTTATCAAATCAGCATGGCTTGGATTTTAAAGCTGGGGACAGCCTGTCTCTTTTTGATTTTGATAATCTTTGCACTTTGTGCCGCCCTGGCCTCTGAAGGTCTATAGATCCTTTGGAAGTCAGAGGCACACAGCAGAACCGAGGACTGAGCATGAATTGTATTTGTAAAAAAAAATCTAACACTTTGAAGTTTTCTTATGAAACATTACCATATATCTCTTTCTATTGTCTCTCTTTCCACTGCATTTCAAAATACTGTTGTCTGTATCCATGTATTTGTTTTGAGATACTCTCTTGAATTCCCTGAAGAATAACTAGTGTACCTTCCCTCACTCTCATTGCAAAAATGGAAATATTTTGTCTACATATAGAAAATACTGTTGGGGTCTTTGCAGTTGGGGCTCGCTGAGAGGGGCAGGGACTGGGCCTTATCATTGGGTCTCCTAACACATTGGCTCCTTGGTTGGGTATTTTGCCAGAATCCCCGCCTTTGCTTTGTTCTGTCCTTGTTCAGATCCCTTCTATCTCTCCTCTGGCTATTTCACCGTTTATGGTCTTAAGAAAGAGTTTAATGTTTATTATCTAAGAGTTGACTGCATGGTGCCTTGAGCCTTTTGGAGGAAAGCAGAATATAAATCTAATAATAAATAACAAATAAATGATATAAGCAGGAGGGAAATTATGTGTTTTAGGTGAGTTGTAAAGAACCGTGTAAAACCTGTAAAATGTATTTGTTAGACTAAGAGGCAGGGAAGAGAGTGCAAAAATCATTGTACATACAGAAGTGAGTCTCCCGCAATATTTTTAAGTACAGAAAAATTCCCATGATTTTTAACCCCTTGTAAAGTGGATTCTGTTGTCTGTTTTTGGCTGCAGAGAACATGAGTCACAAAAACACCAAGTAGCTCTGTGGTGTTTTGTTTACTTTGATGGCTGGCCACGGAGGAGCTATGAAAATGACATTTAGGACCCAATTCTACTGTTCTTATGAGCTTATAACTCCCAGTGATTTCAGGAAAGGCTCTTAAGGGTTCAAACCTGCTTTGCAAAATCCCACAAATCCTAAGCAAAGTCTAAACTACTGTGTTCATGCTTCCTAGTAGGATCTGAGTTTGTGGTTCTTAAGGAGCCAAAGACCTCAGTTTTAGGAATGTTATTGTGAATCCTTGATGCTGCACTTGATGCTAATGTAATAGTTGATTTTAAGTTTGACTTTGGTTTTATGGTGGCAGAAATTGGGGGTTGCCTCAGGGTTGGGCCGACTCTGTTTGCCATGATATGTTAGAGGTAGATTCTTATAGTTAAGACATTTGGGTGTTTTTGTTTTTGTTTTTTTTTTTTCTCTTAAAATATCGGAAAATAAACATGGCACTTGTATTTTTTGGTTTTAAGTTGAGTTTATGGTGTTCCTATATAGGCTGTTTTTTGTTTGGTCCATATATATATATATATATATATATATATATAAACTCAACTGATCCACGCAAACCTGAGCTGGGGGCACACTTCCTCTACTTGTTGTAAATGTCAGCACAGGCCCTATATTTCTCTAAGGCCACTTCCTGTTTGCTTTCTTCACTCAACAGATTTTAACTGTGTGTCTTTGTCTCTGTTTTCTGCTAAACCTCAGGGATTAAATAAGCATTGCAGTTTGAGACTTGATCTCTGGGTTGCCCTTGGTATTCTTCCAGAAAAGGAATTCCATATAGATCTGCTTCTTTTCCGGACCACCTAAGAAAGAAGGAAGGGAAGCAGACTTAAAGCTTGGTCATTTATTTCTTGGTATGTAAGGAAACAGGGAGCAGAGAAGTGGACATTTACCAATGAAATTTATCGTAGTTGAAAGTTGACATGACAGAAACCATTCTTATTTTTTTCCCCCAATTTCAAGTTTGAAATTCAAGGCAGGGCGCAGTGGCTCATGCCTGTAATCCCAGCACTTTGGGAGGCCAAGGCGGGCAGATCACAAGGTCAAGAGATCGAGACCATCCTCGTCAACATGGTGAAACCCTGTATCTACTAAAAAATACAAAAATTAGCAGTCATGGTGGTGTGTGCCTATAGTCCCAGCTACTTGGGAGGCTAAGGCAGGAGAATTGCTTGAACCCGGGAGGCAGAGATTGCAGTGAACCGAGATTGTACCACTGCACTAGAGCCCAGCACCTGGTGACAGAGCGAGACTCTGTCTCAAAAACAGCAACAACAACAACAGCAAAAAGTTTGAAATTCACAAAATATCAAATATTTTCCTCCTTTTTCATTGTACCATGAAATTAATGATGTAGGCATCATTCAAAGATTATAACTTAGAACAGGATGATATTCAAATATTAATCATCATATATACTACCATGCTCACCCATCAGATGCCAACTGTAAACAGTAGGCATAGACTAGACTGGCATTTACATTGGCAGGTCAGAGTGGATGTCAGCCATAAACAACTACCGAGGCCACGTTTAGATGTATTCATTGAATTTCAGCCTTGTGCTTAGGAGAGGGGCACATCTGAAATATGTCGAACTCCTTTTATAGACTGTCACTGGAGAGTTGAATCACTTCTCCAAGTCTCCAATTTCTCATGTGCAAATTCCTAATGCTGATCTCTCTCTTTTTAAAAAATTTCATTGGATGAATATTGGAGACCTTTTTCTTACATTTTGAGCTTCTTTGGACCTAGGTGAATTCCTTTAATACTTTAGCTGTGTTAGGACTTTAGCTGAATTCATTCTGTTTTTCAACTCCTCTATTGAATATTTATTTTTGAAAATCATATTTCTAACTTTTAGGAATTAATTATTTAATTGCTTCTGTTTTAGGAAGTCATGTTTTATTTTCTGGATGTTGTCACCTCTCGAATCTCTTTAATAATGCTAATTTTAAAACTTAAGTTCCTGATCCAGCGATTTTGCTTCTGGGTATTTACCCCAAAGATTTGAAATCAGTACGTAAAAGCGATGTCTGCATTTCCATATTCATTTCAGCATTATTCACTATATCTTTATTGGAATCAAACTAAGTGTCCATAAACAGATGAATGGATAAAGAATATGTGGAAAAATTACACAATGAAAAACTATTCAGCCTTATAAAAAAGGAAATTCTGTCCTTTGAGACAATATGGAGGAGCCTGGAGGACATTGTGCTAAGTGAAATAAGGCAGGCACAGAAAGACAAATACTGCATGTTCTCACTTACATGTAGAATCTAAAACAATCAAAACCATAGAAGCAGAGAACAGAATAGTGGTTACATAGGCTAGCGGGTGGGGGGAATCTTGGGAGATGATGACCAGAGGGTAAAAAACCTCAGTCAGACAGGAGAATTTTTTTTTGAGACCTATTGCATAGGGTAGTGAATATGGTTAATAATATAGTACATTTGAAAATTGTTAAGAGAGTAGATTTCAAATTATTCCACCAAAAAAAATTAAGTATTTTAGATGATGAATATGTTAGCTAACTTGATTTAATTTTTAAAATTTGTATTCATAAATAATAACATTGCTTCATACCTTGTAAATATACACAATTATAAATGATCAATTTAGAATAAAAACTTTAAAAATTAATTTCTCTTTTTTTGCATGTATCATAAAAAGAATTTTGGTCCTTATTTTTCAGGTTACTTGTTTTTTGTCAAATGCCTTATGATGTTTATGAATGAATGATTATATTGATAATACCACTAACTGATTTAGACTTCCTTTGAAGTTAGATAGTTCTATTAACTGAGTCAGGGACCGCTCCGTAAGCAATAGAATTCTGTGTAAGTTGGCGGGATCTACTGACATTCAGTCGTCTCACAAATGATTATGGGCATGAAGGGAGACACCCAAAATTTAGACTTTGATAACTGCCAGATAACAAGGACTTTATAAGAAGAGTATGTTTAGTTTTAACTTCTGTGTTTCTTTGCATGCCCTTTCAAGTTCATGTTTTTAGCTTGAGAGTGTGTTCTGCTTTTTTCTGTGGCTTCAGTACCCATGATAGGAGTCCTACCCAGTCACACGTCTCACTTTTATGAAGCATTTCTTAGGAATTCAACATGGGCTAAAGGCAGAGCAACGACCCTGTTGATGGAGAAGAAAAACCCATCAAATCAGCAGTAAGATAGATAATCCTTTCATTACCATAATGATTGCTCTGAAGCCTGGTCCTCTCTCCCTATTGGTTATCCCAGAAAAGTACTTTAGTACATGTGGTATTCTGGGACCATTTCTGTTCTTTTGTTTTCAGTCAGTTATGGATTTCTTCTCTCATTTATTGTTATTGCAATGGGGATGTGAGAAGAAAAGGAATTAAATATGTTCGCTGTATTCCCCACCTTGAACTGGAAATGTTTATTAACACAAGTAAAGACTTTAATATAATATTAAGTTATGTAGAAGTCTTTATTAACATGCATTAATATTTGAAAGTGCCTCATAAATCATGAGGTACTATTTAAAGTTAATGAATGAATTCCCCCCCACCCTTTTACCATTATCATCCTCCTTGTCATCATTAATATATCCAATTTCTAGAAATTTTCTAGTCCTATGCTTTTTAATAAAGAAGATGGGTACTATATACTAAATGTGTGTGTTCCCCTCGGGTTCATAGATTGAAACCCTAATCCTCATATGTGATGGTATTTGGAGGTGGGGCCTTTGAGAGGTGGTTAGTCAGTGATACGGTTTGGCTGTGTCCCCACCCAAATCTCATCTTGAATTAAAGATCCTGTATGTAATTCCCACATGTTGTGTGAGACCCAGTAGGAGAAAATTGAATTATGGGGGCAGTTTCCCCCATACTGTTCTCATGGAAATGAATACGTCTTACAAGATCTGATGGTTTGATAAGGGGTTTCCCCTTTCACTTGGTCCTCATTCTCTCTTGCCTGCTGCTATATAATACATACCTTTCACCTCCCACCATGATTGTGAGGCCTCCCCAGCCACGTGGAACTCTGAGTCCATTAAATCTCTTTTTCTTTATAAATTACCCAGTCTCAGGTATGTCTTTATTAGCAGCATGAAAGACTAATACAATCAGAAAGGCAGAGTTCTCATTAATGGAAATTTTGCCTCATAGTAAATAAAAGGGATCCTAGCCATGTGGGAATGCAGCAAGAAGACAGCCATTTGTCAACCAGCAAGGAGCCCTCACCAGAACCTGACTGCACTGACACTTTGATCTTAGACTTTCAGTCTCCAGAAATGTGAGGAATACATTTCTGTTCTTTTCTTTTTTTTTCAATTTTACTTCAAGTTCTGGGATACATGTGCTGAACATGCAGGTTTGTTACATACATATATGTGTGCCATGGTAGTTTGCTGCACCTATCAACCTGTCATCTAGGTTTTAAGCCCCACATGCATGAGGTGTTTGTCCTAATGCTCTCCTTTCCCCCATCCCCTGACAGGCCCCGGTGTGTGGTATTCCCCTCCCTGAAGACACTGTGGCAATTCCTCAAGAATCTAGAACCAGAAATACCATTTGACCCGGCAATCCCATTACTGGGTATATACCCAAAGGATTATAAATCATTGTACTATGAAGACACACACATATTTATGTTTATTGCAGCAATATTTACAATAGCAAAGACTTGGAGCCAACTCAAATGCCCAACAAAAATAGACTGAATAAAGAAAATGTGGCATATATATATATATATATATATATACATACAATGGAATAGTGTGCAGCCATAAAAATTGAGTTCATGTTCTTTTCAGGGACATAGATGAAGCTGGAAACCATCATCCTCAGAAAACTAACACAGGAACAGAAAACCAAACACTGCACGTTATCACTCATAAGTGGGAACTGAACAATTTCTGTTCTTTATAAGCCAGCCAGCCTATGGCATTCTGTTATACCAGCCAGAATGGACTAAGAAAATGAGCTAATGTGGAATTAATGGAATTTCAGACAGAATAACAAGAGAAAGCAAAATATTCAGATGCTGTAAGAAAAGTCATAGTGGATTGGGGGTGATTATGACCGAGAAAGATCACGTGTCTAGGCATCTGTTTGTGATGTTGCTGATCTAAGCCATTTGCATGTTTCATAATTTATTACCTCTTTCAGTTTCTGAACACAGATTCTGCATTTACCAAGTTTTCTAGTACCTCAGTTGGCTTCATGGTCAGTGCTGAAAAATATCTTCTGCCCTCACTATGTGTATATGTAAGTTATTTATCGATAAGAGTTGGCCTGCCTGTTTGTACATTCTATTTTTTTTACAAGATTTATTTATTTATTTAGAGATGGAGTCTTACTCTGTCACCCAGGCTGGAGTAAAGTGGCACGATTTTGGCTCACTGCAACCTCTGCCTCCTGGGTTCAAGTGATTCTCCTGCCTCAGTCTCCCAAGTAGCTGGGATTAAAGTGCATGCCACCACATCCGGCTAATTTTTGTATTTTTAGTAGAGACAGGGTTTCATCACATTGGCCAGGCTGGTCTTGAACTCTTGACCTCAAGAGTTCTGCCTGCCTCGGCCTCCTAAAGTGCTGGGATTACAGGAGTGAGCCACCGTGCCCGGCTGTATATTCCTTTGCATCAGCAATGTTCTGAGTATAGTGGATGTTAATCACATATGTTTAGAAATATTTTTTGTATTATGAAAGGAATACAAGATAATTTTAGAACATTTAAAAGATACAAACAAGCCGAAAATAAAATAATCAGCCAATAGCTATTTAAAATATTTGAATATGTATTTTTAGTATTTTTCTATGTACTCACAGACTTACATGTACATATACACTTATTTCTCTGATAAGAGCATTCTGTAAATGATTGTGGCTTTCTTAACACACTTAGAAATATCTTGATAAGCTATAACATGTCTCTGCATCTTTTCTCCTCTTCCTGTTTCCTCTCTCCCTTATCTATCTTTCTACAGTGCACATGGATGTTACACAGAAAGCTAAAAATTAGTCGATATATTTAACCTTGAGAAACAAGATAAAAATAACTGTATCTTAATAATTTGTTTTGTGTATGGGCTCTATCTCTTGGACCACATAGTCATACATGAATTTTTTAGTCACTACTAAATTAGTCAGTTAAGAGAGGACATTTGTTTACTCAAATAAATACGTGCCAGCTTTGTGCTGTAGGAAATAAGGTGATAAGTTGTGCCGTTCCTTTCTCGGCTTGCCCATCTGGTAGGGGTTGCTTTCTAGCTAAATTCACTGGTGCTCAAGGTTAAATGAATCTTTAAAAATTATTAGACCGTCACACAAGTGCCCAAATCAGAAATACATTAGACTGTTCATCTTACTCCTTCCTTTATTTTACCAATTACTTTTTATTCTATCTCCTCTAAACCTCTTGATTAGACCCATCTTCTTCATTGCTACTACCTTTTCTTTAGTTCTGGAACTTAGCATTTCTTGTCTTCTTAAAGTCTCCTTCTCTCCTCTCCACTCTAGCATGGTATTTTACAATTCTGACCACATTATTCCATTTTCTGAGAGAGAGGATGAGCTCTGAAATCAAACAGACTAGTTTAAACCCTGACTCCACCACTTACCAATTGTATAATCTTGGAAGATATCTGAGCTTTGCAGGGTTCAGTTTCCTTACTGGCAAAATGAGAATGATGATAGTGCCTATCTTGGGATTGTTGTAAATATAAATATGTCCATAAGAATCAAGTGCATAGAACAGTGCTGTGCAAATATTAACTGTTCAATACATTTTAACAATTATTTAAAAACTCGAAATGTCTTCTGACCTTCTACAGGATAATTTCTGAAATTCTTTCCTAGCAGAAAAAAACTCTTCAATTTTCTTTTTCTTTTCTTTTTTTTTTAAGGAAGAAATAAAAACATCTTTATTCTCAGCATGATTGTATACATAAAAAATCTTAAGGAATCTCCATTAAGCACTAGAACTAATCAATGAGTTTAGCAAAGTCTCAAAATACAAGGTCAGTACACAAAAGTCAATGACATTTTTATGTACTGGCAATGAACAATTGAAAAATGTAATTTTAAAATACCATTTGTAGAAACATCAAAAATACAAAGTATTAACAAAATGTGTATGAGACCTGGGCACTACAAAATATTGATGAATTTTTAAATATAACAAAAAGAAGTGTTGTAACATGCACAGGGACTGGAAGGTTCAATATTGTGAAGATACTGAGTTTTCCTAAAATTGATCTATAGAGTCAAGGTAATTCTGATCAAACTCTTAACACTAGGCCTTTTTTTAAATATAGAAATTGACCAACTTATTGTAAAATTTATATGTAAATTCGAAGGACCTAGAATAGCCAAATAATTATATATATATACACATGTTGTATATAATTTTTTTATTGCACTTTAGGTTCTGGGGTACAAGTGCAGAACATGCAGGATTGTTGCATAGGTACATAGAAGGCAATGTGATTTGCTGCCTCCATCCCCATCACCTACATCTGGCATTTCTCTCCATATTATCCCTCCCCAACCTCCCTGTCCCCTGCTGTCCCTCCCCTATTCCACCCAACTGACCCCAGTGTGTGATGCTCCCCTGCGTGTGTCCATATGTTATCATTCTTCAACACCCACCTATGAGTGAGAACATGTGGCGTTTGATTTTCTGTTCTTGTGTCAGTTTGCTGAGAGTGATGGATTTCAGGTTCATCCGTGTCCATAGAAAGGACATGACCTCATCGTTTTTTATGGCTGCATAGTAATCCATGGTGTATATGTGCCACATTTTCCCTGTCCAGTCTATCATTGATGGGTATTTGGGTTGGTTCCCGGTCTTTGCCATTGTAAACAATGCCG
Source organism: Cebus imitator (assembly GCF_001604975.1). Classification (NCBI taxonomy): domain Eukaryota; kingdom Metazoa; phylum Chordata; class Mammalia; order Primates; family Cebidae; genus Cebus; species Cebus imitator. The sequence goes on along the minus strand of NW_016107737.1, from coordinate 1,472,103 downwards.
CAATGAACATATGTGTGCATATGTCTTTATAATAGAATGATTTATAATCCTTTGGGTATATACCCAGTAATGGGATTGCTGGGTCAAATGGAATTTCTATTTCTAGGTCCTTGAGGAAGCACCACACTGTCTTCTGCAATGGTTGAACTAATTTACACTCCCATCAACAACGTAAAAGTGTTCCTATTTCTCCACATCCTCTTCAGCATCTGTTGTCTCCAGATTTTTTAATGATTGCCATTCTAACTGGCTTGAGATGGTATCTCAATGTGGTTTTGATTTGTATTTCTCTAATGACCAGTGATGATGAGCATTTTTTCATGTTTGTTGGCTTCATATATGTCTTCTTTTGAAAAGTGTCTGTTCATGTCCTTCCCCCACTTTTGAATGGGTTTGTTTTTTTTTTTTTTTTGAAAATCTTTTAGTTCTTTGTAGATTCTGGATATTAACCCTTTGTCAGATGGGTAGATTGCAGAAATGTTTTCCCATTCTGTTGGTTGTTGGTTCACTCTAAAGATTGATTCTTTTGTTGTACAGGAGCTCAGGAGTTTAATTAGATCCTTTTAGTCTATTTTGGCTTTTGTTGCTAATGCTTTTGGTGTTTAGTCATGAAGTCCTTGCGTATGCTTATGTCCTGATTGGTTTTGCCTAGGCTTTCTTCTAGGGTTTTTATGGTTTTAGGTCTTATGTTTAAGTCTTTAATCCATCTGGAGTTAATTTTAGTGTAAGGTGTCAGGAAGGGGTCCAGTTTCTGCTTTCTGCACATGGTTAGCCAGTTATCCCAACACCATTTATTAAACAGGGAATCCTTTCCCCATTGCTTGTTTTTGTCAGGTTTGTCAAAGATCAGATGTTTGTAGATGTGTGGCATTACCTCTGTGGCCTCTGTTCTGTTCCATTGGTCTATATCTCTGTTTTGGTACCAGTACCATGCTGTATTGATTACTGTAGCCTTGTGGTATAGTTTGAAGTCAGGTAGCATAATGCCTCCATCTTTGTTCTTTTTGCTTAGGATTGTCTTGGCTATGCAGGCTCTCTTTTGGTTCCATATGAAGTTTAAGTTTGTTTTTTCCAGTTCTGTGAAGAAGGTCATAGGTAGCTTGATTGGGGATAGTGTCGAATCTATAAATTACTTTGGGCAGTATGGCCATTTTCATGATATTAATTCTTCCTAACCATGAGCATGGAATGTTTCTCCATCTGTTTGCATCCTCTCTTATTTCTTTGAGCAGTGGTTTGTGGTTCTCCTTGAAGAGGTTCTTTACATCCTTTGTTAGTTGCATTCCTAGGTATTTTATTCTCTTTGTAGCAATTGTGAATGGCAGTTCACTCTTGATTTGGCTCTCTTTTAGTCCATTACTGGTGTATGGGAATGCTTGTGATTTCTGCACATTGATTTTGTATTCTGTGACTTTGCTGATGTTCCTTATCAGGTTCAGGAGATTTTGGGCTGAGACAATGGGGTTTTCTAAATATACAATCATGTAGTCTGCAAATAGAGACAATTTGGCTTCCTCCTTTCCTAATTGAATAGGCTTTATTTCTTTTTTCTTGCCTGATTGCTCTGGCTAGAACTTCCAATACTATATTGAACAGGATTGGTGAGAGAGGGCATCCTGTCTAGTGCCAGATTTCAAAGAGAATGCTTCCAGTTTTTGCCCATTCAGTATGATATTGGCTGTGGGTTTGTTGTAAATAGCTTTTGTTATTTTGTGATACGCACCATCGAGGCCACGTTTATTGAGGGTTTTTAGCATAAAGCGTTGTTGAATTTTATCGAAGGCCTTTTCTGCATCTATTGAGATAATCATGTGGTTTTTGTCTTTGGTTCTGTTTATGTGATGGATTACATTTATAGACTTGCGTATGTTGAACCAGCCTTGCATCCCCGGGATGAAGCCTACTTGATCATGGTGGATAAGCTTTTGGATGTGCTGTCGCAATTGGCTTGCCAGTATTTTACTGAAGATTTTTGCATCTATATTCATTATGGATATTGGCCTGAAGTTTTCTTTTTTTTGTTCAGTCTCTGCTGGGTTTTGGTATCAGGATGATGTTGATCTCATAAAATGATTTGGGAAGGATTCTCTCTTTTTGGATTGTTTGGAATAGTTTCAGATGGCGTAGTACCAGCTCCTCTTTGTATGTCTGGTAGAATTTGGCCGTGAACCCACCTGGACCTGGGCTTTTTTTGGTTGGTAGGCTCTTAATTGCTGCCTCAACTTCAGCCCTTGTTGTTGGTCTATTCAGGGTTTTGACTTCTTCCTGGTTTAGGCTTGGGAAGGTGCAAGTGTCCAGGAATCTATCCATTTCTTCCAAGTTTATTGGTTTATGTGCATAGAAGTGTTTGTAGTAATCTCTGATGGTGGTTTGTATTTCTGAGTAATTGGTGGTGATATTCCCTTTATCATTTTCTATTGAATCTATTTGATTCTTCTCTCTTTTCTATTTATTAATCTCACTAGTGGTCTATTTTGTTGATCTTTTAAAAAAATCAGCTCCTAGATTTATTGATTTTTTTGAAGGGTTTTTTGTGTCTCTATCTCCTTCAGTTCTGCTCTGATCTTAGTTATTTCTTGTCTCTGCAATCTTTTGTGTTTTTCTGATCTTGCTTCTCTAGCTCTTTTCATTTTGAGAAGTGGGTGTTGATTTTAGATCTTTCCTTGCTTCTCATGTGGGCATTTATTGCTATACATTTCACTCTAGACGCTGCTTTAAATGCATCCCAGAGATTCTGGTACATTGTGTCTTTGTACTAGCCGGTTTTGAAGAATATCTTTATTTCTGCCTTCATTTCATTGTTTATCCAGTCAACATTCAAGAGCCAGTTTTTCAGTTTCCATGAGGTTGTGCAGTTCTGAGTTAGTTTCTTAATCCTGTGTTCTAATTTCATTGCACTGTGATCTGAGAGTCTGTTATGATTTCCATTCTTTTGCATTTGCTGTGGAGTGATTTAGTTCCAATTATGTGGTCAATTTTAGAGTAGGTGAGATGTGGTGCTGAGAAGAATGTATATATTGTGGATTTGTGGTGGAGAGTTCTGTAGATGTCTATTAGGTTTGCTTGGTCCAGATCTGCGTTCAAGTCCTAGATATTTTTGTTAATTTTGTGTCTCGTTGATCTAATATTGATAGTGGAGAACCCTGCAATTTTCCCTCTGACTACAACTCCAGTTTCTCCTGTTACTTCTTCTCTATATGTATCCTACTCTTTGACCGAAATACAGCATATGCAATTTGCTAAATGTGTCATGTCCCTCATGCCTCTGTACCTTTGCACATGCTGTTCCCTTTGCTTGAATATACATGACTATTGGCATCAACAGAGATCAAAAGGTGACAAAGATCCAGCCTATCTCACCTCTAGGCTGGAGCTTCAGCTACTCCAGCACACTGCCTCTTTCATCTTTATCTTTTATAATACTCTCCCAAGTGTGTTACTGTGAACTTGGCAATGGTAGTAAAGGACTCAGTGACTAATGGGGCAAAGGAAATCCCTGAAAGAGGTTTTTAGTATATATGAACAAATATTATTATATTATCCATTTGGAACAGCATGGATAATATGCCTTTTTACCTGAGGGCGTTTGAACAGAACCCCATGTATCTAAAGATGATAACATAATGAGAAGTGTTGATATGAATACTGCAACTGTGTGTGTGTGTTTTGCGTTTTGTGGGTGGTGCCGTCAGCAGCTGCTGTGGCCCTGCTGCTTTCCTTATGCTCTACGATGTGGCCCTCCTCCTTGGGGTACCCTCAATCTATGAACAGGTCTGTATTGGCTTTGGATCTTTCTCAAGGTGCCTGCTCTTCCTTTCATTAGTGTGGATAATCAGAATTTGATTGTAAAGTATGCCCAGGCCAAATACAAGGGCTTTTAAAATTGTCTGCTGTTTTAGATTATCCAGGCCACTGATCCCCTTTTCTTAGCGTGGATAATTGAGAGTGGACTGGGCTGAAGAATGTTAAGCAGAACCAATTGACAAAATAAATGAGATTTTAAAAATCCTTTACATTTTCATAATAGAAAAAAACAGGTGTTTTTTTTTTAATCTGAAGAGCTTATTTTATATTTTAAAACTGTAAATTTATTTGGCTTTAAATTACTCCAAAGTAGGAAAATATTTCCTGTGATGCACCCATTTAAAACATATTTAAAATGTATACTAATTACAATATGAACTTAATGGAGTTAAAGGATAAATGAAAAAATACAGACGAGAGGTTGGAAGTTTTGGATTTAATGTCAAATCTTCTTAAAACCATGTTTATATTTCATCAAGATAAAACAGAGAGGGTAGGAGCCACTTCAAAACTATGAAAATCTCTCTCTTAATAGTGGAGGCTGCAATTCTTTGCTCTTAATGAACAATAATCATTTAGAGACAGATATTTCAAAAATGTACGTATAATATTAACAGAATTCTGATTTCTGGAAATATAGGATCAAATTCATTTCTCGTTCTCATTATTTGATCTTTCCCCATGCCCCATGCCCCTCCAAATGCAGGTAGAAATGTATTTGCATGCCGCTTGACTGGGAACTGAGAGGACATTTTCCCAAAGGAACAATGCTATAAATGGGGGTAGGTGTCACTAAATACTCTTCAGGTGTGTAATGAGGATAAATAGATTTCAGGGTCGGCCTGGGAATTTGGAACAAAATGTAAGAGGCAATGGTGAATTTCTGGGCAGGTGACTCATAAACAAGGTTTTTGAAACATTACCCATTTTTACGTTGGGAATTGCCAAGCTCAGACTTAACGTCTCCCACAACACCTATGAATAATCATTTAAATATAGGCTTTGAGACTTGGGGAAAAAAGCATATTATTTACTCTAAAGACAATAATCTTCCTTGGAGTCATTGTAGTCCATCATGCAGATACATACTTGGGGATCTTTGAAAAAGCAACATTTTCTCTTGATGGTCCTTTCCTTCATTTATCTTCTAAGTTATTACCCAGGACTAGATTGCAGACCCAGGTTGGAGCTGCACGTTAGCCACTCTGTAACGGTGCTGAAGAGTCAGGCTCTTTCACAGGGTGTAAAATCACAAAGGGGCTTGGCTCATTCCCTATTGTGTTTGTGTGAAGAACAGGATGCAGTGATGGAGGTAATGGGGTAATGAGGACTGACAATAGTGTAACCTTTGGTTTCTTGTAGTGCTGAGAACTTGGCAAATGTAGGTACACATAAATTCTTACTGCCCGACTAGTTTCATGAAGGGAGAACTGAGAGGTTCTCAGCATAGATACTATACAGCTGAGGCCAAATGCCCCCCTAGGGTCATCCTAGTACACTTTCCATGGCTGAAAAAAAGACCAGGTGCAACCATACTAAAGCCATGATGTGGTTGGCTTGTTGCTGGATAATGACTTTTCTCATGCTTGGAGAAAATTACGTAAGAAGATCCAGAAAAGTTCTAGTCCAAAGATGCTCATCTGCAAAGATGAGCAAGAGTACAATGTCTGGATTAAGTCCTCTAGAATTTGAAGTTCTGTCCCATGCTGTATTTGGAGACCTGGTTTCCCTAGCATGAAATGAATAATTCAATTAAATTTTATTTTTTATGGAGCTAGTAGTTAATCCTAATTAGAAATTTATCTACCGTGGGTACTAAAGCCTGGGGATGTAAAGGTGAAAAAAATCACTTGAATCCAACATTCTGGGTGAGGAGAGAGGCAGGTACCTGACTACAGCAGGATGTGACATCCTTAACAGTAGAGCAGACAAAAGGGTGTTTTGGGGTGTTTTGTGGCAAAGGTGGGCAGGATGAAGAAATAAGAATAAATTGTGTGAGATTAGTTGGGGCATCTAAATTGCATTTTATGAAGACGTGTTTTCTGTTTTATTTGTTTTGTTTTCAGGGAAAGACACAAAAAAAGGGATATTAGCAGAAAAAAATATTTGAACATAAGGCATAAAAGCATGAATACTTCTGTTGTATTTTGGGAATCGTGTAGTCATGTACAGTTAAGTAGGAACATGGGTTAGAATTCTAATACTTTAGAATGTATTAGAATCACTTGGAGTTCTAGTTGAAATATAGATTTGGAGGCCTCATAGGAGATGATCATAACAGTATTCACAGATAGGGGCCAGGAATTTATATTTTCTGTAAGTGCCTATATGATTGTTTTGTAGATTGCTCATGCTTTGATAAAGTCTGTCGTAGCCTGTGTTTTCTGATGGTAGGGTTAATGGCAGAACCTGAAGCTTGATGTTGTGATGCGCATAAAGTACTAGGCTAAGAAATCAGTGCCAGTATCATGCGCATTAGCTATTTGGCAGTCATAAAATATTCTTAAGCACAGGGGGTAGTACAATCAGGTCTGTATATTTGAAAGAGTTCTGATGGCAGTGAAGAGGATAAGCCAAAAGGAGAAACGGAGGCTTGGGAAAAGTTGTCAGGTTATTGCCATACATGAGGCAGATGATGAAGACCCGAATTTGGGGGTCAGGAACAGCATGGAGAACAGAATGCAGAAAAGAAGAGTAAAGAAATATTGAGGGAAAACCAGAAGGATATGTTCATGAATGCAACTTAGGGAATAAGAGAAATAGGAGAAAGACTAAGGTGACTTTTGTGATTATGGTTTAGGTAACTGCCTGAGGATGCCATAAAGAAAAGTAAAATGCACTAGAGAAGGAACAGACTTGGTTGTGTGGTGGAAATTTAATAAGTTCAATTTGGATTTGAGATTCCTTAGGGTATTCACAGAAAATTGTCTGGGAGGCAACTGAAAATTCCTGTCTCCATTTCAGGTTGAATTTTCTGGTAGACAACCACAGCTGATGGTGAAAGTCATAATTAAAGGGAATGCTTAAAAGAGGGTGATAGAGGGAAACAAGAGAAGCAAAGATGAGCAAGGTTGCAAGGTCTGGATTAAGTTCTGCAGAAGAATTCAAAAGTCTCAGAGGAAACTCACATAGAACTGACATTCTTACAAAACTTTAGAATGACTGGAAATAACTTTAGAAAATTTCTAGTCCAGTGGCTTTTAAATGCGTTTTTGATGTAGCAAAACCAGGTTTTCAAGCAAATCTGACAAAAAACTCTAAAAATCTAAAAGATACAGATGGCATTTCTCTGGTTGATGGGGAAGGGTGGAAGAACTTGTGCCTTTCTGACAAGTATTCCCTTCTTTATTGCCCCTTCCCTATGTGGCAACTCTTGACTCTCCTCCAGGGAGTATGGCTTTTAAAACATCAATATGCTTTCTTTATTTTCTAGAAGCTGGAGAAGTTGGTTGACATGATCAATGCTACACAACTCATTAGAGGCAGAAAGAGAGGATGTCGATGTGATAAGCTTCATAAAAAACAAAGCAACAAAAGGCAACGTGGAACTCATAGCCAAAATGAGTGGTGCAAACAATATGGGGTTTCAAAGGACAGAGTTAACATCCTGAATTGTAATATTTAGGAAAGTTGTTGTAAAGGTGGTAGGTTTTGAGAGGCTAAGGAAATATTCAGGGATTCACTTTCTTGCCCTTTGAAAAGTCAGAGTTAGAGGTTTGTATTACGTTGGAGAAAGTTAGAAAATGGATCTTTCCAACATCTACAAAATTGAGGCTTTTCTGATCTAGGTAATGTCACAATTACTACTCAGACCCCAATCCCAGTTCCAGTAGCAGTAGAAGTTTGATGGAGGGGCGTGTTGATGCTAGAATGAAGCACAGTCTTTTTTCCATGTAGGAAGGGCTTTGGAAAGGCAACGTATTTGGCAGGTAGTATCTGGGTAACATATCTTAAAATCATCTTTGGAAAACAAGAACATTCTTCTTGGTGAAACATATATTTATTTAAGGAGGTTTTCCGAAACATTGCGGATGGAACCTTTCTTTTTGCTGCCAATAGATACACAGCAGCAAACGTATATAGCTACCATTATCAGTGTTTAGCATGAACTGCATTCAGGGAGCCATTTTGATACACTGGAAAAAAATCTGCCAAGACTAAAGACCGACCCAATGACTCCTGAGGTACCTTGAGGAAAGTCAATTCATTTTTGAGTCAAAGGAACCTCAAATTATCCTAAATGGCATTGCTGCCACCAGAGAGTTCTGTACTTAATTTAATAAGCTGCTACAAGTTCCAAGCCAATGTTCCTTCTTAGAAATATGCTATGGGATGTAAATCTTTTTAAGTGCATTTCATTGTACCAATTGTTTCATTTTGAAAAAGTCCATTGGTTTATTATTAAGTGGTCTATTTAATAGTGTCAATAAATTCTGAAACGGGAGACCAGGCATTGTTATTTTAGATGCTTTAATGATCTCAATTGTCTAAGTTGCTTGGCCTTGGCTTATTTGCCTGACCTTTGTCTGTTTAAATGGTCTGGAAAAATTCCTCCAAACTGTACAGAGTTGATATAGTGGCTCTTGATATATGGGATACAAATCTGAAAATACTTTATTAGAATAAGTTTACTATTAGTATTTGAATGATTGGATTAGGTCTATACAATCAAAGTGAAGTCGATAACTGCAAATTTTAGAAGAATCAAAAGGTTCAAGTGAAAGTTAAATTTCTGGGCGGTGGGATGGGATGAGGGTTAAAAAGCTACTACTGGGTGCGGTCTTCAATATTTGGGTGCTGGGTACACTAGAAGCTCAATTTCCACCATTATGCATATAATACCCATGTAACAAAGAAGCAAAGACTTCCCCTGAATCTAAGGACAAAAACATTGGCAAAATCCAAAATAAAATTACAATTCAATTTCTTGCAAAATAAGCTTTACTTATTACTTCTGTTATTTTGAGATAACGATAATTGTATAATAACTATCCAGGAAAATCACCAGAAGATTATACTGCAAAATACTAATTCAGAGAGGTAATATAAAGCAGAGGTTTTTAGTATTAGTGCTTCTACACTCTACTAAAAACCATAATTTCTAATCTGACTTCTTATATTCAAAAGCAATGTGGTCTTGTTCTTGTTATTTAGCATCTTTAAAGCTTACTTTTCTCAGGTGGCAGTTTATTGGCAGTGCAACATAAAATAATTTAGGCAATCTCTTAACACAGGGCTTGGCTTTTAAAAAATAACTTTAATAATTGATAACTTTTATCACCATAATTTTTATCACCACTGTGACCACCACCGTTATCACCATCAGCATCATCACCGTCGTCATCCTGCTCATCATCCTCATCATTATTGCCATCAGGTGGTATGTGAGTTTGGATCCTCTGAGAAGCAGGTACCAAGATGATATTCAACGTGCAAGAAATTTATTAAGGGAAATGACCATGAGAGAAAATGGGGAGGGAGCCAGGAAAGGCTGTCATGCATGTCTGACAAGTGAAGGAGAGAGAAAAGGAAGAAAGGGAGCTGGGGGTGAACCATTTAGACTACAGTACAATTCAAAGGAAGTTCATCAAGATCTGTGGAGAGTCCTTGATCCAAAGTCATCTGTCAGAAGAGCCCCACATCCTCCATCCTCCAGGAACAGGCCTTCTTTCTTAGCTTCGCCACACTCAGCAATGGCTGAGATCAGCCTGGGGAACTGTGGTGTCAGTGGAAATGTTGAGACAATGTTTCAATGCTCAGTGTCTAAGGGCTCAGTCTGTTAGAGTCCCCAAGGTGGGAGGTAGGTTTGTGTGGTGTGTTTTTATGGGTGTCACAGACAAAATCGTGGGTGATTTAAAAATATCCCATTTTTTGGTATTTTCTTAATGATCTCTATTTAACCTGCATTATTTAATATTTGAGGGAAGAAGTAAAATAAATAATTAAAAATGCTTCCTTTTGCTTGGGTGACATTAACTCTTTGAGACTTGCCCAAGTCTCACAGTAACGGTTCAGCTTTTTAATTTGCTTGAATATTCTGGTACAGCTTTGCTCTTACTTCAACTACACCTTTTCATGAAAAGTTTTATTTTTTGTTTCAACTTTAATTTCTATTTAGAAACCTGATTTGATTAGAGTGTGAAAGTTTAAGTGTTTGTAACAGGATTCAATTAAACTAGGCCATTCTTGGGGCTCCGAAAATGGTAACTGGCCTTAGGCAAATGAGAACAAAAGTTATAAAATTCAGTTGGATGCATCACAACATTTAACATCTTTAAGAAAGATGTCTTGCCTAATAGATTCAATTTAGAAATATTTAGTGTAGGTCATCAGCTTAAGCACCTAAAAAATGTGTTTATTTGTTTGTTTCTCCCTTTAGTTATAACTAGAATCGGGACACCTGGACTCTAATCTACAAAATAAACAATTTGTGCTGGGACCTTGAAGAAAGTCAATTAGTTTCTGTGACTTTACCAGTAGGTTAAAAAGGAGATTGTAATATTAGTGAATAATGTGCTTAGAGATGTTTGCATAAAAGATGCTTTGTCATTGTAAAGTATTATTGAATATTTATGGTCTACCAGACTGAGCCAAATAGCCCAGAGGAAAAAACAGTCAGATTTATGTAAACCTTGTTCAGTGTCCCAGATACTTCAGGATGGGTGCTCTATATATGAATAAATAAATAAATGGTATAAATATTATTTTAAAATTTGAAAGTACAGAAATATTACCTGGGGTGTTAGCCAATGTACCTTACCTATGACATTGAAATGAAATGTCTGCCTCCAGGTAACTATTTCAACCTCATAAATATTTTTAAAGCCAGAGGCACTGATGGCCAGCAATGTTTTCTTAGAGTTTTGTGTCTGCAAATAAAGTTAAATTATATCCTTACCTAAAATCTACAAGAAATGATTGTCTCTCATCCACAGGGTTGTTCTGAGAATTCCCAGGCTGAAATTGCATATGTTATACTTCTTCTTTCCCTTTCGTCTAAAAAAAGTATTTTACTTACTCTTGCACAGTAGTTTTCTATCATGTTATTGTGAGAGATCAGAGCCTCAAAGGAGAAAAAAATCAGCCGTAAACACTGCCCAAGGACTTAATGGATCTTACTGAGCCACACCATGCAGATGTATTGGAACATAAATAGGTATAGGAGATAAGAGGCACAAAAGCAATTTGTTTGGATTGGGTCACTGCTTAATACAAATGGGTTCAGCAAAAGAATTCATGAAACGTGACAGTGGGCCAAGAGGAACTTGCTGTGACATTTCAGATTCCCCTACCTTTTCTAATTAACCATTTCAAGTATAACAAAACTTATAGCACATACAAATCTAGTGCAACCCATCTGTACCAAACGCAGACCTGTCCATGAAGGATGGATGGTTCTGCTCTCAAGCAATGGGCTATGACACAATAATGCCTCAAGTTGGGCTTTTAATTTCTATGATACATTGATTCTGAACAGCATTTTTCTAAAAGACAAAAACTATACCAGAGTTGCCTTGTAACATAGCCTGTCATTAAATGCATTTGGATATATTGCATGGATCAAAATATACTGCAAGTTTAATGATGTCTTTGAAAACATAAAAATCACACATAGAAAAAGTTCGCCATCCTGATAATGATGAGAGTAATAACAATTGCTGCCTTTTAATAAAACAACTATTATTTGCCAGTCACTATGCCAGACATTGTATATACGTCCTTACGAAAACCTTGCAAGGTGGAGATAATTATTATCTTTTTATAGGGGAGGACACAGACTCAAAGAAGTAAAGTTGTCCAGGATGAATTACTATGTGGAAGATGTAAAAATTTTTTGTTATTACACAAAATACTCCACAAATCCACATTCCTGCTTAGGCAAGTCAGGAATTCTTGCCTCATTAGTTGATGGGTTTAGAATTTTTTCAGGTTCTAATATCAGGCTGTAACCCATATCTCTTCATGTACAGTTCTTCAAATCTACATGCTCCCAGACCTTCTTTCTTCTCTTGAGAAATAGAAACCAGGATTTAAACTTCAGAGTTATGCGTCGGTATCTGCAGCACTGTAGTGCTTCCTACATATTAGTTGAACTGATAAAAGAAAGATATAATTGTCCCTAATGTTCTGATATTCATTAGTCAAAAGAGGATGGAATTAGCCCATTTCTACGAATGTAAAATTTATACATGTATTCTAGAAAACATATATCAAAATTGAATTATGTTAAATAAGATATTCACATTTAACTGACAAACAGAATCAATCTACCCTGCCTAATTCATAGAATAGATTCGGGGAGTCAATTATTGTGCTTGTTTGTACAATGAAAACCTTCAACTTGTAAATGATGAGAAAATAGTGAAAACTAAGCACTTATAAAATTCTTGAATTGTTTTGCTTTTGGAATCAAGCCAGGCAAATCCCTTAGAGTTGAAGTTTCTTGGGGTATTTTATGGTTCACATGACATCACCAAGAAGTTAAGGATCAACAGAACTTTGTAATGTTCATGTAGCAGGCGGATGAAGGAGGTAAAGGATTTAAGTGTTGCAAAGGGTGTTTCTTTTGGGCAACAGAGGTTTGAATGTAGGGCACCTTTTGCATTTTAAGTATTAATATTTGAACTCTTGTCCTACAGTTATGTAATAAGACAACTTTTTAAAAAGAGAAACAGAAAAAAGAAGGTCTATGGAGAAAAATACTTGCTGCCCATGGGGACAGATTTTGCAGGGCATTTTTGTACAGGAGCCATTCTCTCCTGTCCACAAGCTCTGGAACACGAGGAATATCCTTCTCAAGGTTCTTAGAGCCCAGAGTAATGACTGAGTACATGCATCAGAAGGAACACAGAGAGGTATGGGCAAGATTCAGTGGGCACACCCACAGGTCCGAGAGATCCCTGGCCTGGCTAGGCATTGCAGCAGGCCACCAGCTAGTCTAGAAGAAGAAACCAGGACTGCAGTCTTCGGAAGGCTAGCTAGATAAGGGTGGGTTATTTCAAGGACTAGTTACTCTAAGAACTATTCTAAGGGGAGGCAGACCATGAGCAAATGTACGGCCTAGTATAGTAGGTATAGAAACTGTTAATTAACAATGACATTTATATGCTGCCTCCCAGCAAGTCAGCTTTAAATTCAATAAATTTTCTCAATAACTTTGCCAAACAGGAAGACCAGGTACTATTCTCATTCTCGTTTTACATATGAGGAAACCGAGACACAGAGAGGTTGGGTGAATTTCCTAAGGTCACAGAGGTAGTAAGCTACAGAGGTAAATCAATGTATGGAAAATATTGATTGAAAGGCTGGTGAGCACAGGCTTTGCTCAGTCACATCTGAGTTACAATTTTAGTTCTGTCAACCGCTAGATCTATGACCTTCTCCAAATCCTTGAACTCAAGGAAACTTCAGATTCCTCATATTTAAATGGGAGGGAGGGAATGTGAGTAGTTATGAAGGATGTAAAGTTCTTGACAAAGTACTTACCCCATTATAAGGGCTCAATAAATGATAGTGACTACTACTCTCATGATGTTTCGTCCACGATTACATTCCATCCTTCCAGATGGAGCTCAGATTAGCATAGTGACAATCAGAAGCTGAAGCCAGCATAGAGCAACGCAATGCTCTGATGGATAGAAAGAAGAGTCAAGGTTTTGTTGCAAAGGCAGAGCAAAGAGTCTTTCACTAGAAAGCGCGATGCAATGCATAAATGACCGAATGCAAAGAGACTTAATTGAAAGATAAAAGAATAATTGCTGTACAATAGCAGAGGCAAAAGCAGCTATGACAAAAAGCCGCATGTCTTAAATAGAACTAAAGTAAATGGAGTTTGAGAAGTCTTTTAGTGAATGATGATAAGAAAATAAACAACACCAGTGTCCAGAAGAACAAGTCCCAGAACCAAGACTGATATATTCCTGTAAGAATTTGTCACCTCTCGAAATTACCAAGTCAGTAGTTGAATTATAATCACATTCTGTTATTATTATACTGGTTAGGCCAACAAGTGGAACTTTTAGGAAAACACTTATAAAAGTAGCTTTGTTTCTGTAATATCCTTTTACAATTGCTTAGTGGGGATAGCTCTTCCCTTCCATTTAGAAGAAAACAGAGGTAGGTTCGGTTCCTCTGGTCACCTTAAATTTTATTGTGAACTGGATATTTTCTATTTGCATATCCATATCCACTCTGTACTTTTCCTTGCTCTGGGCCTCGGGAGGCTAACCCACATGGTTGGCATCAGTGGGTTCCATTGTCCTTTATCTTCCATTTGGATTTGATCAATGGGAAACATTAGCAAGAGACAGGAAGGTAAGCAGGAGGGGAGAGAAAAACCGGTCTTTACCATCCTGTTTCCTCCCTGCTGGACTGCAGTGTGTTGGCTGCATCCCACAACTAAGGCTTCCTCTCCTCCGCAGCCTTTGGCAAACTGCCACTCTCTGCCGGTTTTGGAAACCAATTCTACCCCAGCCCCTTCATGGGCAGCAATGACTTCCTCCTGTTGCAAGCCCTGAGCGATTGCACCATCCCTTGTTGCTTTCCTTGAACCCTGCTCACACCATCATGAAGTCTTTTTCTTAAGCTTTCCTCAGTGACCCAGTCTGAGTGCCATCTGTCTCCTGCCAGGACACTGGCTGATGCATATGGACACTTTAAGTTGCAAAATACAGTCTCATTTTGATGCTTAGAATAATCTGACTAAGAAGTAGTTAAAACTCCAAATCAAATTCAGAATTAAGTCTTTTTTTAGCTCTATTGGAAGAGGGAGCGAGGCCATGGTTCATTCTTTGCTCCTCTTATTTCTGCCTGTTTACCATGGTTTCTGACCTAGTTGCAGGAGAAATAATAAAATGGAAATCACATGCTCTGATTTCTGTAGATATTTAGAATTGATTTTTTTTTGTACAAACATTTGTGTGGCCCACTGCTGAGAATTCCTCTAGTATCTTAGATGCAGGTGATGCTGTGTTCTTCAGTTCATCACTTTCTCTGTCTGTGGCACATTTAGCTATTTACCCTTACTTCCATTGGTTGAAGTCTGCAGTGGTTTGAAGAGTGATCCCCACAAGATATGTCTGAGTCTTAACCCTTGGTCTCCATGAAAGTGACCTTCTTTGGAAATAGGATTTTTGCAGACATAATTAAGATAAAGACCTTGAGATGAAATTTCCCTGGATTTAGAAGGGGCCCTAAATTCAGTAAACGTCCTTTATGAGAGATAGAAAAAAAAGAAGACACAGAGACACACAAAGGGGAAGGACAGTAGAAGACAATGGCGGAGACTGGAGTGATGCCTCAAGCAGCCAAGAAATGCCAAGAATTGCAGCAGCAGGTGGAAAAGAGGCATGGGATCAATTCCTACTTCAGCGTCTGCAGAAGGATCCAGCCCTGCTAACATCTTGATTTCAGACTTCTGGGCTCTACAGCTATGAAAGAACACATTTGAATTATCTTCGGTCACCAAGTATGTAGTGATTTGTTACAGCAGCATTAAGATACGAATACAAGCCGGGCGCGGTGGTTCACGCCTGTAATCCCAGCACTTTGGGAGGCTGAGGCGGGTTGGATCACCAGGTCAAGAGATCGAGACTATCCTGGTCGACATGGTGAAACCCCGTCTCTACTAAAAAACACAAAAATCAGCTGGGCGTGGTGGTGCGCACCTGTAGTCCCAGCTACTCGAGAGACTGAGGCAGGAGAATTGCTTGAACCCAGGAGGCGGAGGTTGCAGTGAGCCAGGATCGTGCCACTGCACTCCAGCCTGGCACCTGGTGACAGAGCGAGACTCTGTCTCAAAAAAAAAAAAAAGACAGGAATACAAACTCTGTTTGTCCTTGTAGGCCTCCTTGGAAAGGTGCTAATGCATCCCTGTGCTTCCTCTCTTTCCTTTGTGGTGTCTTGCCCAGGGGAAACACAAGCGCATCCTTTTCTCAGTCAGTCTCTAGGACTGCAGGAGGCTCCTAACCCAGCTTCAGTTTTTCCCTTACTTCTTCTTCCTTTCCTCTTCTTTGTTTCTTTCCTCCTGTTCTCCTCTTAGGTTCTTGATTCACTTAGTAGAAGTTAAGATTCCAATTCATCACATTCCTTCAACTGAAGGGAACACATACCGTGACTCTGATTAGTTCATTTGAGTGCTAAATTGCTCTTCCAGGGCTGCTCGAGAGAGCTACCACAGACTGGAAGGTGTAAGCAACAGAAATTCATTTTCTTACGGTTCTGGAGGCTAGAATTCCAAGATCAAGGTGCTGGCAGGCTTGTTTTCTCAGGAGGCCTGCCTCCGTGGCTGGCAGATGTCCACCTTCCCGCTGTCCTTATATGGCCTTTGCCCTGTGCCTGCATCCCTGCTGTCTCTTCCTCTTCTTATAAGGACGCAACTCATATTTGACTAGGGCCCCACCCTAGTGGCCTCATTTTAACTTAGTTCCCTCCCTAAAGGCCCTATCTCCAAATGCAGTCATATTCTAAGGTATTGTGGGTTAGAAATTCAACATATAAATTTTGAGGGAACATTATTCAGTCCATAGCAAGTGTCCTCTATGGACTCATCTTCCCATTTTCTTTGAGGCATGAGACTCACATTACATGGACAGTTCTGGAAGATACCTCTTGAAAAATCCTCACTGATCTCCACCCCTGATGTGGGTGAGAGAATCAGGTGTTGTGACCCTGTTTGGGACAATGCATTTGTGTGCAGCTTAGACTAGCACCCAAAACACTAATTATTATCTTGGTGCTGTAGTTGACATTCTATTTTGTCATCTGTCACATGTATGTTGCACCAGTTATATGTTTCTAGTTTATGTATTTAGTATTCCTTGGTATTATTCATCTTAGAGTTTTGATTTATCTCAACTCAGCTTTCAAAATCTCATTTCAGAGTCTCACTTAAATACTGTTAAGGGAGGAAGAAAGAGCAAGAAAGAGAGAGAGAGGAAGAGCTGAGAGAGAAAGTTATTCCGCCATCTAGTCTATACTTCTTTTAATGTCAGGAAGCCAGTTATTTATATAATTCATTAATTTAATATGTATTTATCTTTGGTCATTTTTAGTGATCCTTTTTAAAAATGAACTTAGGTTATAGCTATGTCTACAGAGGAACTATGACGTGTGTGTGTGTGTGTGTGTGTGTGTGTGTATGTGTGTTTGTGTTGGTGAAGGTACTGGGAGTGAATGTCCTGGTAGGTAGAACAGGGAAAGGCCAATCTTAAACAAACAATCCATCAAGTCAATACTCTCCAAATATTTAAGACAAGTTTGGACACTTATATCTCATGAAGTAACTATGTAGGTTGTCTGATTTCACAGATGATCGCCCAGTCACCCATACCTTGAAGAAATAATTAAACTTAGTGACAAAACTGAATTCCAACTCTTTCCATCTGTTAAGTTCCACACTGAGATAAAAGCAAGTATGACTGAGCTTGAGTCTCTTAGCCTGGGAATGTAATTTACTTCTCAAGTCCTAGAGATACTGGTCTTAGGAGGGCTGGGGAACTTCATTTCTTAGCAGAGAAATCTTGAGGAATGCGTTTGTCTCGACTGTTCCTGGTATGAAGATTCTTGAAATGCTGAGTTGATTTTAGGGTTTCACTGTGTCTTTGCGAATGAGATAACCTAACACGCACAATATAATGCATAGTCAAACTCTTCTCTATTTTTCTAAGGTAGGAATTTCTGAAAATCTGGACAGTAAACTCTCCAATTTGGAAAATTTCATTTTAAGGCATTTAGCTGCATTAAAAATGTTTATCTTCTTAAAACAATGTTAGTAACACATTTTTCCTTAAAATCATTCTGCTTTTATTACCTGTTTAATCTAAGATTTAGTTAAAATTTATTAAAATTCCAAGCAGATAGATTGGAGAAAGTGGCGCATAGACTTATTTTTTTGTTGTTAATCTTTCTTCCTACTTTCTGCTTCCCACCCTCTCTCCCTTCTCTCCTCCTTCCTTTTTTTCTTTTGTTTTTCCTTCCTACTCTGCTTTTTTTCCTCTTTTCTGATTGGTTGTCAGATAACGTAGCCTGTATGAATTACATATGGCTGTTTGAAAGTAATTTTATTGTTATTATTGAGTATAAATTTGTCTCTTTAATTCTTTCATATGTATGTGTGTATTATTTGTATGTGTATATATGCACACATACACATATAAATATACATAAGACATATATACACATATGTGTGTGCCACACAATTTTACAATAATTTTATTGTTGAGTATGGATTTCTGTCTCTCTCATTCTTTCATGTGTGTGTGTGTCATTTGTATATGTGTATATGCACACATACACACATAAATATACATAGACATATATACACGTATGTGTGTCGCCTCTATGAATTATATATGGGTGTTTGAAAATAATTTTATTGTTGTTGAGTATGAATTTCTGTCTCTCTCATTCTTTCATATGTGGGGGTATATCATTTGTATATGTAAATGTACACATACATACACATATAAATATGCATAGGCATATATACACATATGTGTGTGCCACAGAGAATAACTTTACAAACTATTTTAATCAAATTCTCTTTTTTTCTTTTTCAATTTCTGAGAGAGTCTTTCATTGTGTTAGTGGAGTTTTCACCATATTCCTGCATTTAGAGAGGTTTCTACCTGTAGATT
Organism: Cebus imitator; assembly: GCF_001604975.1. NCBI lineage: Eukaryota > Metazoa > Chordata > Mammalia > Primates > Cebidae > Cebus > Cebus imitator. The sequence goes on along the minus strand of NW_016107737.1, from coordinate 1,453,663 downwards.
TCAAAACTTGATTGTTAGATGCATAAAAGTTATTACTATATAGTTTTGGTACACTGTAACTTTTAATATGAAAATATTAGTATTCAATTTAATGCTTTCTAATTGTATTAATTTAAAATATTATTAATATTGGGAACTGTACTTTATTTTGTAAATGTTTGTATGGTAATTTTTTTTCTCTTAACCCTTACCTTTGATCAAACAGGAATATTTAATGAATTGGTAATTTGTGTGCTTACCAATATGTTTCAACTTTTTTTTAGCTATATTATTATTAGTATTATTTTGAGACAGAGTCTTGCTCCGTTGCAAGGCGCCAGGTTGCCAGGCGCCAGGCTGGAGTGCAGTGGTGTGATCTTGGCCCACTGCAACCTCTGCCTCCTGGATTCAAGCAAATTCTGCTGCCTCAGCCTCTCCAGTAGCTGGGACTACTGGTGCGCGCCACCATGCCCAGCTAATTTTTGTATTTTTAGTAGAGACGGGGTTTCACCATGTTGGCCAGGATGGTCTCGATCTCTTGACCTTGTGATCCGCCCGCCTCGGCCTCCCAAAGTGCTGGGATTACAGGTGTGAGTCACCGCGCCTGGCCTATGGTATATTTTTTAGTGCTATAGTTTCTTTTTGTCTTTTCTTTCGCCTCTTCTACCTTTTCCCGCCGTCATTATGTTTTGCTTTACTCTTTTTCCTATCTAGTGCAGTGTTTCCTGGGAGACCTGCTACTGACCTTCAACACAGCCGTTTCTTGTTGTGTTGGCTGCTCTCCACCTTGTTATTGGCTGTGCCACTAAGTATCAGTAGCATCCCTGTCATCTGGACAATCAAACGACACTTGTTCCTTTCCACCTGCCTCCAAGGGATGTCATACCTCTCTGAACTGAAAATAGGTGCTCACTACTTTGGGATCTGAAAGTCTATGATTCTCTTCTCTGGTGGTTATCTTTATTTTTCTAACTGAATGTTTAGTTTTGTCTCTGTAATATATGTGCATGGTTTAAAAACTGAAATAGAACATTGAGAGTCATACCACTGACTAGCAAAGAATGATCTTTCTTACCACTCTTCTCTACTTTTTATGTTCTTGGATGCCAACACTTAATTGTATTTACTTCTACATAAATACAGGCATAAATAGTTATTTAATTTTTCTAGTTGAAAACATGACATATTGATTTTCTATTATATACGATGATTTTTTTTCTAGTCTGAATACAACATTATACAAAGTAAATGTTTTCTTCTCCATTTTTCTAATTTGGTTATTTAACATTTTGTTTAAATTGTTAGTTCTTACATCATTTTTAATGTAAATATTGTGCACAACGGAGCCACAAATGTCCTAAGACTAACTTTTTTGGTAGAGTTTTTGTTTGGTCTGAGTTAATAATTGTCTTTGTTTTTGTTGTCTTCCTTTTATTTGATCATTTTTCTATTTTTTTTTTTTTTTTGCCCACTGTCTGCTAGAAATGTAAATTGTGTCTTGATTTACTCAAACATGTCAGATGCTTTCTCAGTTTCTTTTTCTTTCCTTGGAGGGATCCTTCTGGAAACTTCCATCCTCCTGTGACATGATAAGAAAATGTGTTTCCATGTGATGTGCTGGTTTCCCTTGTGACTTTGGGAGCTCTTGTCCTGTCAGGATTAGTTTAGGGCACAGAGTGCTGCTTCTAGATGAAGACATTTTTGCTTACCACAGCCTCAAAGCTTTCCATACAGTACTTATACGTAATACACTTAATGAATGTTAGTTGTACAAACAAATATTTTCTTCTGAAAGAGCACCAGATCACAACGTATACTGGTATTTGGTTAACTTTTACTCACATTTCACCTTTCAAATAAAGAATTTTCCATTACTTAAAAGCATGACAAAGATAACTTCTGCACGTGTCTGTGAAGCAATTGAGCACGTATTATTAAGCATCCGTCATGTACACTACTAAGCATTTTTGCTTTAGTTACTAGAAGCCTATGAAGTAGATATTATCTTCCTATTTTACACACAGACAAGTCATGTAAAAAGTAAGGGGTAGAGACAAGACGCAAACTCATTTATACTTACCTCCAGAGCCTATGCCCTTTTCATAATCCTCTGCAGCCTGGGAAGTCTTTGATATTTGATAAAATATCAGTATTTTACATTTTTGTGGAAATCCCGTCTATGTTCTAATAGGATTTGAATTTCAAACACAATTTTATTTTCCTCCAAATTACTAAAAATAAAACACAGGATCTTATCATTTCTTGCCAAACACATTGCAACACAGCTAACTGGCGTTTGGGTCTCTGTGCCTTCTTTCTTCAACCAGCCACGCACAGCCAGCGAATTATGCTCTTGCTTTCCCTGATGAGAACTCTTACTCATCTTTGAACACCCTGCCTTAAAATGTTTTCTCTTGGGTAAGTATACCTGACTCCCAACAACAGAATTAATTATTGAGTACCTGTCATTAATTTTCCCGCTATTTTTTTTTTTTTAACACAACTCTTTTTTATTTTTTTGAGACAGAGTCTCACTCTGTCACCCAGGCTGGAGTGCAGTGGCACAGTCTCAGCTCACTGCAACTTCTGCCTCCCGAATTCAAATGATTCTTCTGCCTCAGCCTCCTTGAGTAGCTGGGACTACAAATGCGTGCCACCGCTCCCAGCTAATTTTTTGTATTTTTAGTAGAGACGAGGTTTCACTGTGTTAGCCAGGATGGTCTCAGTTTTCTGACCTCATGATCTGCCCACCTCAGCCTCCCAAAATGCTGGTATAGGCATAAGCCACTGTGCCAAATATAGTCTAAGAATTTCTTTATGTAATATCAACTAGATTGTGAGACCCTTGATGGACAGTGGATATGCAATCATTAACTTGTGAAATGTATAAATGTTGAACAAAACATTAATTCATAAAAAAATTTTCATTTTGTTCAAGACTCACCTAAGTTGTAAGTATTAATAGTCTTCAAGGAGGTTAATCAATAGGTGTTGATAAGGATAAGACTGTAAGGGTGCCACGTTTTGCTGTTCAGTTATCAGTTATGTGATCACAGGAAATCAACTCAATATTTACATTTCTTCGTTTCGTTTAGTACTTATTTGGAATAATTGCAGTGCATTTTCAAAAGGTTGGAATGAGGAAAAAAATGGGATGGCTGAAGTAAGTTGTTGGTATAGTGTGGACAGAAAACTAGTGCTCAGTAAATAGTCTTTACTGTGAACAATGAAATTATAAAATTGGTTTTGTTAGACACACAATAGATAAAATAATATTTATAAGGTCTGTATATAATATTAAAAATGATATTCACATACTCACCACATTTCCAGAACCTCCTCCAATATTGTCTCTCTAACCCTCTGCCCAGTGGTGTCCATGAAAATGAATTTTGCAGTTATCAAATTTTTGCTTATGTAGTCTTGCTACATGAGAATGTATAGCTCGATAATTTATTATTTAGTTTTACATACTTTGGGACACTATACAAATGGCAATGTATTATGTGTGTTTTTTGCAACTTGCTTTTTCCCTCTCAATATTATATTTGGGAGGTTTATGCACATTGATCTGTATGAGAATTGCTTCATTCTTACTCCTATACAGTCTTTTATTATCTAAATATGCTATAGTTTATTGATTTATTGTCCCAACAAAGGAAATTTGAGTTGTTTTTCAGTGGTTTTCATTTTTCTTCTTCTTTTTCCCTGACGATTGCAATCATGGATATATATGTCTCCTGGTCCATTGTAGAAGCAGGGTATACAATGGTATGTGAATTACTGGGTTTTGGTATATGCACTTCTTCAATTTTAGTAGATGTTTCCATACTGTTCTCCCACCAGCACCGTATACACATTCCTGCCGAGCAGCAATCTCTCCTATGCTGGATACTGCCCAGCTTTTAAATGTGTGCCAACTGCGTAGATGTAGAATGGTATCTCATTGTGGCTTTCATTTGCATTTTCCAAATTTTTAACACTCTCTTGCCTTTTTAAAGAAATGTTTATGAGCCTTGTGTTTTCCCTTCTGCGAAGAAACTGTTCACGTCTTTTATCCATTTTTCTATAGTCTCGTTGGCCTTTTAAAGGGAAATATCCAAATGTAATTGTGAATTTGTCAATTTCTTGCAGTCCTGTAAGTTTTGCTGCATGTATATTGAAACTCTGTTATTTTGTGCATAAACATTGAGGATTGCTAGGGCACTACTCCTATGTGAGTCCTGAATACTGTTACCTCCAATCGTTTGGGTGATTTTTCCACCAAACTCAGATAGTTTCTTCACACATGTGCCTGGATCAGTATTCTTCATGCTCGAGTGCACCCTTCCATGGTATCCCTCTTTGGAATTCTTTCCTCTTTGGTGCTCTGCCCTGAGAATTCTAGACATCATCGTCTTCCTAGATCCTCAGCTTTGCCTCCTCAGTTTAAGAAGTCTAAAAAAAAAAAAAAAAGTCTGCCAGACTGGGTTTCTCTTCCCTGCACTATGTTCTGGAAACTTCACAAGGTAACATGATAGAGCAGTTGTAGGGCTCATTTGTTCTCTGGCTGTGGATGATCACTGTTCTTTGTTTTCTGAGGCCACATGTCTTAAATTCACTGAGTCTTATATTTTGTTTGGTTTTCATTTGTTTTAGGTGAGAGAGTAAATCTAGACCCTGTTACTACAACTCAGCTGGGAGAAGAAATTCAGGTCCTTTGTATTGATTTTTAGGAGTTCTTTATGTGTTCTAGATAAAAGTTTATTATTAATCATATATGTTGCGAATACGTCCTCTTACCTGGTGCCTTGTATTTTAATTTCCTTAATGATTTCTTTTGGTAAATAGGATTTCTTAATGTAGTTGAATTTATGAGTTCTCCCCCTTTTAAAGATCTTATTATCTAACCTGAGATTACAAAAATATTCTATGTTGTTTTCTAAATGTTTTAGTTTTCTTATTTAATCCTCCAGTTTATGTGTAGTAAGGTGGGAATCCAATCTCACTAAAAATATTTAAACCTATTTTCCCAGCACTATTTACTGAAAAATGCCTCTTTACTGACTAGAATGACACCTCTTCTGTATACTGAATTTGTATATATGAATGGTATTATTCTGAGCTCTCTATTAAGTCCATTGATCTATTTATGTAGGTCTATGCCAGTGCCATGCTAAGGTACTTATTATAAATTTATTCAAAATCTTAGTATATTTTAAGACAACTTTTATACATTTTGTTTTCAGAGATTTTAAATACTCTTGGCCCATTTATATTTCATACAAATTTTAAAATCGACTTACCAACTTCCTTAAAAAAAACTGTTAGGATGGTTTGAAATAGTGTAGAATCTGTACATCACTATTAGGAGATTCAGAATCTTGATGACATCGAATCTTTCCATTCATAAACATTGTATTCCTTCATCTGTTTAGATATTCTTGAAAGAAAATTTTGCCTTTCTTATCTTTCAATAAAATTTTATAATTTTCGAGATAATGCTTACATTTCATTTATTACATATACATCTAGGTATTTTGCTGCTATTTATATGAATGCTGTTTTAAAACTGTTATTGTGTATAGAATGCATTATTCTTTATTAATTTTATATCAAGCAAGTTTACTGTGTTAAACTCTTATTTTTTTGTTTATAAATTGTATTTTATTTTAAGTTCTGGGGTACATGTACAGAATGTGCAGGTTTGTTACATAAGTAAACGTGTGCCATGGTGATTTGCTGCACCTGTCAATCCATCACCTAGGTATTAAGTCCCACATGCATTAGCTATTTTTCCTGATGCTGTGCCTCCCCCCACATTCCCTGCCCTACACAGGCCCCGGTGTGTATTGTTTCCCTCCCTGTGTCTATGATCTCTTTCCTTTTTATGGCTGCATAGTATTCCATGGTGTATAGGTACCATATTTTCTTTATCCAGTCTGTCATTGATGTAAACCCTTATTCCTATAATTCATCCTTACATTTTTTGGAGGTTTTACATAGCTAATCTTACAGTTAACAAGTGATTGTTTTGCTTTTTTCCTCTCTAGGGCTTATACTATTTAGTTTTATTTCATTGTACCTTTAATTAACAAATCTTATGTAATGTTGAATAGAATGATTACAGCAGACGTCTTTGACTTTTTCTTGACTTTACAATAGGAGATTGCTTTTATTTCCAATTTACTAACACTTTTATTTATGAATACCTATACAATTTTAACATTTGTATGAATTAAGATGACCACATGGGTTTTTATCCTTTAATCAGTGTTTAATTACACTAATGAATTTTCTTTTTTTTTTTTTTTTTTGAGACGGAGTTTCACTCATGTT
>NW_016107737.1:1426071-1445926 GCF_001604975.1 Cebus imitator | reverse complement strand
AATCTCAGCTTTAGCATTTACTAATCTGGGCAAGTTACTTAACCTCTCTATTTCTGTTTCTTTTTCTAAAAATGGGGATAAGGATGGCAGTAACTTTTTAATGATGTTGTGAGGAGTTAATATATATAAAATGCTAGAATGTAGCCTGGCACAGAAGTAGCTATAGATGTGTTTGGCTCTTCTTTAAAAACTACAAATTTCATTTCTAAGCATGCTTTACTATAAATTTTGACCTAAATACAAAATGTAGCAAAGTAAAATGTTAATATCTTTTTTACTCTTCTTTATAAATGCTTGAGAACACTTTAACTCTGATTTTTTACTGTTTGATTTCTAGGGTTTTTCTTTTTTGCTATAGCATTTTAGTTTTAGTTTAAAAAGGATAACAAACTTGTTATTCTTTTTAATTCTCACAAAATAGAAATTTTATTATTGCTTTTATGTTAACAGTTTGTTTAGATTATTGACAAATTTACTCCTTTTTTTTTTATTCTGTCTTTTTTAAGGTTTAATTTAAGAATCTTTCTAAATTTATTTTCATGCTCAATTTTATACAATAAAATGACTTAAATAATCAAAAGATTGTTTCTGAAACCATCAGTATCTTGCCCCTTTCATTGTCCCCTTCTCTTTAGGAAAACTCTTTTGACTCTTTCAATTCATCTTTTTGACACTGACTTCTGTATTTTAAATTAACATACTAGTATTACTAGTTCTTGATGTTTTCCACTGTAGGCATAATCTGTTAACTTCTCATTGCGAAAGATGAGGATTTATCTCTGTTAGTTTTATTTCCTCCTACCTTCCTACTTTTACTGCTCAGTGCAAGATTCCAACACCATCATCCTCCCAAATAATCATATTTTAATTGTATTTAGATCAGTAGTCAGGTTTTACCTTATTGTAACCAATGAAACTTATTTACACCTGAACCACATAGTATACTATTATTATTTTTATTTTCCAGAACAATGTTTTCACACAAAGTTAATATTTGTCTTTTATTTGTTCATTTTGTTTTCTGTGCATTTATTGCTATTGAAATCTAATATTTTTGTGTTTCTATACATTTTCTCTCATTCTAACATGCTAGATAGCCCTAGTGATTAGTGATGTAAAATCTTTCATGTGCTAATCAATACTAATCATTAGAGAAATGCAAATCAAAACCACAATAAGACATTGCTTCATATCTAATATGATGACTACTATTAAGAAAAAAAAAGTTTCAAGTGTCAGCTAGAATGTGGAAAAATGGGAAATCTTGTGCCCTGTTGGTGGGAATGTAAAATGGTGTAGGCACTATCGTGGGTCTCAAAAAAATTAAAAAGAGAATTACCACGTGATTTAGCCATTCCACTTCTGGGTATATACCCCAAAGTTCTGCAAGCAGAGTCTTGAAGAGATATTTGCATAATATGGACATAGCAGCATTATTCAGAATAAACTGGAAATAACCCAGTGTCTATTGACAAATGGTGGATCAGCAAAATGAGGTACATACGTATGATGAAGTTTCACCAAGCCTTAAAAAAGAAGAAAATTCTGAAATGCTACAGCATGAATGAAACTTGAGGATGTTACACTATGTGACATAAATCAGCTGCGACAAGACAAATACTGCACAATTTCACTTATTTAAGGTATCTAGAGTAGTCAAAAACAGAAAGTAGAATGGTGGTTACTAGGGGCTGGGAGGAGGAAGGAATGTTGAGCAACTGTTTAATTTTTGCAATGTTATAGTTTTGAATATTAAAAAATACTCTAGAGAAAGCATAGTGTTGATGGCTGCCAAACAATATGAATATATTTCATGTCACAAAACTATATACCTAAAAGTGGTTAAGATGATAAATTTTATGTTGTGTATTTTACAACAATTAGAAAAATACTTTTATTGGTTCAAGATGCACATTAAACTGTTTACAGATTGAATGAGGAAGCTTGGGTGGATTCAGACAAAAAAAGATTGGCAAAATGTTGAAACCTGCCGCAGATGAGTGACAAGTACATGGGTTTCATCCTATTTTACTTTTGCAACCGTTGAAAGTCCCGTGATAATTTATTTTTTTAATAAAACTTATGTAATCGTTAATTTTATGTGTCAACTTTACTGAGCTATGAGATGCCTACAAACTGGTGAAATATTATTTCTAAGTGTGTCCATGAGGGCGTTTCTGAAATAGATTAGCATTGGAATTGGTAGACTGAATAGAGAAGATTACTCTCATCAATGTGGGAGAGCACCATCTAATCAGTTGGTTTGAATAGAACGAAAGGCAAGGAAGGGAAAATTTGCTCTGAGCTGGACACTCATGTCTCGCTCTCATTCATTGGCACTCCAGGTTCTCAGACTTTCAGATTCAGTTATACCACCAGCTTAACTGCTTTCCTGGTTCTCCAGATTGCAGATAGAAGACTGTGGGACTTGTTGGTTTCCAAAATTGAGTGAGAAAATTACTATAATAGAAAAATATATCTATACCTTATTGGTTTTGTTTCTCTGGATTATCCAGACCAATACAATATACTAGATACTCTATTTGTATCATCTTCTCAAGGAAATACCTCTCACAGCCAGTTACCTGCTCAGACTGGTTACTCCCTGTGTCTGCTGCATAGCTATCATCCTGGAAGTTTCCCTTTGCCATTATACTCCTGTATGAATTTGCTAGGACTGCCAAAACAAAATCCCTTTTGTCTGTGTTCACACATCCCTGATCTCTCTCTCTCTCTCTCTCTCTCTCTCTCTCTCTCTCTCTCTTTCCCTCTTTTTATAAGGACACTAGTCATACCAGATTAGACCCTTACTCTTAGAACCTCATTTAACCATCATTACCACATTAAAGACCCTATCTCCAAATCTAATCACATTGGGGTTTAGAGCTTCAATATATAAATTTTGAGAGGTCACAATTTAGTCCGTATCTGATATGGTTTGTGTCCCCATCCAAATTTCCTTGAACTCTAGTTCCCCTAATACCCACGTGTCATGAGAGGGACACAGTGGGTGGTAATCGAAACATGGGGGCAGTTATCTCCATGCTGTTTTCAAGATAGTGAGTGAGTTCACCTGTCTTCACTCTGCACTTCTCCTTGATGCTGTCATGTAAGGAAGGGCATGTTTGCTTCCCCTTCTACCACGATTGTGAATTTACTGAAGACTCTCCAGTCCTGAAGAATTGTGAATCAATTAAACCTCTTTCCATTATAAATTACCCAGTCTCAGGTATGTCTTTATTAGCAGCATGAGAATGAAATAATATAATATCACTCAGTAATTCTTTGTCAATTTACTCTCCTGACTTTGTTTCCTGCACCCTAGATCTTTATCTTTCTTGATTTACATCATTGTTGTAGTAAAATTTATCCTCCAGTAATGTCCAAAGGAAGAAAAGTTTTTGAGAGCTTATATATCTGAAAATATATTTTTCCCATTCTCATACTTAATGGTTTGATAGCTGAACTGTGGTTACAAATAATAAGGAGTAATTTCCCCCTCTCCACCCAAGGTTGAATCAAGCTAAGTTTTTTGTTCTCTCTTTCTGCAAGTTGAGTTTGCCTCTCATTTTTTCTTGCACAGGATATAAAGTCCTTGCATACCAGCTTTTTGTAACTTTTCATCTTTGGTGCATCTTAGACTTTGTTTTTCCCTTGTTCCACAAGCTATTAAAATAAAAGCTCAGATGGTCTGAACTTGGCAAACACTCCCAGTACAAAAGCCTGCATCCCTACTCACTTATTCCTCCGAATTACCCTTTCACTTTATTTTTGGGTCACCTAACCTCCTGCTAAATTAACAAAGCATTAAAAAGTGTATTTTTTATGTTTAATACAACTATAGTAATTGTATGGGGGATGGCTGTGAGTACGCAGTCCACCTGGAAACAGTAGTTTTATTAATCATAAAGGACATCATGCTTTTAGAATGTTGGCATAATTGCAACAGGAGAAAATTTCCAATGAACAAATGAGTTATTAATATCATTCATACAGTAAGATTTATGGTAAAAGTACTAAGAAACATTGGCCTTTATATGATTGTTATCGAATTTCAGTTCTAGTTGTTCATTTCCTTCCTTCCTTCCTTCCCTCTTTCTTTCTTTCTTTTTCTTTCTTTCTTTCATGGAGTTTTGCTTTTGTTGCCCAGGCTGTACTGCATTGATGCTATCTTGGCTTATCGCAACCTCTGCCTCCCAGGTTCAAACTATTCTCCTGCCTCAGCCTCCCGAGCAGCATGCATCACCACACCCTGCTAATGCTTTTTTTTTTCTTTTTCTTTTTGTATTTTTAGTAGAGACAGGGTTTCTCTGTGTTGGTCAGGCTGGTCTCCGACTCCCGATCTCAGGTGATCCGCCCGCCTCGGCCTCCCAAAGTGCTGGGATTACAGGCGTGAGCCACCAATGGCAGCCTATAAGTGTTAATCTTCAATTGGAAGCATTAGTTTTTTGCAGGAACAAATGTTGTTTGGTTATGCTTTGTCTAGCTAGTACATGTGTAGAATGAGCAAATTCACATTAGTAAATTTTCTGACATTTTGCTAAGTGACATTGACCTCTTAAAATTGTCAAAACTTGTTTTAGTTACCTTATTTGGACCCCTTTCCAAAATGCATACATTATGTTTTGTACTTCTTAGCCTGATAAATGAAGTAGCTTGGTCATCGGTTGACTTTTTCTTCATCACTCTGAGTAATTATTACTAAGAGCAGCATGGTCCAGTGGCAGAATCGTAGACTTCTAAGACCTGAATACAAATCGTGGCACTGTTATTTACCAACAGTGTGATCTGAGTCAAGTTGCTTGTAAGTGATGTGGTGAAGCCAGCTTGTGCTGGCTCTCGAGAGCCTATTGAGTTTGTGTGAGTTGATTCTTTAACACAGGCTTTATTAAAGCTTATAGGTAAATAATGTATACCAAAACCAAAGGTAGTAAATACTCCAAATCATTATCATTACTTAACTAATTACTAAATTTCACTGTTTTCTATGCCTTTGAGGTAATTTAGATCTCTGGGATCTGAATAGGAGAAGCACTATAATAAGGTGAGCTGCTAATGCTCATCTTTTCCCAGCTCTGCCTTCAGTGATATCACAGTTGCAGAAATTGGCTGGTGCTAGAAGTCAGTACTTGATTTATTGTTTTGCTAGTTATCTAGACCTTAGAAAGTGATAGGGAGCACGTTAATAATACAGATTAAGCTTAAAAGCGTGTCATGTCTGTGGCTGTGACACTGTGAGTAGCATCAAAATTTGAGGAGATGGTTTCCAGTGTTTGAAAACTATTACCTGATTCAGCAAAGAAGTCCCTCGTGTCACTGGTAAAAAGTGAAGTTCTGGCACATCTTTCGTTTGCTTTTCCTTCTGCCTGTGAATAGAAGCAAAAATATTAACCACCAGTCAGATGATAACTACACACATTTGTCAAATTACAACTGTGGGTTGGCAGCTGATATGGTGTGGCTCTGTGTGTCCCCCAAATCTCATCTTGAATTGTAATGCCCATGTGTTGAGGGAGGGACCTGTAATCTCCACACACCCAGGGAGAGAGGTGATTGGATCCTGGGGTGGTTTTCCACGTTGTTCTCGTGGTAGTAAACGAGTTCTCACAAAATTTGATGGTTTTATAAGTGTTTGAAAGGAAGTGTTCCTCGTCACTACTTTCTTTTTTGCCATCTTGTGAAGAAGGTGTCTGCTTCCTCTTCTGCTATAATTGTAAATTTCCTGAGGCCTCCCCAGCCATGCAGAACTGTGAGTCAATTAAACCTCCTTTGTTTATAAATTACCCAGTCTCTGGTAGTATCTTTATAGCAGTGTAACAACGGACTAATACAACTACCAATATGACATTGCCAAAAATCTAAAAGAACTTCCTATACTATTTGTAAATTGTGTATTATACATACTTTATATCAGCAAAATTGAGGATAAACATATATACATATAGATCTGTACTTATTTTTAAACATATAGCCAGTTAAATATATACCAATACACCACTGCTTAAGCTCTCTGAGATTAAGCATTTTCATTTATTAAATCAATCATTCAAAACTATGAGCACCATACTTTTAAAAATGTTAGTTTTGTGATTGTCCCTATTTCATTCTATGAATACCACGATTCTTTTTCCCCCATTCTCCAAACCCCATATGTAGACATAACTTGAGAGTCATTGAAATGTGTAAAACTATTTGCTTCTATAATTACATGGCTCCAAAGTAAAATACTTTTTAATATTCATGGCTTTTTGTATAGATATTTAGTATTCTTATAGCAGCCTCTTCTCTTTCCTCATGGCGCTGTCCATGACTTCTTATCATTCCTAATACCTGAGGTTGGAACTGCAGACCATACCTAATCCTTTTAGATCTGTGCACAAAATATAAGTATATAGATGCTCAACGAGCATCTGGAGGAAAAGTCCTTTCCTGTAATTGTTTTCATCTACTTTACTCTAGCTGTGCCCTCTTTTCTTACATAGTAATTATGATAAAATATTATATATTAGGCATATAAAAAGGGATTGTGAATAATGTAATAAATAGCCCCTCATATACCTTCTACCTTGTTTAATGAATGAAACATAAGAGATGCATTTGAAGGCCCTGTAGACCCCTCCCTGGTTCCATTTCCTCTTCTTTCTCCTCAATGGTATCCACTCACCTGAATCAACCATTCCCAGGCATGTGATATTTCTACCTCACATGTATATGCTCAGAACATACATGGATTGTTTACATATTTTTAAATATATAAAACATCATAAACATACTGGATATGTTCTTTTATTAAATTAATGGACTTTATATTTTAGATCAGTTTTAGGCTTACAGAAAAATTGAGCAGAAAGAGACCTCTTCTCACTCCAGTTCATACTTGGATAAATGCCTTTCCCTGGTTTCTGAAAAAGAGAGGGTCTTTACATTGGCTGTTATGTAAGTTCCCTAAGAACATGAGACATGGTATAGTTCACTCTGGTATCCACCCGACTTGGTATTGTGCCTGACACATAACATTTATTGAATCAAGGGCAATATGAATAAATGAAATTCAGATAGCAATATCATATCAACAATGGTGGAAACTAGGGCTCCCTCCACTCCAGAGATGGACTGGACTATCACAGCCTCCAGTGTCAGAGAACAGGAGAATAGGATTTAAATGTCGAGGGCAACACAGAAAGAACCAAGATTCTGTCAGGCATAAGGACAAAGTGTGTCAGTCATGGCCAGGTGGGATGTTTGCAAGGAGGAGATGTTTTCAACTCAGATATTCATAAGCCAGGGCCTGCCTCTGTTTACCAGCTGGGAGATCTTCAGATAATGAACCATGAAAGCCTGCTATGCAGCAGCGCTATGCAATAATTTTTCATTTGCCACCAGTCAGCTTCAGGGATCAAGGACAGCTAAACACATAACCCGCTCATGCATGTTATTTTAAAGGCATATTTTAAAGTTATAAATATGGTACATTGAGTTAATGAGGTATGTTCTTTTGGTGACAAATATTTACATTCCACATATGCCTCTTGATGTCAAGAGTGTAACTGTTTCATTTTCTTCTTTTTCTCAGGAGGCTGGGATGCAGATGGAAAAGGCCCTTGTGTCTGGGACACATTTACTCATCAGGGAGGAGAGAGAGTTTTCAAGAACCAGACTGGCGATGTAGCTTGTGGCAGCTACACTCTGTGGGAGGAAGATTTGAAATGTATCAAACAGCTTGGATTGACTCATTACCGCTTCTCTCTTTCCTGGTCACGTCTGTTACCTGATGGGACGACAGGTTTCATCAACCAGAAAGGCAAGTGTTTCTTAAAAATAGAAGGTTGCAGCTTTAATTCAAGGTTATTGCTGCAGTCTGGCATAATTAATCCAGTATGCTATTCTGCAATGTAGCTTTGAAATTGCAAGTTTTTAGAGTGATTATAGGATAAATTTTTTGAAATGGATTTGCATTGATTCTCACAGTAATATTTTGGTTTCCTTTGACTGCTGAGATCTTTTCTGGGTGGAGATGGGGAGTGGTGAGTGGGAGGGAGGTTAGAATAAGCGTTTTATTATGTAACATGAGTGTTAATCTGAAGGTAAATTAAAAAAATTTGTATGAAACTATTTTAAGTTGTGTAACCCTGTGATGAGTTACGAAAAGTCCTGAAGAACTTGAGATGATTCTAAGCACTTCAATTAGGGCTGAATTAGTGGAGCTAATTAACTAGTATAGGCCTCCTATACTAGTTAGTTCGCTTACTTAAGCCTAAGTTCCAGCTACATCACTTACTATCTGTATGAACATCTCTTGGGCATCTCTCAGTGCCTCAGTTTCCCCATGAATAGAAAAGAATGCTGTAATAGTGACTAATTAAGACAATTGCCGGAAGGTTAAATGAAACAATCTTTGTAAAGTGCTTAACACAGTAGCTAACATTCCATAAGCATTTAGTAAGTGTTAGCTATTATTCTTATTATGCCTTGTAAATAAAAATGCCACTTACTGCTGTATTGAATGCCTGTTGTTTATGAGGCATTGTATACCCATTTTCTTTAATCTTTACCAACAGTAAGGAAGGCATAGTGATCATATTTTACAGAAGTGTATGTCCAAATCCGCATATTTGACAAATGGTAGAGCTGGAGTTTAAACCTAAGGTCTAGGTAGCTCACTCCAGAAAACATGGTTGGAAAACTATGACCCAAAGGCCAAATATGGCCTGTCACCTATTTTTGTAAATAAAATTTAATTGAAACATAACCAAGCTTGTTAATTACACATCATCTAAGGTTACTTTTCCACTATAATGGCAGAATTGGGTAGTTAGGGCGGAGGCTATATGGCTTGCAGTCTCAAATATTTGCTATATGGTCCTTTACAGGAAAAGTTTGCCAACCCTTGTGCTACAACATATGGCTTCTTAATAAAGTTACTTTATTACTACTTTGTCTTGGAAAAGATTTTACACTGTCCATCGGGCTGGGACTAGATGAAGCAAAGAGGTGCCTACAGCATACAATTTAAGGAGAGCCTCTTAAATGCAGGATGGCCGATTCCTTGCATGACCTAAGAGAGCACCTGCTTGCCTTGCCATACTTCCCACCCCAAGAACCTTCATTAATACAAAGGCATTGTTCATGAGTAACTTAGGTGATTGTCTATATAGAACAACCCTTGATGACAATTCCCAGATGAGCCTGTGCACTTGAAAAGCTCATTTATTTAAGGTGGGGTAATCTTCGCATGAAATAGAATTGCAACTCATGAACTCACATGTAGCATCAGCCTTAGCGTAGCTTCCCCCAACTAGGGACAGTTCAGGATGAGCAGACCCATTTCTTACTCTAAGACGTTGGCCCATGACCCATTGCTGCTGATTGAACGTCTACTATTTGCCATGAGTTTTATATTTTACATTGAATGAGATGTAATTTGTTGCTTAGTTTAAAAGTGAACTCATAATCTTCAATCTTTCTAATCCGACTTCAGTATTCTCCCTTCTTTCCCGCACCACCGTACTCCAAACTCTAAAAACCGAAAGTAACCTTTGAATTCTCTCTTGTCTTTTCTTCCTTCCTCTAACGCATTGGTGAATATAGTCCATTCTAATTACGAATTTTTAACCTATCTTCTAACCGCTCTTTTTGCGCCTGCCCTAGTTTAGGCATTTATCATTCTCGCAGGTCTTGTTGATATATCCTTGATGGATCTATCTTTTTTCCCCCTCTCTGTCCTTTACTTTCTATAAGATGCCATCATAGCAAGTTTTCTAAAGCTTGACCCATATTGTATTGGTTTGGATCATCTCCTGATAAAAATGAGGCAAGATTAAAAAAGTAATTTAGTCACCCAAAGCCTCAATATATAGTCCATTCTTCTTTATATATGATTCCAGGCTGTATTTGGCTTAGACTTAATCACCTCCAAAACTTTGCAGGCTAAAACTCCCCTATGCATATGATCATGCAATATCCCAAACACGTATTGGTACAGGTCTATAATCTTTTATCTGTAAGTATAAGTAACCCACTACTTATTGAACATACTATGCAGTTCTCCACCTTGTAGAAATTTTCTGAAGCTTTTTCTTCTGCCTGGAATGGGCTTTCTTTAACTCCAGCTATACCTACTGAAGGCCTGTGCTGCTGTTCAGGTCTAGCACAATTGCCCTCTTCTTTAAAGTCTTTCTCTATTCTAAGCCAGAAAAAATCTCCCTCTCTCTTTTTTTGTTCTCATGGCACTTTGCAAAGCTCTTAGAATATTTCTCACCTTCTTCATTGTTAACTGTTACCATATCCCATGTTAGACTATGGGTGCCTTAAGTTGAATTCAATTCAACCAAAGTGTGCTGAATGTCTCTTGTGCCAGGGACTGTGCTAAGTAGTCATAACATGCATATTAGAGAATTCCTGGAATTGCTTACAGTGTAATGGGTAGACAATTCTGCCCTGTTACCCTTGTAATCTAGTCCAGCACCATCCATAGAGGGATACAGTAACAATTACTGAATTCAATTGAATTAGATTAATAAAAATCATAAAAATCACCTTAAGGATAGTAATGCTTACCTTTCATTGAGCATAGATTATATGCAGCTCACCATGCAAACATTGCACTTAATTTTGTTGATTTAATGTTCATAACAGCTCTCTGAGTGAGGGGCATCTCTAAACGGAAGGAATAATGCTAACATGGGAGGTAAGGTTAGGCATAAATTTGCCAAAATGACAAATTTAGTTAGGTTCAACCCAGGTTTGTCTGACATAAAAACCTCGTACCTAGTCGAGATCTCAGTCTGGCCAAACCACTTGAATTCTCTGTGCTACAGTTTCCCTGTTGGTTAAATGAAGTAGAGACGCCATGGCACCAAAACTCCTTGCACTCTTTCCAGGAGTTGGAGCTTTTGCTGAGCTTCCATTTGGCTAGTAAACAACAACAACAACCAAAAACCCACCAACTTGTAGTATTGGCCCTCAATGCCGTATCTGAAGTTCTAAACGCCAAAGGCTTTTATTACGAAATCTTTCTAAAATGAAATTGGCAGCAAAAGCTGACTTGAATTGTTGTGAATATTTAAAATAATCTTGCTTTATTCTATTTGGTGGGAATATTTATCTATTTGCAGAAATATTAAAAGATACTGACTCAGATTCACTGGAGTTGTTAATATTTGGTATATGTTCTGTTTCCTTTCTAAAACTCAAAAATTCTGAACTCATATGCCCCTAAGATTTTTAGATAAAAGATTGTGGATCTGTACCCATATATCAACATAGTAAGCTTTGAAAACCAACTTGAGATACTCAGAAGTTTATGGAGGCACATTGTAGATCAGCAGTCCAAGAGCAAAGACACAGAAGCTGCTGGAGAGTGGAGATGGTGGTACTGGAGTCATGGAAGCCGTCTGAATATTGTGGAGAAATTGCTCATGCAGATCTCATGTGGGGATCACATGCCCGTAGCACTGAGCTTTTTGTGTTTGGCCCTAGCTTTGGTAAAACCATAGCTGATTAATATTACAGACTTTGCTTTGAACAAGAGGGCACTGGAGGTGCATCCAGGAGGTGGAATTTCAATAAGCAGTTGCTCATTCTTGTGCAGTGATCTGTTGAAGCAGTTGGAATGGTTTTTAACTTGGAAAGGCCATCTTTTTTTCCCCCGTTTAAACATTTTCTCAAAAAACATGCAAAGAGTTAGAAAATCCCTGTCGCTGTTCTTCCCAAGGAACCCCTTTTTGTGTTTGACTATCTGTTTCAGAGCTTGATTATAGGACATTTGGAAACTTGTAAAGTTCTATGTCCCCAAACTAGAAGAATATTTTTATGAAGTGGAATTGTTACACAGTCTGTCTCTTTCAAATGTCAGTTTTTCAAGGTTTAACAAGAAAAGATGGAGTTGGCAACTGAAATCACATGTTCCTGTATTTCTCAACTGTTCAAGTACATTTTCATATCTGCCACAAATGTAAATTTCAGGCAATTAGTCGGAAGCCCAAGCACTGGAAATAAAAAAAAAAAAGAGAGAATATTTATGCAGAATTTCTTGCTTACTTTCAGATTTAAAATATGAGTGCACTTAGCAGGAATGGTTTAAATAAATTAACTAAACAAACATTAATATTGTATTCTGTGTTGGGCACTATAATAGACTGAAAATGGCCCTCCAAAAGTGTTCATGTTCTGATTCTTAGGAATTGCAGGTATATTAGCTTGCATGGTAAAACAAACTTTACAGATGTGATTAAGGGAAGGGCTTTGAGATGAGGAGATTGTTCTGGACTATCTGTGTGGTCCCAGTGTAATTACCTGGGTCCTTAAAAGGGAAAGGTAGAAGGATCAGAATCAGAGAGAAGAGATAAAAAGGATAATGATTAAAGCAGAGGTCGAAGAGAAGAGGTGAGGCTGAGGATGGGAGAAGCCATGAGGGAAGGAATGCAGGTTGCCTCTACTACCTGGAAAAGGTAGAAGGATGGATTCTACCTGAGAGCCTCCAGAAGGAATGCAGCCTTGCTGACATCTTGATTTTAGCCCAGTGAGCAGGACCTCTGGCCCAGGAACCGTAACATAATGCATTTGTTTTGGTCCTGCCGCTAAGTTTGTGTTAATTTGGTTTTAGCAGCAATAGGAAACTGATACAGGCAGTGTGGCAGGAGAACACCGGGCAGTTAAAAAAACTGACGGTGTGAATCTAGAAAGGTGTGAACCAAAGAGAGTTGTAAACTTGATGCATGGTAGGCTGGCGACCAAAGTGAATTCTACGTTACTTTGTTTGTTGAAAGAGGATTCTAGATCAAAAAAATTTTTTAAATTTGAGACATCATCTTTGCAAATTCCAGCCACACCCTCTTCTAAGGGAATTCCCTCATATCTTTGTTTCATATAATCCTGCTTGACTCCAGGTCACAGTTGACAGGATAAAGGAAAGACTTTTTTTTCCCTGTGATGTATAATGAACTGTGACCTCATTGAAGAATATAAGCTTGCCCCATTGTTTTCCTCCCTCAAGGATGTTTGGAATCGAGGCACTGAGAGGCTAAAGTTGGTTGGTGGTTGGCACTGGGGCACAGAAGTAGCTTTGGCAGGTGGGATGGCCATTTTGAGATCAAGACAGATTGGACGTGTAAAGAAAACTGGTCCTTTCTTAAATATATATTTTTGGTTTTATCTCTGCTGCTTGAATCAGAAGGGAAAACTGTTTCTGAAGGAAGAAAAGAAATGGAACAGATGTGTTGAAAGAAACTGGGATGGAAGAGACCAGTTTTCCTTGAGAAGCAAAGATTTTCTCAGCTCCCAGCTTCAATTCTTTTGAGTTCCACTTGCTGTTATTTTCTGTCATTGCGTCCCTGTTCTATTTCTGTCATTTCAAATAATGTCCACTGCATCTACATCTATTACTCAACTGCCCCCAGTGCCATCTTTGTATTTGAGTTCATCTGGTTTATTTTTCTGATATTCAAAAGACCTCTACCTCAGACATATTTCATATTTTCTAAGATTAAATAAGCAGAAATGGGTTTAATTAAAACAGAGAAGATATTGACTATGAAAGAAAGCTATAAAGTTTTAATCCTTAAAATAATCAATTCTGTTCTAAATACCCAGAAGCAGAATGGGATCCAGATTACATCTCAGTTTCAAAATCCCTAGATTTTGAAATGATCATTTAAAAAATACACGTTTATTCAGAGAACTTGTTTATCAGTGACTTACGCCATTCTGAAAAACAAAGTTAAATAACCCTTTGACAAATTTATTCTCATTCAATACTCACACACTCATAAGGTGGCAGTATTAACTTTCCCATTTTACAGATAAGGATACTGAGGTGTAGACAGAACAAGTGATTTGTCCAAGATCCTTTGGCTGAGTTTTCTGAGTCTGGGGCTCTCCTCCTAAAAATCCAACTCCACTTCTTTGTGGAAAAGTTTCGTTACAACATTGAATAAACTGTATGACCAAGAAGTAAAGTGCTTAATTCTGGGACAGTGAATATTAATTATGCTCTGTTTCTCTGCTGCGCTGAGAAAAAAATTCTTAAAATTTACTTATCTTTATTTCAATGGACAGTTATCATACTGTTTGAATTACATTGATTGACTATTATTAATGACTTCTCCATAAAGGGGGAAAAGAAGGAATTTGATATTGTGATCAGGTCTGAAGTAGGTGACCATGAAGGCCGGTAAAATAGAGTCACATATTTCTGGTTCAGGAACATGAGAAGTGGGATGTCATATTGAGAACAGCTCAGTCTTTGTAGTGAGACAGACAGGGATTAAACGTGGGCCATGCAACTTATCAACATTGGGACTCCCTGAATCTCAGTTTTCTTATTTTTAAAGGAGAATAAAAACACCTATCTCTAAAGCTTAGTGTTTGGATTTAGCAAAATGTATGATATCTTGTACATATGGTGAGAGTTTAATAAATAAAAGCTAATATTATTTTCATGTTCAAAGTCAACGGAAAGAGTTGGCTGTAAAAACCCTCACGCACACCAATACCCAGATTATTTTATCATACTATCTCTAGATATCTCATTTACAAATGTAGAAATGTGAGTTTACAGGGGCCCAGGGATGGGATGGTGAAATACTCTTTCATTGAGAGAAAGGAAAAGTTATAAATTTTGATGAGTGTATTAGTTTTACTGCCACTGTAACAAATTATCACATATTAGTTGCTTAAAACCTTAGAGTTCTGTAGGTCAGAAGTTTGACATGGGTCTCTTTGAGGCTGAAATCAAGACACCTTCAAGGCTGAATTTCTTTCTGAAGGATCTTTGGAAGAGTCTGTCTCTTGATGCACGCAGGTTGTTGGCAGAATTCAGTTCCTTGTGATTGTAGAACCGAGATCTCTATTACCTTGATGGCTATGAGCTACAGACTGTTCTCAGCTTCAAGAGGACATCTGCATTCCTTGGCTTGCGGTCCCCTTCCTCCATTTTCAAAGCCAGCAATAGTGGGTTGAGTTTCTCTCAAGCTGCCACTTCTCCACCTTTTCTTCCATTGCTGCATCTATCTGACTCACTCTTCTGTCTTACTCTTCCATTTTTAAAAACTCATATGGTTACATTGGATCCATCCGGACACTCTGGGGAACTCTTCACAATTAAAGGTCCATAGTTTAATTGCAACTGCCAAGTCCCTTTTGCCATGTAAGGTAGCATGTTGACCCATTTCATGGATTAAAGAACATCTCTGGCGGGGGAGGAAGAGTTATTCTGCTACTAAGTGAGAAATAGCACAAACGTGTGTCTTCCAAATATGGAGTTGTTATGCATGATTCACCTACATTCCAGTTTGCAAAGTAAATGAGCTAGTGTCAAAGATAACCACTTACCCAGACAGAGAGAAAACACATGATTATGCATAATTTGGCTTCTGCTTACCTTGCTCGTCTCTCACCACTCTTATTCCTCTTTTGGAAACTCTCCTTACACTGAACTTTAAGTTCCCAAAAAGAGGGTGAATATACAAATATTGGCCAGGCCGTATCTGACAATAAAACTCTGACTGACAAAGGAAGCCCAGGAAGTCAAACCACAGCCTCTGCAGCAATCAGCCCAGAATAGTCACAGTTTGGTCAACTGATACCTTCTCTATTTTCTGCCCCCTGCTGCCTGCTTCCAACTCAGGAGCAACCAGAGAAAACCACATGTGCTCCCCAAACTAATCACAAAAGATGCCCTGCTTCTAGTTAGCTCTCCTGTATCTTCCCCATGCCAACAACCTTTTTTTTTTTTTTTTTTTTTTTCTTTTTTTTTTTTTTTTTTTTTTTTTTTTTTTTTTTACATAACACATTTTTAATGAAAAATAACTTTTTCAAGACAAAATTGAATGAGAAGAGTGGCACCGTTTTCTATTTTTGCAAATCACTTTAACATTCTAGCATAATAGAAGACGGCTGGACTCTGAACACGTGCAGTCGGCCTGTTAAAGCATGTTTTTGTTGAAGTAGATAAAGAAGATCCACCCTCACACAGGTGATACAGTTGGAAAAGGGGAGTATTTCAATGTTGGTGGGAGTGTAAATTAGTTCAACCATTGTGGAAGACAGTGTGGCAATTCCTCAAGGACATAGAAATAGAAATTCCATTTGACCCAGCAATCCCATTACTGGGTATATATCCAAAGGATTACAAATCGTTCTACTATAAGGACACGTGTACACGAATGTTCATTGCAGCACTGTTTACAATAGCAAGGACCTGGAACCAACCCAAATGCCCATCGACGATAGACTGGATAGGGAAAATGTGGCACATATACACCATGGAATATTATGCAGCCATCAAAAACGATGAGTTTGGGTCCTTTGTAGGGACATGGATGAACCTGGAAACCATCATTCTCAGCAAACTGACAGAAGAGCAGAAGATCAAACACCGCATGTTCTCTCTCATAGGCGGGTGTTGAACAATGAGAACACATGGACAAAGGGAGGGGAGCACTACACACTGGGGTCAGTTGGGGGGAAATAGGGGAGGGAGGGTGGGGGGTGGGAAGCTGGGGAGAGATAACAAGGGGAGAAATGCCAGATGTAGGTGATGGGGAGGAAGGCAGCAAATCACACTGCCACATGTGTTCCTATGCAACAATTTTGCATGTTCTTCACATGTACCCGAAAACCTAAAATGCAATAAAATAAATGGGGGGGGAAAAAAAAAAGACATCATATAAGGCTAAAAGATCTATTTAGAATACAAGACAGACCAAGACTTATGGAAAGTTCACTGGTGTTTTCAGATTCCACATTGCAATTCACTCTTAAGAAACTACTACTGATTGAGTTTTGGAATTGTACCAAAGAAGAATTACCTGAAAAGGCCAACAACCTTTAATTAGGGCACACCCAAGGGTTCTCTTTTCTCCACGTATAAAGCTTTTCCTCTGTCCCGACTGCATTTGGACACCTGTCAAATATAAGTGTTGGTGGCTGACTCTTGCTATAGCAAACTCTGAGTAAATAGTCTGTTTTCTGTTTTTCTCATTTGAGTGGTCTTTATTTTAACATTTCCCCCTTTTTTTGGTATTTTTTTCCTCTTTTTCTCTTCCAGAATCACATTTTTCTCCTTACCTTAAATGGGTAATTTGTATCATATTTTAAATATCAGCTTAGATGTCACTAATAACAATAATTATTATTTCGATGATAGCTAACCTGTACTGAGCCCTCACCTTATGCCAAGAACTGTTTCAAACATGTTTAATTTTTCAACTCATTAAACTCACAACAATTAATTGAAGAAGGTTTCTATTATTATCCACATTTTGCATGCAGGAAAAGATAATTCAGAGAGGTTAAGGAACTTGCCCAAGGTCGCAGAGATAGTAGGTGAAAGAGTTAGGACAGAATTTAGGTGGCCTGTCACCATAATTTACTCTCGAAACCATTATGCTGCATTGCTTTTGGAATATTTTCAAATACCCTGAGTTTAGGCTGGATACCCTTTTCCATGTTTTAAGTAGGACTCTGTACTTTATCTGGTAGTCTATTGTAATTGTTTATGAATTTTTCTATAGCTTCTGCTAGTAAGCTCCCTAAGGACAAGGGTGGTGTTTGTTTTGCTTATGTTTGTATGTCAAGCTTATAGTAGTTTCTTTATAAATGTGTTTTTAAGGAATTAACAAACAAATGATGAATGAATAAAATATATAAGAAAGTCTGAATTGTTATTTTTAAAAATGGAAGGATTCTAGGTTAAGAAAAAAGAAAGGGACCTTTTCCTTAGGCAAACTTTCAACGCAACGCACTTCTACATATGACTTCATAATCTTTATCCAGGAAACAACTTCCTAAAACAGGACAACTTCTCTTGTCTAAGCTTAGGTTGCCTCCATACTTTCAAATATAAAACGACATGAAGTTCTAGCATCAGCCTCTCCCTAGAAAGTCTCTTCTAAGCTAAGCGTCATCACTGAGCTAGACTCAATGAATTCTTGGCATAAATTCTGAGCCAGTCCATCTTCAAGTTAGTAATATTCTTCTGAACTCTGCGGCAAGCCTAAAAACTATCTCTTACACACTTGCATTCCTGGAAGAATCAGATGAGAGCCAGAGGTGGCTATGTATCCTCATGAACTATGTTAAGGTTTTAAAGCAAACTTCAACCGGGTACTCTTAATGTCCTAAGCCTCTGGCTGTCTGCCCTTGTAACCCAGATTCTGGCTCTCTGCCCTTGAGAGCTCTCATTCATTCTCAGTAGGTCTCTTTCCCTAGACTTGTATGGAAAAGCATTAAAGCAGTCATCTGGATCAATTCCTTTACTTTATGCTTAATACCATTGAGATTTATGCATTTATTAAACAAATATTTATTAACCTCTAAATTTCTGGTACTGTCCCAGGATTTGGAGATCCAGAGGTGGATTAAGCAAGCTCCCTGCTATCATGGGGCTTGTAGTCAAGTGGGACTAAGAGACAAAATGAGTATACATAGAAATGCATGAAATCATTTCAATAAGTATGAAAATAACACAGAGTTAGATAACAATGATCTGCCCAAATGTATCAATTTCAATACGCTTATCTCTCAATCATGTCACCCCATTACACTCTTACTTCTTGATCAACTACTCTTCTTCAAAATTCTCAATGTTTCCTCTCAGTGTTTTATTAAATATATCGAGGAAGTAATAAACTTGTTTTGAATGAAAGTCATTCAGAAAATTGTTCTTGATCTTATCCCTTTTTAAAACTTATTGCCAACGTACTACAAATAGCTTTTCTTCTTAGGGTGACTTTTTTTTTCTTCCTAGGAATTGATTATTACAACAAGATCATTGACGATTTGTTAACAAATCGGGTTACTCCCATCGTGACACTCTACCACTTTGATTTACCTCAGGCTTTAGAAGACCAAGGAGGTTGGTTGTCAGAGGCAATCATTGAATCCTTTGACAAATATGCTCAGTTTTGCTTTAGTACCTTTGGGGATCGTGTCAAGCAGTGGATCACCATAAATGAAGCTAATGTTCTCTCCATAATGGCATATGACTTAGGTACCTTTGCTCCAGGTATCCCTCACTGTGGAACTGGAGGTTATCAGGCAGCTCATAATCTGATTAAGGCTCATGCCAGATCCTGGCACAGCTACGATTCCTTATTTCGAAAAGAGCAGAAAGGCATGGTGTCCATATCATTTTTTGCGACCTGGTTGGAACCAGCAGATCCCAACTCAGTGTCTGACCAGGAAGCTGCTAAAAGAGCCATCAATTTCCAACTGGATTTCTTTGCTAAACCCATATTCATTGATGGTGACTATCCTGAAGTTGTCAAGTCTCAGATTGCCTCCATGAGTCAAAAGCAAGGGTATCCATCATCAAGGCTTCCAGAATTCACAGAAGAAGAGAAAAAAATGATCAAAGGCACTGCTGATTTTTTTGCTGTGCAATATTATACAACTCGCCTAATCAAGTACCAGGAGAACAAGAAAGGAGAACTAGGCATTCTCCAGGATGTGGAGGTTGAATTTTTTGCAGATCCATCTTGGAAAAATGTGGACTGGATCTATGTGGTACCATGGGGAGTACGTAAACTACTGAAATATATTAAGGTAAATGCATGATTTTTTTGTAAGTCCATATGCACTCAAATATGTGAAGGTGGGCAAGACAGGCATATGTGTATGTATATATGGACCTGAAAAAGAATTATTTTAAGTTAATAGCATATACATTTGTTGGCCTGGGAAGAGCAGATTCGGATTTGAGTTGGTGAGGGGTAACTAGGCTGGAAAAGGCTTCAAACACAGCGGTCAAAGACTAGGATTTGTTGTTAAAGTTAGTTTTGCGTATAGAAGTAGTTTGGGCATATTTTTCAATCTGGTATCACAACTGCGATTATACTAAAAGACATTTTAAGGA
>NW_016107737.1:1395430-1426059 GCF_001604975.1 Cebus imitator | reverse complement strand
TTTTTTTTTTTTTTTTTTTTTTTTGAGTCTCAGCTATATTGGATGACATCCAGTTAGCTGAAATTAAAATTTCAAGTACAGCTTTTCAGGACCCCTCCCGTGGGGGATGTAGAATGTAGCTGCTGGCAGGACTGAGGGGTTAAGGAGCAGTGACAATCAACAGATACTGATGGAAGAAAGATATTTCTGTCTTCTCATTATAATAAGAGTCATTGGACTGTCTTCATGGACATTTGCACAGTTTTGCCTTTCCATTGTTAGTTATAAAAGGTCAGTGAATGGAAAATTAAGTTAATAGGGTCAGTGCAATTTGATGAAAACTAGTTTTGGGGTTGTAGCTTACAGAAGATAGATGGTAATGCACCTGATTTTATGAGCTTTCTTTTTTTTAAAACATCTGTTTGGAATTAAACTTCTGTTCTCTTTTTCTAGGATACATATAATAACCCTGTAATTTATGTCACTGAGAATGGGTTTCCCCAGAGTGACCCGGCACCTCTTGATGACACTCAACGCTGGGAGTATTTCAGACAGACATTTCAGGAACTGCTCAAAGGTACCGTTTGAGATGATGAAAGATCAATTGTGCAGTCTTAATATAATTTTCTCATTTGCATTCAGCAAAGACCAATGATTTTTGAAAGCTGAAATCCATGTAAATCAATGTAAAACCATGTAATTAGGAAAGAGGAAAAAAGTACTTAGGAAAGAGGAAGGGGAGGCTTTTGGCCTAGCTACAACCTCCTGAAATTGAATCAAGTCACAAGTGACTCCTCTTCAGCATTTTGTGACTCCTGGATGAAGGTGACAAGAACAGAAGGAGTGGTGGCTGTTGGGAGAGAGAACATCAGTTATTACAAAAAAGATTAGCACTGATCAACTATAACATGCTTATTTGCATATTTTAATATCCTAACTACCAAAAAATGAAATGACAGGATTTTTAAAGAACCCAAATTAAGCATCTGTGCACTAAAATTCAAAATGGCATGAGTCTTCCATCAATGTATGTTGCATTTAAGCTGTAACCATGCAGCCCAGTTAGAAATATTTTTATTGTCATATGGAAAATGTGAGTTGTATTTTAAGATAATGTTATTATTTAGTGCCTCTTTTCCCTCCGTGGAATTCTTTTCATATGAATTTTTGTCATATTTGAAAACAGTCATGGAGGAATAAGCTTTAACTGGTAACACACATTTTTAGACCAGTTAGCAACTCCTCTCCCATTATTTGCTGCTTCTCAAACTTAATTCCTTCTTCTTCTTTTTTTTGTTTGAGATAGATTCTGGCTGTCTTTCCCAGGCTGGAGTCAATGGCACAATCTTGGCTTATCGCAACCTCCACCTCCTGGGTTCAAGCAATTCTCCTGCCTTAGCCTCCCAAGTAGCTGGGACTACAGGTGCCTGCCACCACTCCCGGCTAATTTTTGTATTTTTTTTTTTAGTAGAGATGAGGTTTCACCATGCTGGCCAGGCTAGTCTTGAACTCCTGACCTTGTGTTCCACCTGCCTCAGCCTCCCAAAGTGCTGGGATTACAGGCATGAGCCACCACGCCCAGCCCAATTCCTCCTTCTTAAAAAGGAATCATGTCATAGCAACAAAATCCAATGTAAAATGAGACTTTAAATTTCCTTTTATTTAAAACCTTGATAACCACACTTATTTCTTATCATTCTAATTGAGAGGTTCTGACATTATTCTTTCCAAAATTATTCGGTATTACACTGGTAATAACCAGAAGGGATCCTGGAAAGTGACGCAAAGTGATCCTTTTTCAAAACCTGAAATTTATTGACTGGATCCTTCACTCAGGCCTGGAGCTTACTGGCAGAGAGCAATTGGATCTTTACAATTTGATCCAAGTGAAGGAATTATTTTATATTACACCCAAAATAGATTCTTCCGGGTAGGAGTTCATCTTCTGATAAGATAGGAAAATCTCTTCTTTTCTGAGATTCTACTCCGCTTCTTCCTGTAGATGGGTCCTGTTCATAGTTAATCTATTGATATTCTCAGGCTTTATCCTGAAGAACAAATAGGTTAGTTACTACCAGGCAGATTTATGGATGGCTACAGGGAACACAAATGGCTTGCCTAAAATTGCTCTGTGTATTTTTAGGAAAAGAGAGATAAATAGAAATAGCTTTTTTTTTTTTTTTTTCATTCCCAGCCTGGTACTCTGTTCAGTGCTAATCATATAGAGGCATTTCATTTTTTGTTCAAATAGTTTCAAGTACTTCATACTATCCTTTAGATCTTTATTGCTAAATACTCAATGATGGACTCAAACTAAGGAGATTTAAGGATGTAAAAATAACAGAGGAGTGGAAAATGGGAGAAGATTTGGTTTTCTAACAGACAGGAAAGGAGAATAGGGTTAGGACCAAAAAAATCAGTTTTTCAATTTGTTGAAATTCTAGTTTGTCTTCAAATTACTTGATGAGAAATTTATTAGGCATATATAACATTTACTATTTATAGCATCTCTGTTCTCTTTTGAATCTTAACAGTAGGCCAGCTATATTCACTGTAATTGACAAAGTGTTTTGCTTTTTTTTAAAAAAATTGTAGACATTTTAAATTGTAGAAATGTGTATATTGAGAATAAAAACATATGAATAAATGTATTTGTTCTGGACTAGGTATAGGGGTGTGGTAACTTTTTTATGTTTTCTGGTAGTGGGCAGCAACGATTTCTGCTGTGGTGAAACTCTCTTTCCCCTTTCTTCTAAGAAATACTCATCTCCCCATCCATATGCATACCATAGGGACAGCCGTGTAAGTGGAATGCAATCCTCCTCCTTGTCAACAGATAATTGACTGGTCCAAAGGTAGGCACAGGACATGAGCTGGACAATTTCAGTTCTTCCCTGGGACTTAGAATGTGACCAATTAGTTTCTTAATCTCTCGGACTGGGTTGGGTGGATGTATGTTGCTTTGTGAGCTACCAGTGGCTGGGCTCTACCCCGTAAGCTTAGGCACAGCGAGAAAGGAAGATACCCATGCATTAAGGGAAAAGAAAGGAAACATGGAGAACTTCCAGACAGCACTAGAGCCTCTGCTTTTGGTTTATCCTGAGTTCTGTCTGCACACAAGTTCTTAAGAGAGCTTTATTACTTTCATTGTAATAAAGTGCTCTTTGCACTTAACCTTTTTCTAATTGGGCTTCTATTTCTTGAACAAAAAGAATTCTAATTTATACCATCATCTTATTCCTTCTCAAAACAATGATATGAGGTCATTACTCCTACTTTATAGATGAGGAAACTGAATTTCAAAGAGGCTACATTATTTGCTGACGATAATAAAGGTACTAAGTAGTATTTCCTAGAATGAGGCTGAATATATTATTATTATTATTATTAATTATTTGATGTTAGATATAATCTGTGAGCTCAGGGCTCTCTGAGTTAAAGTGCTAATTTGTCCCACCACACAGAAACTTTTCATTATGTTTGGTTACTTTGGGCTTGCATGTATTCTTTGTAAGTGCTTCATGCTGTCTGTGAAAGAGCCGACAGGTTCTGTGACCTTGAGCACAACTCAGATGCCCCGTATCCTCGTTTTCATCAAAAGAGTAGAACTGAACTTCCTAATCAATTTTCTGAGACTCCTCCAAGGTAATGCTGATGATCTTGTTGGCAAGAACTTTGCTAGTAAGAGGCACCCTGTGAGCAATTAAAAATAATAACAGTCCAAGGAAGATATTCCTGGGAAGCGCTGCAGGTGAGAACTCACCAAAACCCGGGGAGTCAGATGGATGACGGCTCTGTGATTCCCACAAACAAAGCCTTTCCTCTGACATCACACATAGGGACAGGCACATAATGACTCTAGAGTTGAATCAATGGGATCCGCTTGGGGGTCTTAGTGATCTCTTTAGGTAGAATCCCACAGAAATTAATTGAGCATTAAAAGGTATGCTAATGTTTCTGTTTCTTTTTGGGATATGAAAAAAAAGAGAGAAAAAAATGTCATTTTAAGAATAAAAAGAGAGAAATCAGCTAGTGCCTTTTTAATCTTTGCATTGTTTAATTGTATTAAACACCTTTAAATTGGTTATATTTTAATTACTGTAGATACAGAAAGAGTAAAGTGTACCAAAAACTTGAAATAACATATAACTAGATTTGCATTCCAGTTTTGCAAATTATTCAATGAAGGATCTTTAACAAAGTACTCAAGCTGTCTAATCCTCAGTTTGCTTATCTATAAAAATGGGGATAATTGTTGTTTATTTTTTTTTTACTAGCAAGGTTGTTATATAGAGATTCCATTTCATGAGCTAATGTGCAAAATTACCTTAGCAACTGCCTGACACATAGTAGCTCCTTAATCAACGGTAACAATTATTATTACAAAATGTGCACTCTTAAAAACATGTCTATTACCTCCAAGTTATCTTATTAAAAAAATGCCATTTCTAAGACTTGTTATTTTTCTATCCTCTGCGCAAATTTTAGCAGACTATTTCCCCATATTTGTGTGTTTCTCTTTCTTTTTGAGGAACTTCTGGATGTGTGTTATAACATTGATCCTCTGGCTTTTCCTGTTCTGAATTGCATGGAGGAGAAAGCAGCAGGCCCATTTATTATTTCCCTCTGGGAGGTGATCAGATTAGGTGAAAAGTCAAATCATTGACAGCAGAAACTGCTGTCAAGCAACTGGGAATTGTTCTGTCACATGAATCTTTGTATAAGTTTGGGATTCAATGATGTTCAAATGGTTAAACTTTTCTCATATCATAGGAATTTTTATTACCTTAGTAACAGGTACACCAGTCCTAGATACTCCAGAGCCAATGGGCAATTTTGGCTTCATACACTGATGCACACAAATGGATACCTGTCCAGTCTAAATGCTTTCATGGAGATGAGGAAGGATGGGGAGCCAGAGGCTATTGCTCCAATGGCTGATACTGCCCCCATCACCTAAATTCTCTTGAAAGGGGATCCGAGCAGTTTGCAACCTGTTCCTCATACCTACCAAGCACGTGTGCTTTCAGCCTGGCTTGTGATCCTTCCTCCACCTGAAAAGCGATCCTCTGCTTTCTTCCAGGACCAGTCCTGTTTGAAGTAGATGAGCGTGCTTGTAGTCAGAGAGAACATGGGTTTGAGACCCTGGCTCTGCCCCTCATGAGCCCAAGCCTTTGGGAAAATTCTGAAACAGGCAACCACATCAGTCATGTAATCTCTAAAATGGGGATAATAAGAACATTGATGCTTTTAAAGAGTGGTAAAAAATGATCAAGATAGTGCTTATGTTGCCTAAAAGAAGTCTGGCACATTTAATAAGGATTCTATAAAAATGATGACTAATTCTTTTGGGGGTGGCAGTGCTGTGAATTCTCTGAGAACCAGAGCTGTGTCTGTTTTTATAATTATATCTTTAGCTCTAAGCACCATGACTGCTGTATAGCAGTGTTCTACACATATTTGTTGAATTTGGTTCTATTATGGAAAGGCTAGATAATGAATAATGAGAAATAAATGACTAAATGATTGGGAGGCATATTTTCTTTCCCTGAAGAAATATACCCCACACATTTAAAAAAAAAATGCAGCCTTCTGAAAAGTTTCTGAGCCAGTCCAACTTTCCAGGCAGATCCATGCCTGAGTTAGCACAGCGGTAGATGATTGCAGAGAAGGTTTGTTAATGACCAGCTTTCGGCTTTTAATGACAAAACCCCTCAGCAAGATGTCATCGAAGTTATTGAAGACTTCACTGAAAGTGTTGAAGCTGATACATTGTAACAAGAAGGTTATAAATCTTGCAACTTGGATATACCACCAAGACAAGATGCTGAGCACAGAATCACCCTGCTGTTGTCTGTCGGCATTCTCCCTCCCCCTGTCTTTCCCTTCCCACGGAGAGCAGGTAAAGGAGAAATACATCCATTTCCCAAAGTAGTGCAGACCTGGCAGCCACCTGCCTACGCCAATTTCAGATCACAGAGGCCCATTTAACTGGACAAAATGTGTTAAGCACCTGTGTTTTTCTAAATGTGCATTGGAAAAAAATCCTAAGCATTAGGGAAAGATCTCAAAGGTTAATACGGTGACCTTTTAGAAACACCAACCAATTAAAAATCCATTGCAAGCTTAGAAGAGAGACTCAAATACCTGAATATAGATTCCCACTTTGTATCTATTGTTTTATTGCTTCTCAGAGGACATCTTTGTCACCTTGGCCCCTAGGAAGCAGTCCATCTCATAACTTGTGTTACGTAGAACTGTATGGCTTTGGGGCCATGCGGTGTGAGATTTGGATGGACTCCGCACTGCTAGCAAGGCTGCTCCTGGCTGCAGTGGATGGCTGCTAGCCACAAGGGGTCAGGTCAGAACACAGAGAAAGAACGAGGTTCAAAGGCTGAGTGTGAGAATGGCTAGTGGGTGCTAGCATACAGAGTGTGCAATTTTTGTTTTTCAATTTTTTAAATTGTCAAAAATTGTATTAATTGTGTACAACATGTTGTTTCAAAACATGAATACAATCCAAAATGCCTAAACGCATGCATTACCTCACATATTATCATCTTTTTGTGCTTGGTGGGTATGCTTACCATCTACTCTTTTAGCAATTTAACAGAATATAGCACATTGTTATTAATTATAGTCACCATGTTGTAGGAGAAATCTCTGGAATTTGTGCCTCCCATTTAACTGAAATGTTCCATCTTTTGAAACAACATCTCCTGAATCCTCCTGCCCCCAGCCCCATAAATGAGATCATTCATGTCTACAAATGCTCTGAACGCCTTAAAGTGTTAGATGTTATTCTCACCATTCTAGTCTCTGCTTCTACGAGATCCACTTTGTTAGAGTCCACATATAAGTGAGATCATGCAGTATTGGTCTTTCTGTGCCTGGTTTCTTTCACTTAACATAATGTCTGATATGTTCATCCGTGTTGCAAATCACAGCATTTTATTCTTTTTAATGTTGAATTGTATTTTGTGATATACATATTTGGTAAAACAATTTGTTTTCTTCTGGATATGTACCTAGTAGTAGAATCTCTCGGTTGTATGGTAGTCCTGTTTTACATACTTTGAGAAACCTCCAAACTGTTCTTCATAGTGGCTGGATGAATTTACATTTCCACCAATAGTATGTAAGTGTTCCTTTTCTCCATAGCGTTGACAACATCTGTTATTTTTTTTACTTCTTGATAACAACCATTTTCACTGATGTGAGATGGTATCACTTTGTGGTTTTGATTTGCATTTCTCCGATGATTAGTGATGTTGAACGTCTTTTCATATTTGTTGACTGCCTGTGTATCTTCTTTTGAGATATGTCTGTTCATGTCCTTTGCCTACTTTTTAATGGGTTAATGTGTTTTTTGCTTATTGAATTAAGCTTATTTTAGAATCTGGATATTAGACTTTTGTCAGATGTATAGTTTGCAAATATTTTTTCGCATTCTGTAGGGTGTCTACTTTGTTGAAAGTTTTTTTTTTTTTTTTTTTTTTTTTTTTTTTTTTTTTTTTTTTTTTTTTTTTTTTTTTTTNCACTGCAACCTTCAACTCCCTGTTTCAAGTGGTTCTCCTGCCTCAGCCTCCCAAGTAGCTGGGACTACAGACACTCACCACCATGCCTAGCTAATTTTTGTATTTTTAGTAGAGACGGGGTTTCACCATGTTGGCCAGGATGGTCTCGATCTCCCGACCTCATGATCTGCCCCCGTTGGCCTCCTAAAGTTCTGGGATTACAGGCGTGAGCCGCTGTGACCTACGTGTTGGTTTGTTTCTTTGTTTGTTTTTTTTTTTTTTTTTTTTTTTTTTTTTTTTTTTTTTTTTTTTTTTTTTTTTTTTTTTTTTTTTTTTTTTTTTTTTTTTTTTTTTTAACTGTGCAAAAGCTCTTTTGTTAATGAGGTTCCACTTATCCATTCTTGTTTTTGTTGCAATTGCGTTTGAGAATTAGTCATAAATTATTTGCTAAGGCCAATGTTAAGAATGGTATTTCCTAGGTTTTCTTCTAGAATTTCAATACTTATGAGAGCTTACATTTAAATCTTTAATCCATCTTGAGTTGTTAATTTTTTTTGTATATGGTGAAAGGTTGAGGTCCAGTTTCATTCTTCTGCATATGGCTAGCAAGTTATCTCAGCATCATTTATTGAATAGGAAGTACCTTCCCCATTGCTTATTTTTGCTGACTTTGTTGAAGATTAGATGGCTGTAGATGTGCAACTTTATTTCTGGGTTCTCTATTCTGTTTCATTGTATGCTTGTTTCTGTAGTAGTACCATGCCACTTTGGTTACTGTAGCCTTGCAGCACAGTTTAAAGTTGGATAACGTGATTTCCCTGGCTTTGCTCTTTTGCTTCAGGTTGCTTTGGCTACTTGGGCTCTTTTTCTTTTTCTTTTTTTTGTTTCATTTGAATTTTAGAATTTTTTTTCTAAATCTGCGGAAAACGACATTGTATTCCCCATTTCCTTTATCCATTCATCCATTGTAGACACTTAGGTTGATCCCATATCCTGGCTATTGTGAATAATGGTGCAATGAACATGGGAATGCAGGTATCTGTTTAACACACTGATTTCATTTCCCTTAGATATAGGGTAGTTTTATTTGTGGAATTTGAAAAGTCATGAAGAAAATAATTTCTTATGTTTGTGTCCGACTAGTCTACATATGTAGATCACACTTAGAGTCAGACAGCCAGAGGTTACAGAGTTAACCTTAAAGAGAGATACGTCAGATGCCCTTCTCACTTATTTTTCCCTGCTACTTCCATCAGCCGCATACTTGCCATTTGCCCTTCCTTCCTACTGAGAAGCATGGTAGAGTAGTGTACATTCAAGTAGAAAGTCTGCAGTGTTTGGAGAGGGAAGATGAACAGAATTCTGTGTTTTAGTGGTGTTCCTTTGGGTAAGTCATCATTAGTGCTCTCTAAATGTCAATTTCCTCATCTGTGAAATGGGACTAATCCTAACGTCTGTTCTGATTAACCCAACTAACCCAAGGTCAGTTGTGAAAATAAAATGAGATCATTTATACCTACATATGCTCTGAACACATCCATCACTTTGGTCAAAATACATCATCTGGACCTCAACACTCTCCACTGCCAAGGAAAGGGGTTGGTGCTCATTATTTGGGTCTTTTCCAAATCTAGATTCTCAGATTTTATGGATTTATTTTCCTGCATTTTGTTTACTGCTATAAAAGTGTGATAAATTTAAGGGTTTTTAGAAAACTATGACCAAGTGATTAATATAGTGCTTAATAAAGTCCAGAATAACACACACACACAGACACATACACACACACAGAAATACATGTATGTATGTATGTATCCATCTATCTATCTGTGTATTATCTATCTATGTAAGGTTATGTAAGTTTTTTGACGAGCTATTTCACCGCACTTGTCCAGTGAGGCACATATTGATGTGATCAGAAACCTAAACCATTTATCAGACACATTATCTTAGAAACATAGAACCTGGTGTATCTGTTTCACAAGAACAGGTTTCAGGGAGTTGCTCATGTGAGAAGCAGTTCAATCACACCTCAGAGAATCTTCCCTTGTGCTTTTTAACTGGAAACCACTATATTTTCTGTCTGTAGTATTCCAATATATATGCTGTGCCCCAACTGGTGGACTTCCTTTTAGGCTTTTAAATTCAGTTTCAACTACTCTGAAGTGATAATTACTTAAGGTCTCTTACCACCTCAGGTCCAGTGAATTTTAAGAATACATACAACCTTTAAAAAAATTCATATGATTAGGTCCCATTTGTCTATTTTGGCTTTTGTAGTCAATGCTTTTGGTGTTTTGGTCATGAAGTCCTTGCCTACACCTATATCCTGAATGGTTTTGCCTAGATTTTCTTCTAGGGTTTTTATGGTGTTAGGTCTTACGTTTAAGTCTTTAATCCGTCTGGAGTTAATTTTAGTGTAAGTTGTCAGGAAGGGGTCCAGTTTCTGCTTTCTGCACATGGCTAGCCAGCTTTCCCAACACCATTTATTGAACAAGGAATCCTTTCCCCATTGCTTGTTTATGTCTGGTTTGTCAAAGATCAGATGGTTGTAGATATGCTGTGTTGCCTCTGAGACCTCTGTTCTGTTCCATTGGTCTATATATCTGTTTTGGTACCAGTACCATGCTGTTTTGATTACTGTAGCCTTGTAGTATAGTTTGAAGTCAAATGGGACCTAATCAAACTCCACAGCTTCTGCACAGCAAAAGAAACAATCATTAGAGTGAATTGGCAACCAACAGAATGGGAAAAAATTTTTGCAGTTTACTCATCTGACAAAGGGCTGATATCCAGAATTTACAAAGAACTAAAACAGATTTACAAGAAAAAAACTAACAAGCCCATTCAAAAGTGGGCAAAAGATATGAACAGACACTTTACAAAAGAAGGCATACATGAGGCCAACAAACATATGAAAAAATGCTCATCATCACTGGTCATCAGAAAATGCAAATCAAAACTACATTGAGATACCATCTCACGCCAGTTAGAATGGCGATCATTAAAAAATCTGGAGACAACAGATGCTGGAGAGGATGTGGAGAAATAGGAACACTTTTACACTGTTGGTGGGAGTATAAATTAGTTCAATCATTGTGGAAGACAGTGTGGCGATTCCTCAAGAACCTAGAAATAGAAATTCCATTTGACCCAGCAATCCCATTACTGGGTATATATCCAAAGGATTACAAATCGTTCTACTATAAGGACACGTGCACACGAATGTTCATTGCAGCACTGTTTACAATAGCAAAGACCTGGAACCAACCCAAATGCCCATCGACGATAGATTGGATAGGGAAAATGTGGCACATATACACCATGGAATATTATGCAGCCATCAAAAACGATGACTTTGGGTCCTTTGTAGGGACATGGATGAACCTGGAAACCATCATTCTCAGCAAACTGACAGAAGAGCAGAAGATCAAACACCGCATGTTCTCACTCATAGGCGGGTGTTGAACAATGAGAACACATGGACACAGGGAGGGGAGCACTACACACTGGGGTCAGTTGGGGGGAAATAGGGGAGGGACGGTGGGGGGTGGGGAGCTGGGGACAGATAGCAAGGGGAGAAATGCCAGATGTAGGTGATGGGGAGGAAGGCAGAAAATCACACTGCCACGTGTGTACCTATGCAACAATTTTGCATGTTCTTCGCATGTACCCCAAAACCTAAAATGCAATAAAATAAACAAATGGGGGGAAAAAAATTCAGATGATTTCAAACTAAACTTGCATTTTCTTTTCATGGAAATGTGTAGTCTAATTGTAAGCAGAAGCTCAGTTTTTGTTATCATAACTGTGAAAAAGACCAATAAGGAAAACAATTGAAATATAATTTATCTAAAAAAAAGTAGCCTTTCCAATGGGAATAGTGGCTGAATGGAAACTAGAAAAAGGGGAAGAGGTAGAAGAGAAATAATTCAATAATGATTTTTATTATTTATTGATGTATCTATTTTTTCTGTTCCCTACATAGCTTCAGGGAGGATTCCACAATGATTTTTAAAAACTGTTTCAGGAGAGAGCCATGTTGGAATATTCAAGTGATTAGAGGGCTACTAGAATTGAAGCATGGTGAATTTCTCAGGTTTCCCCCAGGGTGTAGATGAAGTGGTCCTCAAGCATCTGTCTACATTAACTCTTATTCCCTGATCCCCAGAATAACCAGATTACTATCTGCCTCTTAGTCATCTTGGGAGTGAAAAAGCACTGTCTTTGAATGAGGCCAGTAGATTTCAACTTTAGAGTGATTCACAGGCATTGCCTGGATAACTGTGTTAAGGATTCTATTGGATAGCTATGGGCTCATGGAAAGAATCCAAAGAAGTAGATGGTTAAATGTTAGTTTTTCAGCTCAGGAAACTTAACATGAGTTTTCCGATGTTTGGAAAGATGTATTCTTCATTGTAAATTAATACATTGACATTAGGTTTTGTAAATAAAGATCTTGTTTATTAGTAGGGATTAGTTCTCGGTGCAGTGAAGAAATGAAGCGGTGGATTTGCAGTGCTGATTATCAGACTTTAGGTGGTGCTGACCTCACCAGCTCTATAAGCTTCCTCTCTGTAGTCTTCTCATCTTATCTTTTTATAGCTCAGTGTTGTTTATATTGGTCAGTTGCTCTACAGTGTTATAATTACTGTTTCTTCCAACTTTCACAGACTCCTAATTGTGTGAATTACCGATTCACTCCATCCTATCTTATTTTTTTCAATAGTGAGCCTGATACAATGTAGACAAAAAGCAGCAATATTATGATTAAAAACATTAAACATTGATGTCATGACCACTTCATTGGCTTCTAACTGCAGTGTTGTAACAAATACTTGTTGAATAAGAAAATGGAATATATGGAACTTGAGAGATACTTTGATTCTTGAAGACAATATTCATGATAATCCTTGAAAAAAAAGAAGAAAACCATTTTCAGGAGAAAATGAAAGTTATTAAAAGGTATAAGAACTCATAGGCAGAAGAAATGTACATACAGACAAAATTCTAACCAGCATAAAATTTTGGAGTTTTGAGCTATATACTCAGCATTCAGTAAGTGCTCAGTAAATGTTTAATAACTGATAAGGAGATTGAGCCTAGATTAGCAGAAAAGCTGAATTACTTACTACTGGGAATTTCAATGAAATATAGACTTATACCAACACTGTGCTTTTTTGACTTCTAAAGAAGTGGCAGATTGCTTATTCTATATTAAACAATTTGTATGCATTGGAATATGCATGAACTCTAATTATATCCTTTTGATATTAAACTTCTGTTTGGGGCAACAATAATTTAAATATACACTAGAGTTTTAAAGCCATCGTGTATAAAATCTCTTAAGCGCTCTGTGCCTCGGTTTCTTTAATTGGAAAATAAAAGCATTGAACTAGCTGATCTTTTGGGATACTGCCAGCCTAAGAATTTTGTGACCTTCTAGATACTCCTTCTGCAGAAATATGTCACGGATCACATTTTATTAGAACTCTTGATAATTTCTTAAGCTATAAAATTTAGTCCAAGGAATTATAATTAATGGTCTTTTTTAATGCAAAAAAAATATCCCTCTCTTCATTCTTCTTATCCAGCTACCTAATTTGAAATTTAATACCTTTCTTATATGGGCATAAAATTAGACCTTGCTCTTCAATGCACTGTTTCTATTGATATTGATTCAGGTTCCAGATTTTCTTGACCTTCTATCTGAGTGTTTCCTCTTCTATTCATTCACATTGAAAATGAACCTCACCTTTCTTTGCTTGAGAAAGTCTTCCTTCAGAGTTCACAGAGTCAGAAGGGCACTTCAGATTCAAGTTTAACAAAGTTACTGTAGAGAACATAAAATCTCAGAGAGGAAACTGGATGAACCAACTCATTTCAAAGCATTAGTGTAAAATCCCCAGCTGAACAACTTCACAGCAGTTACAATCACCAGCAGTAAAATCACCTTTCAAAACATGATTATGGCAAGAGGCTCCTAATCTATTAGGTTTTAAGATAAGTGTGAGTTTTTGAACTTTGTCATAAATGCATAATTTAATTCAATTAGCGCAGTAATTTTAACTTTCCTTATATTTAACTTGAGCCCTCAACTTTTGTTTCTGGGCAAGATCCTGAATTAGAAGGAGGGATCAAGTTGCAGCATTTTCAGAATTACAGTCTCATCCTAAGTCTGTGCAGAGACTTCACATAGGCAAGTCTGTTTTTCTATTCTGACTTTTGAGCATAGAGCTTATGACAATCAGTGCTGCTTTTACCCCAAGTTACTATTTAGGTAGCATTTTCTTCTATACAGTGAAACTATCAGCTGGTGCTGGAGATGAAAATGGTTTCTTTTTGAAAGTCATTCTTAAGGCTTATCTAAAAAGGGTATGTGCAGAGGTGGGGGAGGGAGGGCTGTCTCATTGAAAAGGGTCATCTCATCTACAGTAAAGTCTCCTGTCTGTGATTGAGATTAGCTAATGCAACAGTATCAAGGCCTGAGATTAGTTTGTGCTGTTCTAAAGTTCAGCCATATTTCCCCCTTTGTTTGTGAAAGTCCATTATGGGAATCACTGCCTGCTTTAAAAATAAGTGAAACTGTTGTGGGTGGAGGAAGAGAAGGCGTTTGAAGCCTGAAGAATTTTAATTGGTGCTAGTGAGTGAAGGTGAACAGGAAGCCATCAGTGTTTCAGGTGAAAACATTAATGAGTGGGGACTACACAATAGCTAATAGGAGTAGGGTAGGAGGAGGAATCTTTAACATTTGCTGATGAAATAACCTTTTTTACTCTCCTGGCAACAAGTGGAATTCATTTCTTTAGTAGTTTTAGACACAGGTCAAAGTCTTAAATAATTTTAAATGACATGTTCTTTTATGAGTAGTAGTCAAGCCAAATATGTTTCGTAGTTGAAAATGAGCAGAATAATAAAAAATTGGATCAGCACATAAAGTAAATGAGTCTACTTTAAGTGTATACATTTATTAGTAGATCATTTTTATGTGGCTGAGGCTTTGTGGGTTTATTCCCTTAAAATATTTTTCCCCCAAAGATGTTCAAGGTATGTTCTCGATACTTTGAATGACAAGTTGGCCTTAAAAAAAAAAAGGAAGCTTCAAAAATATTTCGTGGCCAAAGTTTGCTGTCCTTGCTGTCCTCATGATTAGATGGTAACAATGTTAAGAATGACTCAGAAAAATCCTTTAGCATTTCTAGAAAAATAAATAGCCTGACCCCTTGATTGTGTACAAGTTTTGTACAGACAGGCAGATAATTTTATGAATACTCTTAAGCCACAAGAACTTGCTTGTTTGACATAATGAAAGAGCATATGCTTTGGGTTGATTAGATAGATTTGGGGGGGACGTGTGCAGGATGTACATGGATATATTGCATAATCGAGGCTTGGACTTCTTGTGTACCTGTCACTCAAATAGTGAACACTACACCCAATAGGTAATTTTCAATTGTCATCCATCCTCTAACTATTCCCACTTTTGGAATATCTAGTGTCTATTTAATTTCCTTCTGTGTGTCCATGTGTACCGTTGTTTAGCTTCCACTTATACGTAAGAACATACAGCATTTAATTTTATGTTTCTGAGTGATTTCACTTAGGATAATGGCCTCCAGCTTCATCTATGCTGCTGCAAAAAACATGATTTCAGAAAGAGCAAATTCTTTAAAGACAGATCTGTGTTCAAATCTGGCTCTGATAATCTTTCACGTTGTGAACTTTGGGCACATTATTTTACCTCTATGAATATTAGTTCATTATCTCTGAAAATTTATTTTTGGTGCAGATTAATGACATACTTCATATCGTAGAGAAATGCCTACCACATAAATCCTCTAAATGATAACTTTTGCAGTGAATTCTTTGTTACCAGCATCTAGTAACCAGGATTTTAGAAAAGCTGTGACTTCCTGCACAGTCATCAAGCACTGATAATTTATGCTTCTCTTGATGACCCCAGAATGCATTCTGAATAATTAGAGAAAGATTAAATTATAATCAGTTTAGTTGCAGTGTTAAGTGTATTTTAATTTATTCTCATTCTTTACAAATTTGTAATCCTTCTGCATGTGGCAACAATTAACAAAAAACATTTGATAGCTGGGGCACCACATTCCCTGACTATCAAGCTAATAAGGAGTTTATTGCAGATTGCTAGAACTCAAACTTTGCCCCATGCATACACTGGGCATTTGCTGGGTGGAGTCTTTTCACACCAGTCTTCTATCCATTCTCAGAGCCAATGTGTTGACTGTTGGATATTTTAGATTTAATCTTTTTGTATCCTTGAACAACAGTCTTAAAATCTATACGAGGTGCTTTTCATGTGTTATTTTGATCACAGGTTCCTAGTCCTGGTCATCACGTCTGATTTGGTGCAGATGAGTACCTAAGTCTTCTAGCTTCTGAGGTTGTCTGTTCTTTTCCTATGAATTTCTGGAGATGAACATCTCAGCTGACTTTAGTAATCAATCTATCTTGGTGTTTCATCAGCCTCCACACTTATCCAATCATGTTTTGGACTTGTTTTCACTACGCTTCGTAGGCTATGTAACCTTCCTGATGAAAACTTCACTATGCATTTGATCATTTTTGTGGTTCTTTGAACTTGCCACATTTTTTCCCATTTGTCTTTTTTCCCCCAACACACCAACGTCATATGTTGCTGGAAAAGGTGCCTTAACACCTGATTTGTGTTAAAAAGCATCTCTTCAAAATGCATTCATATTATTGTTCCATGGTGATCTTGATTATGATACATTTTCAGGCAAGCGGATTGATTTTTGTGGTTTGATGGATGAACACAGGGTGTAGGATTCATCAGTTCCTTTTCATCTCCCTTATTCCACCTTCCTTTAAATATCTGCCCTACCCCAAAGTCCCCCTTTGCAACCTGACACTCTCCTTTTTCATAATGTCTTTCATATCCCAGCTGACATCCCTAATACCCAGTGAATGCAGAAAGGCAGAGACTGCTTGTTTCCCTTAAAGGGAGAGTGAAGCCGAGGGGAAAAACATCTGATAAAGAAATAATTTTTTACTCTAAGTTCTGGCCACACTTGGCCCTGGTGTGAGGGCAGGATTGATTATGATTCCCCTGTAGAAATGCAGAAGACTTCTTTGATCATGTCTGGGTGGGTGCCCAGTGAGAATTGGAAGCTTGGGTGCCTAGCCGGGCAGCAACAATTAGCATTCTACTCTATTTCTGTGATTTCTCTGATATGGAGCTCACTGGGTAGGTATAGTTCAGTTGGTCAGGCAAGTTGCCTGTTACTGCTACTGTGTGTAATTTCTCCTCAAAGCGATATTTCTCATCATATAGACATGTATTAAAAGTCAGTAACTCGATGGTAAACTGGTCACTGTTCCTCCAGCTGTAGCACACCTCTATTTAGTTACTACGAATACGTTTCATGTTTGGCAAACCATATGTATATTATTGGGCTTTTTTGAATTTTCGGGGAACTATGATTTTGACCTTTGATATGTTTGAATGGTCAATTGCAATGCTTTGTTGAATAGATTTCTTTTAAAAATGTGACATTTTCATAAATGTAGCATAAAATCACCTAGTAGAAAAAATAAAGGTATGTCAACAGAATGTGTGAAAATCTCTGAACATTCAAAAAATTGAAGTGAAAGTATCTATACACTATCTTTCTGTGTGGATACATTATTGGTCACAGGCGTGTCATATTAGGCTGGGTGCCGTGTCTCATGCCTGTGTAATGCCAGCACTTTGGGAGGCTGAGGCAGGGGGATCGCTTGAGGCCAGGAGTTTGAGATCAACCTGGCCATAGTGAAAACCTGTCTCTACTAAAAATATAAAAAATTAGCTCTGCGTGGTGGTGTGCATCTATAATCCTAGCTGAATGAGAGGTTGAGGCATGAGAATTGCTTGAACCTGGGAGGCAGAGGTTGCAGTGAGCTGAGATCGCACTACTGCTCTCCAGCCTGGTCGACAGAGTGAGACTCTGTCTCAAAAAAAAAAAAAAAAAAAAAAAAAAGGAAAAAATGCACTCCAGACAAGGGAACAGAGCAAGAAAAAGAAAAAAAAAAAAAAAAAAAAAAAAAAAAAAAAAAAAAAAAAAAAAAAAAAAAAAAAAAAAAAAAAAAAAAGGAAAAAATGCCATATTAATAAGCATGTTGCAAAGAAGGAGACAACAGATACTGGGGTCTACTTGAGAAGGCAGGAGGAAAGGTGGGAGAGGAGCAGAAAATATAACTATTGGGTACTGTGCTTAATACCTGAGCCATGTAATAATATGTACAACAAACCCCCATGACACCTGTTTATGTAGTAAACCCTCATATGTACCCACAAACCTAAAATAAAAATTAAAGAAAGAAAAGAAAATCATTTCCATGGGGTTCCAAATAAACTAGCTCATAGAGTCTGGAAATAAAAATTTGTGTTAGATGGTAGTTGAAGGTCATTTATATACCATATTCTTTAAATTTTGACGTTTCTAATGCTGGATTCTCATGAATTTGTGTAACTACATTTACTCTAAATCATGCAGTGCTTTTTTTTTTGTTTAAGGGATATTTTATTTTATTAAGAAAATGTTCCTTTTGTATTTGCATTAAAAATATTTAAAAAAATATTTTCTGAAACCACAGAAAGTGAAACCATGGTTAAGGGGAAGCTACTATGTTTGTGTTAATGCGAAAATTGCATTACCTGAGGTCAACCGCAATGCCAGAATAATCAGCGGGAAATTCCAGAAATAAGCAATTCACAAGTTTTAAATTGTACACCATTTTGAGTAGCATGGTGAAATCTCACACAGTCCCACTCCCTCCTCCCGGGACATGAATCATCCTCCTTCCCAGCCTATCCATGCTGTCTGTGCTACCTGCCCATGAGTCACTT
Source organism: Cebus imitator (assembly GCF_001604975.1). NCBI lineage: Eukaryota > Metazoa > Chordata > Mammalia > Primates > Cebidae > Cebus > Cebus imitator. The sequence continues at coordinate 1,407,684 of NW_016107737.1, read as the reverse complement.
AGGAGTCACCTGGGTTATCAGATCCTCTGTTGCAGTATCACAGTGCTTGTGTTGAAGTAACCCTTATTTTACTTAATAATGGTCCCAAAGTGCAAGTATAGTGATGCTGACAATTTGGATTTTCCAAAGAAAAGCATAAAGTCCTTCCTTTAAGAGAACAAGTGAAAGCTCTCAAATTAGAAAGGAAAGAAAAGAAATTGTATAGAAATTATATGCTGACATTGCTCAGGTCTATGGTAAGAATGAATCTTCTAGCTGTGAAGTTGTGAAGAAGGAAAAATAAATTCGTTTATAGTGTATATCTGTTTTGGTACTATCTATGGTTTTAGGTATTCACTGGAGGCCTTGGAACGTGTCCCTTGTGGCTACAGGGAACTACTGTACTGTAAAACCTTTGTGATTCACAATAATGGTAGGATGACAAGGAACGTCAGTTTAAATTGTTGAGATTTATTAATTTTTGTCAATTATTGAAGATGGACTGTTTTATTACATTCAGTTTCTTGATAAAAAGAAATACCAACTCATAAGCCAGTGCCAGGGAGGGAAGTGGGAGGATGTAAATATCCTAACCGTAGTTGTTGACATAAAGTGCGAACACTGGCTTGTAGCTTCCTGGCATTCAGGTCAAAAGGGTTTCACCATTGGTTTTCAAATTGTGCTCTCTGGAGCTTTCTGATCCATGGAGATATCTCTGGGGACTCAGTTAGGCTCACAGAGGGAAGGAGGAAAAGCAGAGCTCCAGGGCACCTCTGCTTTTATTGGTTGTGTCTATTAGGAATCCATAAAAAATTTCATTTGAAAGGAAAGCTCTGGTGCTAAAAAAAGAAAAATTGGAAAACCACTGAATAACAGGGGCCTCATTATCAGAGGGGAAGAAACATAGTAGCTCCTTTGGGGAAATAAAGCACAACTTACGTTCTCTTTCACATAAAAAAATGAGCTATTTCAAACATACAGAAAAATGCAGGTACCCATATAACTATGGCTTAGATTTAACAAATGCTAATATTTTGTTATACACATTTTGCATGTAAGGCCCAGACGAAGTGTCTTTATATCTTTTCTGTATCTGCTTTCCTTCTTCCCTTACTTGGGCTAACTCTGATCTTGAAGTTGAAGTGTGTGCACTACACAGTTTGCTACAAATTTATACATCTATGGCCTATTTGTATAATGTTTTTTGCATTTTACTATTTACACAAATGGTGTCACACTATACATATAGATACTTTCAACTTGTATTCTTTGAGATTTATCCATGTTGATCCTTTTAGTTCCAATTCATTCTTTTTAATGTATCTATAATATTCGGATGTATGAACAGACCACATTTATGTATCCATTCTTCTGCTGATGGATGTATGGGGGTCTTTCCTTTTTTTTCATTTTTTACACAGTGCTGCACTGGCTATCCTTGAGTGGCTCATAGGTTTAAAATGCATTTCTTACATGAGAGTTTATGAAGCAGCCCTACTGGTATCCCACATGATGTCTTCGTACCATTAGAATGAAGGTTCCCTTCCTCAAAAACATTACATTGTTAAGAATATGGTTGCGGCCGGGCGCAGTGGCTCACGCCTGTAATCCCAGCACTTTGGGAGGCCGAGGCGGGTGGATCACGAAGTCAAGAGATCAAGACCATCCTGGTCAACATGGTGAAACCCCGTCTCTACTAAAAATACAAAAAATCAGCTGGGCATGGTGGCGCGTGCCTGTAATCCCAGCTACTCAGGAGGCTGAGGCAGGAGAATTGCCTGAACCCAGGAGGCGGAGGTTGCGGTGAGCCGAGATCGCGCCATTGCACTCCAGCCTGGGTAACAAGAGCGAAACTCCGTCTCAAAAAAAAAAAAAAAAAAAAAGAATATGGTTGCAAAGACAATACAAACCTACAATAACTTTATATCAATAGTGTTATTTAAAGTTTTGACATTAAAAAAAGCAATAGTCTTGTATGTAGGGGATGCTACCATGAAAAACTGTAGGGTAGAGAGTTTGGGTGAACTAGTACGTTTAACAGGTTAGAGGCTAATCTAAATAAAAGACGTGTAGTTAGCCTTTCTATGAGGTTTTTCTAACTAAATGCAGGGACTGGGGAAATTGCTTTCTTCAGAAATGATATGTTGCAAGTAAAGAACACTAGGAGGGTGTGGAAGGCTTTTGATTTTTCCCAGATTACAAGGCGAATCGCAGGCCCAACTGATGTTGTAAGGGATGCCTTATCCATCAGTTTCCCCCTTTCCAGAATTCAGCCCTCAGGACTGTCTATGTAGATATGTACACAGTGCAGGCTTCTACCAGCCTCCATCTGCTAACAAACCAGTGTGCTACTAACGAAGGCAAGTTACCTAGGGAAGACAAATATGCCCTTGCCCTGGGAAGGAAAGTTTGAATTGCATCCAGAGGAGGGAGTGAGCCTCCCAGGAAGGCTGATGCTCTAAGTCCCAATACACTGAAAAAAGTTCGTATTCATTCAAGTTTCATTGGTCCTCACTAAATGGCTTTGCCTGGGTAGGGAAACAACTCCACGCCGGGCAATGCAATGTCTTCTCTATTATTTATGAAAGTTAGTAGGGGAAAAATTCTGTCCTGCTTTGGAAACTGACTTTAGAAGTTAAATTTGGAAGTCCTCAAGACTAGAAGCCTGGTGGAAAATGATGGATATTCTTCATGGAAGCAATCATGTATGTGGTGGTCATTAAAACTGTGCCTAAATTAAGATATGATAACATCACTCTCTGTTTATATCTGTGATACTGTCTTCTTGGGTATGAGCATTAAGATTCACAATCTAAATTACACCCAGAAGCCTGGAAAATGGAAAATGTAGGCACACAGAGTTTTTGCTAATGAGGTGACTCAGAGTGGGGCCCTCTAGATAGCCTTGGAATGGGGCTGGCCACCNGATCGTGTGTGTGTGGAGAAGCCTGTTAACTTCTGCTAATCCTTTTAAGAAAGACCAGGTAGAAGACTAAAAAGATTCATTTTATGTTGTTGTAGAGGGCAGAACTCATGCTAGTGGGGGACCATTACTCAAAGACCGGTTTTAGTTCAACTTTAAGACAGAACTTTCCAACAATTAGAGTGGCTGAGTAAGAGAATGAGTGTCCTCGGGAGATCATTATAGACCTGTCGATAGATGGCAGAAAAGCAGATGCCAGACTCCCATCTGCCAAAGATGCTGTTGGGAGGATGTCTGCTCCATGTGGGAGGGTCATTCCACAAGTGCATGCAATCACCTGCTATTTGACTACCTACCATGCACTTGCTTTGGTCGAGAATAGTGAAAATTGTAGGCACAGCTGCTGTCTGGATGTGATCATCTTCCAATTCTAAATTCTGTGAATCCCAGGGAGTTTTAGCCAGGGCCCTGATGAAATTTCCACAAATTCCACATTAGAGCAGTCTGAAGTAATGAGATCTCAGAACGCGACTAGCCTAGTGGTAATGTTTAACCTTACTCCCAGCAGGAAGGATATGGTGCAGAACACCACTTCATAGCTAAGTTCTGCTTTTGTCCCTGGAATTCAGCTTTGGCTTGGCTTTTGTGACATGAAAGATCTCAGCATATTAAAATTAGTTTCTTTTCTCTGGTCCACTTCTCTTCTGGCCTTAAAAGTTAATATAACTTCTGAGCTCCAGATGATGCGTGTCAGCCTTATTTAGTCAAACTCTGTCAAGATAAATATCTTTGCATTGGAATTGAATCTCTGTAATTTCCATTCATGACAAAAGTATGAATTACAAAGTGGAGACTTTATGGAATTATAAGTAAATACACTTAATTCTTTAAAGTCAAGTCTGCCTCAATCACAAAGTGTTTGACTTGGAAACCTCCTTTAGTCCAGTAGAGAATTTAAATAAATAAATGTATGGAACAGTTTTGAGATTAGATCTGGATATTATATTACGAACGTAACATTTTGGTCTGAATTCTCTGGCCCATGCTGAAGACATGGATATGGCCTCTCTGCCTTTCTCACACTTCGGAAGCAAGTGTGTTAGAGTCCCGTTAATGTACATAATGCCTCCTACAGCTCATTGATGCACATGATATCACAGTGACCTGAAGAGTTAAGGTGTCCACTCCTTAGGCTACTTAATATCACATTGAAACAACTTTGACCCAGAGTAGACTAAAACCCTAGATTTTCAATCTTTGCTTTCATTAATATATTCATAAATATACAAAATACTTGAGTGGTCTTTTAAACTATTCATTTGCTATATAGTCTGGGTCCCTAGCTCTTTCTTCTATTGGCTGAAGTTTCTTTGGGTGTGTCAACTTTTCATTTGTGGACCCTGAAATTAATCCGGTTTAAAATTAAGCTCTCCAAATGTAGATCTGATAATTCTGTTTTGAGGAAGAAATGTCATACAGAGGTAGTCTTTCATGAAAACAGCTTTCCCAGGCCATTGCTCTGGAGCTGCTAAGGGTGATCAGCCAGCAAAGCCCAAAGAGTTCATTCAGTGTGGCATGCAAGTATTTTAAAAGGCTCTTAGCTGGAAAAGCAATATACCTGACAAATTAAAAATATTAGAATGAAAGTTGTACCTTCTGGCTAGGGAGAAATCAGTGCCTCACATTGTTCCTTTTTTTGTTGTGTTTTCTTCTGTGTGCACAGTAAAGATTTGTAGCACTGCTTCTTTTAAAATAATTTTTATTTTACTTTAAGTTCTGGGATACATGTGCAGAATGTTCAGGTTTGTTACTTAGGTATACATGTGCCATGGTGGTTTGCTGCACCTATCAACCCATCATCTAGGTTTTGAGCGCCACGTGCATTAGGTATCTGTCCTCATGCTCTCCCTCCCCTTTCCCTGTACACCCACCTGGACAGGCCCCAGTGTGTGATGTTCCTCTCCCTGTGTTTTTACTGTTCAACTCCCACTTATGAGTGAGAATATGTGGTGGTTGGTTTTCTGTTCTTGTGTTAGTTTGCTGAGGATGGTTTCCAGCTTCAACCATGTCCTTGCAAAGGACGTGAACTCATTCTTTGTTATGGCTGCATAGTATTCTATAGTGTATATGTGTCACATTTTCTTTATCAAGTCTATCATTGATTAGCATTTGGGTTGGTTCCAAGTGTTTGCTATTGCAAATAGTGCTGCAATAAACATACATGTGCGTGTCTCTTTATAGTAGATTATTTATAATCCTTTGGGTATATACCTAGTAATGAGATTGCTGGGTCAAATGATATTTCTGGTTCTAGGTCCTTGAGGAAACACCACACTGTCTTCCACAATGGTTGAACTAATTTACACTCCCACCAACAGTGTAAAAGCATTCCTATTTCTCCACATTCTCTCCAGCCTCTTTTGTTTACTGACTTTTTAATGATCACCATTCTAACTGACATGTGACGGTATCTCACTGTGTAGCACTGTTTCTTAATCTTGGCTGCACATTGTAATCACCCAGAAAGATTAAAAATATACTTTCATTTGGGTTCCATCACCAGCTGGACATTTAAATGTCTTAATGTCTGGTGTGCTGCCTGGGTTTTACAAGTTCTACAGGAGATTCTAATATGCAAAGAATGTGAAGAATCATTGATTTGAGGGCTTTGATCTTCTAATATTAAAAAGAAATCTAAAAATTTCTGTGTTATTATTTGTGAAGCATTATTTGCATGAAACCTAGATTACCTGTGAATGTAAGAGTTGAAAAAGCCTCAGTTTTTAAGAGATACTTCATTAGGTGTTCTCACTTATGTTGGCCATTGTGAGACGGTAGATAACTTTTCTAAAAAAGGCTTCAGGAAGAGTTTGTAACAGGTGCAACGTTTTCAGAGCATTTCTGGACTGCATTGTTTGAGAATGCAATTCTGCTGCCTTTGCACATAAATAGTAATATATGTGTGTCTGAAATTATTTTTCTTCTTCATTTCTTCCTCTTCTTCCTTCTCCTCACAGGAGGTCACAAAGATTTAAAGAGAAAAAATAAAAGACATGAAGAACAGATTCAGAAAATCCAACACTCTGTGTAGAAATATACTTGTCTTCTTTCTCCTTCTTTTGTTTCCTTCTAATTAAAGTCTTGCTTCATTTTCTTCTGAACATTAGTTTGTGGAAGAGAAGTCTGTCTGATTTCATTTCTTTGTAAGTGATCAAGTGTCTTTATGAATGCTTATAAGAATATTTGTTTATCCTTGAAATACGTACAGATGATCTCTGTCTTTTTATTTATGTGATCTGTCAGTAAGCCATTTGCATCAATAGTTTCAAGGTTTTTTTGTAATTTCAGAAAAAAATTATGCCATCATGTCTATAAAAATCAGATCACCCTCATCTGTACTTCAACTGAGAACTAATTTTTACATATAGGTTATTGGATTTTTTTAAAATCCAGTCTCCATGTCGATTTTTTCTCTTATATTTAAATCTTTTTACCATTCTCTGAGATTTGGGTAGATTACCAACTCTGTGTTCCACTTTACTGATTTGATTTTCAGCTATGCCCAATTTTCTGATCTCTACCACCATCACAGTGATTTTTAATTGAGAAATTTATTCTCTCCATGTATTCTTTCCTGATCTTGTGGCTAGTTACTCTAGTTTCATAAATACAATAAGAGTTTCACATATTGTTGGGATAAAGTGGCAAAAATTTTCTAAACATGCATCCTTTTCCAGCAATAAGTCCCTTTCAGAGTTTATATGGTTTGGCTGTGACCCCACCCAAATCTCATCTTGATTGTAGCTTCCACAATTCCCACATGCATTGTGGTGGGGTAATTGAACTATGAGGGTGGGTCTTTCCTGCACTGTTCTCATGATAGTGAATAAGTCTCATGAGATTTGATAGTTTTAAAAATAGGGGCTTCCCTGCACAAACTATCTTCTCTTGTCTGCCACCATGTAAGACGTGCCTTTCACCTTGTGCCATGATTGTGAGGCCTCCGCAGCCACATGAAACTGTGAGTCCAATAAACCTTTTTTTTTTAAAAAATAAATTACCCAGTCTTAGTTATGTCTTTATCAGCAGCATGAAAACAAACTAATACAAGAGCCAATTATTTTCTGTAAGTTTTTGGGTTTTTTTTTTTTTTTTTTCTTATGAGAGGCAGTATCTTTTCAAGGGTCTAATTGTTTTTTTCTTCATTTGGGAGGGATCCAGGCTGTGATTTTCCTGCTGATGATGCGTACTTTTCACATGAGTTTTCTCTGCTTCCTGTCCACACTGGGCTATCCTCTATTCTTCCTTCACCCTGGTGCCATCTATCCTCTCTCAAGCAGGAGAAACCAGAAACTACATTTTTTGGGAAATGGAACATATCTTTCATGGTTTTCAGAGGTATTACAGGTTTTACTTACTATATATTTTTAAATGTTCCATAGGAATATGGAAATTGTGAGAATTAGCTACTTGTTTTCACAATAATAGATTATCTAAAATCATGATAAATCTTTGGAGAAATTTTTTTTGACCCAGCTTACATTTATGTCAAAGAATATACACTTTTATTTTTTGTATTTTATGTTTATTTTTTAATTTCTAAAAATTTTAATAGCTTTTGTGGTACAAGTGGTTTTTGGTTACATGGATGAATTATATAATGGTGAAGTCTGAGATTTCAGTGCACCCATCGCCCAAGTAGTGTACATTGTACCTAATGTGTAGTTTTTAAAATGTCTAGCCTCCCTCTCTCCCTCCCTCTCCCTTATGAGTCTCTAATGTCCATTATATCACTCTGTGCATAATCATAGCTTAGCACATATGGTATTTATTTTTCTATTCCTGAGTTACCTTACTTAGAATAATGACTGCCAACTCCATTGAAGTTGCTACAAAATACATTGTTTCATCATTTTTACTGCTAAGTAGTATTCCACAGTGTATATATACCACATTTAATTTATCTACTGATTAGTTGATGGGCATGTAAGTTGGTTCTATATCTTTGCAATTTGTGAATTGTGATGCAATAAACATATATATGCAGGTGTCTTATATAAAGACTTATTTTCCTTTGGGTAGATACCCAGTAGCGGAATTGCTGGATCAAATGGTAAATCTATTTCTAGCTCTTTAAGCAATCTCCATATTATTTTACACAGAGGTTACACTAATTTACATTCCCACCCATGGTATGTAAGCATTCCCTTTCACCACATTCACACACACATATATTGTTTTTTGACTTTTTAATAATGATCATTCTTGCACAAGTATGGTGGTATCTCATGGAGGTTTTAGTTTGCATGTCCCTGATGATTAATGATGTTGAGCAATTTCATAAGTATGTTGACCATTTGTATATCTTCTTTTGAGAAATGTCTGTTCATCTAATTTGCCCATTTTTAAATGAGATTGTTTTATTTCTTGCTGATTTGTTTGAGTTCCTTGCAGATTTTAGATACTAGTCCTTTGTCAGATGCACAGTTTACAAATATTTGCTGCCATTCTATGGGTTGTCTGTTTCAAAGAGTATGTACTTTTAAAAGCACTTGGATGTACATTTTCAAGTTGATTTCTAGAAATTTTTCTCTTCACTCTTGTTAGGATATTCATTTTGCCACATTGTATTAGTTTGTTCTCACACTGCAAATAAAAACATACCTGAGACTGCATAATTTATAAAGGAAAGATGTTTAAGTGACTCACAGTTCCGCATGACTGAGGAGGCCTCACAATCATGGTGGAAGGTGAATAAGGAGCAAAGGCACGTCTTAGTCTTACATGGTGGCAGGGAAAAAGAGCATGTGCAGGGAAACAACACTTTATAAAACCATACCAGAGCTCATGAGACTTATTCACTATCATGAGAACAGCATGGGAAAGACCTGCCCCCATGATTCAATTCCCTCCCATCAGGTCTCTCCCATGACACATGGGAATTATAGGAGCTACAATTCAAGATAAGATTTGGGTGGGAATATGGCCAAACCATATCACACATTACAGTATCACCAATACTGAATGTTCTTTTCAAAACATATACACACACAACACACACTTTGCTAATTTGATATGATACATACATTTACAAGTATATTTTTGTTATTTTTATTTACACTTAATTACATTTAAATCTTTTATTTATTAGTTTATTTGAATTTCTTCTGTCAGTTGCCTGTCCATGTTATTTGAACATTCTATCCTGGTTTGTGTGTTTAATATATATTTTTATAAAAAACAATATCCATTATACTAAATGAATGCCATTTCACCTAGCAATCCCCAGGAAGTTATTTAGAGATAATGATGATTCTAATATATGAAACAAAGTCTTCAATTTTTAAATATTTTAAAATATTAAATCCATTTATTATAATCCTGTTTGCAGTTTTACACACTTTTTAAAAGCTTAAAGTAATAGTTTTAAGATGCTATGATGTCGAGGCATGGTGGCTCATGCCTGTAATCCAAGCACTTTGGAGACCAAGGTGGGCGGATCACCTTAGGTCGGGAGTTCAAGACCAGTCTGACCAACATGGTGAAACCGCGTCTTTAGAGAAAAAAAAAAAAAAGATGCTATTACATGAATGACATCATATGAAGACAGCTAAATGAGAATGAAGTGAAGGAGAGGGGCTCAGAGTTCTCCCCTCTCGACAATAATACTCTAGTTTCATGAGGCACCATTTAAACACCAGAGTTTAGAGCTTTCTTTTCTGTTCATACTCACCAAACACTTAGGTATCATTTTCCTGTAACTTCATTTGTCTTCAGCATCAGAAAATCCCTATAACTGCTTATTGCCTACATACATACACACATGCTTATATATAAAATGGACATTCGTTATGAATTTAGCAATGATGATGCAGAGAAATATGCTTCTTATTGCATCCTAATTAAAACCAAAGATGTTTTCATGAGTCCTTAAATCTAGGCCATGCTTTAATTTCACAAACATATCCCAAAGAGGAGGCAGACATAAATACATTATATTATTTTTTCCTAGAGGTGCATGATTTATGTCCTCTTTGGGTACAAATATGTTCACACGATATTGCAATTGTGATAAATTGAAGACGTGATATTATACACCAGAATTTCGAGCAAAACAGACTGAAAATTAAAGTTTCTGTTAATGGAAAAGATATGTTTTCAGCTGCCACTGAACTTTATAGTCAGTACTCAATATATCTCAGTATAAAAGATAGATATAAAAATTCTGCAGTTCTCGAGAAAATGATTTTTTGAGCCTCATTTTATTTATTTATTTATTTTTTTGCTGATTCATGATGGTGCCTTCCTTTCCTTGATGTGACCTTTCCTTTTCCTTATTGACCCTTCTTTGTTCACCAGTATTCTTTTATCTGTAATGCACCATTCAGCCTGACTTGGAATCGTTTTGTATAAATAAGAGAATTGTGTTATATGCTATTCAGTCTTAAGGGATAAAAATAGTTTTTACTTTAGTGAAAAGAAGCAGCACCATGTTTTAAAATTATAGGCTTTTAGAGCTAGAAGGAGCCATGGAAATCGCAGAGTCCATCCTTCTTGTTTTATGGATTAATAGTGATTATGCAATCATTCTATCATAGGTAAACTGCTCCATGCACTCTGGGGCTTGCTTTGTATATCCTGCCTACGTTATTTCCTCAGACTAAGTTTAGCTAGAGTTAGACTAAAGTATAACAGTTAAGAGCACAAGTTTGAGGTTAAACAGGTGTGGATGCAGACTGGTCTTCTTTCAGCTCTTAGATCTTGAATAATCCACTTCACTTTGCCAAGCTTCAGTTTCTTACCAGTAAAACAGGGCTAATTATATCTACCAAATTGTTTATGAGAATTGAATTATGTCGTGTTTGCAAAATATTTAGTTCAGTGTTTGAAACTAAATGTCAACAAATAAGTGTCCAATAAATGGAAATTTTTTTTTACTGATATTCTTTTACTTGTCCATCTCTCTTCCTAGACTGTGATTTCTTAGAGCCACCATGTCTTGGTAATCTCTGTATGGCCCAGTGCCTTCATAAAGCATCTCATTCAATGACAGCTCCAAGTTTCCAATTACTTGAGTTTAAAATCTTGGAGTCATTTTTGTCCCTTTTCTATTTTTTTATAGTATGCTCTCAGAAAATTAATCTGCAAACTCCTAGGTTCAAACCACCATCATCTTTTTTTGGATTCATGGAATTTGCTCTTACCTGGTCTCCCATTTGTCCATTTTGCAGCAGCCAGAGTTACCCTCTTAAAGCATGAGTCGTATCTTATAAATGTTCTGCTTAGAACTCTTCAGAGGCTATCCATCTCACATAGAGTAATAGTCAAACCCTTAACTGAACAGTCCTGCACAGTCCCCTTCTTTTTAAAACTCTTTGACTTCATCTTCTGTTGCTCTCTCTTACACCCCACTCCAGTCACACTTGTCTTGCTGCTGTTCTTCCTGCAGTTCTTTCTCAACACTGCACCCAGACAACTGCCCTGAGCGAGGAGAGGCAGATTTTTAAAGAAGGTAGTTTGTGGCAGGAACAGAAAAAAAACAAATACGCATATGCTCAGTTATAAATGGGAGCTAAATACTGAGCACACATGGACACAAACATGGTGGATTAGTCAGGGTTCTCTAGAAGGACAGAACTAATGGAATATATATATATATATATATATGCATATATATGAATATATATACACTCATATATGTATATATATGAGACAAAACTAATGAAATATATATATGTGTATATGTTTATATATATGCACATATATATGAGATAGAATTAATGGAATAGATATATATGTGTGTGTGTGTGTATACATATGTGTGTGTGTGTGTGTGTATATATATATATATATATGCATACATACATATATATGTAAAGGGGAGTTTATTATTAACTCACACAATTGCAGGGTCCCACAATAGGCCATCTTCAGGCTGAGAAGCAAGGAGAGCAAGTCTGAGTTCCAAAACTGAAGAACTTGCAGTCCGATGTTCAAGGGCAGGAAGCATCCAGCATGGGAGAAAGGTGTAGGCTGGGAGACTAGGTCAGTCTCTCTTTTCACATTTTTCTGCCTGCTTATATTCTAGTTATGCTGGCTGCTGATTATATGGTGCCCACCCAGAAGGTGGGTTTGCCTCTCCTAGTCCACTGACTCAAATGTTAACCTCCTTTGGCAACACCCTTACAGACACAACCAGGATCAATACTTTTATCCTTCAATCCAATCAAGTTGACACTCAGTATTAGCCATCACACATGGGAACAATAGACACTGAAGACCATGAGAAGGGGAAGGGAGGGTGGGGGGTTAGGTTGAAAAGTACTATGGTACTATGCTCATTGGGTGATGG